>NW_024070185.1:44327014-44329171 GCF_014754425.2 Oryx dammah | reverse complement strand
TTTTATTTTTTTTTAATTTATTTATTTATTTTTAATTTTTACTTTACAATTCTGTATTGGTTTTGGCATAGATTGACATGAATCCACCACAGGTGTACATGCGTTCCCAAACATGAACCCCCCTCCCACCCCCCTCCCCACAACATCTCTCTGGGTCATCCCCGTGTACCAGCCCCAAGCGTGTCATATCCTGCATCAGACATAGACGGGCATTTAGATTCTTACATGTTATTATACATGTTTCAATGCCATTCTCTCAAATCATCACACCCTCTCCCTCTCCCTCTGAGTCCAAAAGTCCGCTATACACATCTGTGTCTTTTTTGCTGTCCTGCATACAGGGTCATCATTGCCATCTTCCTAAATTCCATATATATGTGTTAGTATACTGTATTGGTGTTTTTCTTTCTGGCTCACTTCACTCTGTATAATTGGCTCCAGTTTCATCCATCTCATCAGAACTGATTCAAATGTATTCTTTTTAATGGCTGAGTAATACTCCATTGTGTATATGTACCACAGCTTTCTTATCCATTCATCTACTGATGGACATCTAGGTTGTTTCCATGTCCTGGCTATTATAAACAGTGCTGCGATGAACATTGGGGTACATGTGTTTCTTTCAATTCTGGTTTCCTCTGTGTGTATGCCCAACAGTGGGATTGCTGGGTCATAAGGCATTTCTATTTGCAATTTTTTAAGGAATCTCCACACTGTTCTCCATAGTGGCTGTACTAGTTTGCATTCCCACCAACAGTGTAGGAGGGTTCCCTTCTCTCCACACCCTCTCCAGCATTTATTGCTTGCAGATTTTTGGATCGCAGACATTCTGACTGGTGTGAAGTGGTACCTCATTGTGGTTTTGATTTGCATTTCTCTAATAATGAGTGATGTTGAGCATCTTTTCATGTGTTTGTTAGCCATCCGTATGTCTTCTTTGGAGAAATGTCTATTTAGTTCTTTGGCCCATTTTTTTATTGGGTCGTTTATTTTTCTGGAATTGAGCTGCAGGAGTTGCTTGTATATTTTTGAGATTAGTTGTTTGTCAGTTGCTTCATTTGCTATTATTTTCTCCCATTCGGAAGGCTGTCTTTTCAGTTTGCTTATGTTTTCCTTTGTTGTGCAGAAGCTTTTAATTTTAATTAGATCCCATTTGTTTATTTTTGCTTTTATTTCCAGAATTCTGGGAGGTGGATCGTAGAAGATCCTGCTGTGGTTTATGTCAGAGAGTGTTTTGCCTATGTTCTCCTCTAACAGTTTTATAGTTTCTGGTCTTACATTTAGATCTTTAATCCATTTTGAGTTTATCTTTGTGTGCGGTGTTAGAAAGTGATCTAGCTTCATTCTTTTACAAGTGGTTGACCAGTTTTCCCAGCACCACTTGTTAAAGAGATTGTCTTTACTCCATTGTATATTCTTGCCTCCTTTGTCAAAGATAAGGTGTCCATATGTATGTGGATTTATCTCTGGGCTTTCTATTTTGTTCCATTGATCTATATGTCTGTCTTTGTGCCAATACCATACTGTCTTGATGACTGTGGCTTTGTAGTAGAGCCTGAAGTCAGGCAAATTGATTCCTCCAGTTCCATCCTTCTTTCTCAAGATTGCTTTGGCTATTCGTGGTTTTTTGTATTTCCATACAAATCTTGAAATTATTTGTTCTAGTTCTGTGAAAAATATCGCCGGTATCTTGATAGGGATTGCATTGAATTTGTAAATTGCTTTGGGTAATATACTCATTTTCACTATATTGATTCTTCCGATCCATGAGCATGGTATATTTCTCCATCTATTAGTGTCCTCTTTGATTTCTTTCATCAGTGTTTTATAATTTTCTATATATAGGTCTTTAGTTTCTTTAGGTAGGTATATTCCTAAGTATTTTATTCTTTTCGTTGCAATGGTGAATGGAATTTTTTCCTTAATTTCTTTTCCTACTTTCTCCTTATTAGTGTATAGGAATGCAAGGGATTTCTGTGTGTTGATTTTATATCCTGCAACTTTACTATATTCATTGATTAGCTCTAGTAATTTTCTGGTGGAGTCTTTAGTGTTTTCTATGTAGAGGATCATGTCATCTGCAAACAGTGAGAGTTTTACTTCTTCTTTTCCAATTTGGATTCCTTTTATTTCTTTTTCTGCTCTGATTGCTGTGGC
>NW_024070185.1:44295167-44327004 GCF_014754425.2 Oryx dammah | reverse complement strand
ATTCTGATTGCTAGAATTTTGTTGAGGATTTTTGCATCTATGTTCATCAGTGATATTGGCCTGTAGTTTTCCTTTTTTGTAGTATCTTTGTCAGGTTTTGGTATTAGGGTGATGGTGGCCTCATAGAATGAGTTTGGAAGTTTCCCTTCCTCTGCAATTTTCTGGAAGAGTTTGAGTAGGATAGGTGTTAACTCTTCTCGAAATTTTTGGTAGAATTCAGCTGTGAAGCCGTCTGGACCTGGGCTTTTGTTTGCTGGAAGATTTCTGATTACAGTTTCAATTTCCGTGCTTGTGATGGGTCTGTTAAGATTGTCTATTTCTTCCTGGTTTAGTTTTGGAAAATTGTATTTTTCTAAGAATTTGTCCATTTCTTCCAGGTTGTCCATTTTATTGGCATATAATTGCTGATAGTAGTCTCTTATGATCCTTTGTATTTCTGTGTTGTCTGTTGTGATCTCTCCATTTTCATTTCTAATTTTATAGAATTGATGCTTTCAAACTGTGGTGTTGGAGAAGACTCTTGAGAGTCCCTCGGACAGCAAGGAGATCAAATCAGTCAATCCTACACTAAAGCAACGCTGAATAGTCATTGGAAGGACTGATGCCAAAGCTGAAGCTCCAGTACTGTGGCCATCTGATGTGAAGAGTAGTTTCACTGGAAAAGACCCTGATGCTGGGAAAGACTGAGGACAGGAGGAGGAGGGAACAGAGGGTGAGATGGTAAGATAGCATCACAGACTCAATGGACAGGAATTTGAGCAAATTCTGAGAGTGAAGGACAGCTGAGCCTGGCATGCTGCAGTCCATGAGGTCACAAAGAGTTGGACGTGACTTAGAGACCAAAATACACTGACATGGTAAGATCTGAGACAAATTAAGTGAAAGAAAGTTGATACAAAATACTGTGTACAGCATTCCAACACCTGTATACAAAAACAAAAAAATATATTTTTGGCATGTATCTGCATAGAAAAACCCCTGAAGGATGTACAGATCCCTAGTAACAGGGGTCAGTAGAGCTAGACACTGGGTACAAAAGGGACAGGAATGAAAAGGGCACTATTCACAGTATTTCTTTTAAAAGCATCCTGAGTATTAACCCTTCTATGTATTACCATTTACAACATTAAATTTTTTTTTTTTTAAGCTGGGGGTAAAAGCCATAAGCCCAAAACCAAGCTCTGCACACTGGGTACCACACAGCAGAAAGATTCAGTAACCCTTCTGCTTAGTAAGCTGCTCCAGTGAATAACAAATAGCAGCCTGACATGAATGGAGCTCTATGAAAGAAATGCAAATTACTGGACTGTTGGCCCCAGCTGGAGGTTGTCAGGAGGTACAGGGGACAAGAGCCACACCACACAGCAGGCACGGCGAGGATCAGCCAGCAGACCTATGGGGGACCCGCAGGGTACCTACAGAGGACCTATAGGACCTACGGAGTACCAGTGCGTGCTAGTCCACTGATGTCCAGCAAAGAGACTCCTCTGCACATGCAGGAAATGCTGAGTCAAGGCAGCAAACACAACTGCAATCAGCATTCGTCCCCTGGCCAGTGGGAGAGCTCCACCAAAGACCCCTGCGGGCTGTCCAGGCCTGAGCCTGGTGGCAGCCATCAGGAGCCGGTCAGGCATCTAGACTCAGCAAAACTGAAGTCTGCCGAAGAGAAGACTTCTTCACAATATAAGACTTAGGTCTCTTCAACCCATTTTAAAAAGACCCCAGTTTCCTATCTCAGCATAAAATTGAGGCTTTGGAAATTTCAGCTACGATGTTTTCAGCAGTGATTCGAGATGTTTGGATCCCATAAGCTGGTAAAATTTCAGCAATAAAAATCTGGAGACCAAAATGTCATACATTTTTAGTTGTCTGACTTAGTATGAACAGAATGTTAGTTTCTAATTTTAAAAAATAGATATGAAACATGCAACAAACGTTTACTGTATAGCACAGGAAACTATAGTCAATATTTGTAATGACCTATAATGGAAAATAATTTCAAAAATAATATACGTGTATATGTATAACTGAATCATCTTGCTGTGCACCTGAAACATTGTAAGTCAACTATATTTCAATAAAATTAATATATATTAAGGAAAAAATCTTTAAAAAATCTTGAGGCCCACGTAGGATCTCCAATTTTATTTTGCCAAGTAAGAACCTAAATAAGTAAGCCAACATACAGTTCTACCTTATCAAGTTACTAAAGAAAGGGTTTGTTAACCTCACCAAAGGAGGAAGAAACTTCAAATAAAAAATAGTACTTTCTCTATCTTGTTCTTTTCTCCCTTATTTCATCAAGAAGCAGTTAGAGTTTATTACGGATCAGCTCTGGGATTTTGATATTTACTCTTCGGAGTTGGGTTCAGTGTTCAATTTAACTGAACTTAATTAGTGCTTGTCTTCAGTCCAGAAGTATGTTATTTCTCAATGGCAGTAAATGTTTAGGGTTATAATGCTGAAGCTTGAGAAGCAGTAGCCAGCATCTGGAATTTCCCATTTAGCAGATAAGGAAGTCAGAGCCTAGGGAGGGAAAGTAATGACCTAAGTTAGTCAGGAACAAACAAGAGGAGGAGATTAGATCTACACCAAGGCAGTGGAACAGTCAGCAGCAATTAGGTTGGCCTTAATTTCAACTTGATGTTCCTCGGTTAGTCTTCCTTTTCAGGATCCTGTTAAAGGTTTCAGAGTACAACCTCCCCAAATACCCCAATTATCTCCCCACCCCCATGCTCGCCCCATCCCTAATCATGCTGCAGGATCAGGTGGGCTGAATTTGATTAGCCATTTAGGGGTTCTCATTTGTATGTACCATGAACACCCTGCTTTGCATGTGTGGTTTCAGAGCCTGATAACCAAGCACTATTTTCAGTGGCACCGAGTGGAGAGATCTGATGCTCAGCAATGGGGTGAAATTGATTTAGTATCTCCAGGACTCTTAAGAGGTCCAGTTTTGGAGCTGAGGCCCAGAGCTTTGATGTTTTAGAGGCAACATCTTATGTATGTAGAGGCAACATTTTATATATGGTGAGCTTCCTTGATTTCAAACTGTAATTGTTAGTTAGTGGCCTCCTGGCAAAACGAGTGGGTCAGCAACTCCTGGGTGACAGATTTATTATAAGGGATTAGCTCATGTGGTTATGGAGGCTGAGAAGTCCAACGATCTGCCACATGTGAGCTGGGGGCCCAGGAAAGCTGGTAGTGTAATTCCAATCCAAACCCAAAGGTCTGAGAGTCAGGTAAGCCAATGGTATAAGTCCCAGTCTAAGCCTGAAGGCCCAAGAATCAGGAACACTGATGTTCCAGGGCAGTGATAATGGCCAGGGCCTGTGGGGCTCCTGGATATAAGCCCTTTTTGTGTCTTCCATTTCTTTGATTATAAGAAACAGCCTTAGTTCAGTCTCCCTGACCTTCCCTGAGTTCCAATGGGCAGATTCAAGTAGTTAACTAGGGAACAGAGGGGATGTGAGGCCAGGGAGAAACAGTCAAGAGCAGCCTTAGGGCAAGGTCCTGTTTTCCCATCAGTGGATACACACAAAAATATCTTTGAGCTATTCTGCAGATACTGAAGCCCCCTCCAGGTGAAAGGAGTTAATGATTAATGGTGGTATGCTGCCCACAAGCATGAAGACCCCAGACCAGTTGGACCTGAAGGCAGACTCCCACTTACTTCACCACCGACCCGTCAGAAGAATGTCCACGGACTGATCACACCCTCTTTGAACAACTACTATAAAACTTCTCACTATCCTTCCCAAGTGGGGACACATGGTTTAAGGGCATTCGCCCACTGTGTCCCCCTTTGCCTGGCAAAGTAATAAAGCTATCCTTTTCTACTTCACCCAAAATTCTGTCTCCAAGTTTTGATTCACCACCAGTGTACCGAGAAGCTGAGCTTTCAGCATCAGCAGGAGATGTCCCATCTCAAGCAAGGAGTGAATCAGCCCTTTTGCCACCTTTTTGTTCTATTCAGGGTGATGCCCACCCAAACTGTGAGGGGATCTTTTTTTACTCAGGCTACTGATTCAAATGCTAATTTCTTCTAGAAATATCTTCACAGACACACCCAGAAAAAATGTCTCATCAGCTCTCTGGGCATCTCTTAGCCAGTCAAGTTGACACATCAACTTAACCATCACACCTCCCATGAGGCAGGATAAGTGACTTTGTCCTAATATACAGATGGCGATACTGAGACAAAGAAAACTTAAGTGTAATACAATTGGACCAGTGACACCACAGTCCAGTAACAAACTAGTGGTGGTACCCAGTCTTCAAAGTGAACCTGTTTATGGCAGGGTATGCAGAAGCAGCGTTAGGCATTACTAATTGCCTCTGCCAACTCAGGCAAGGTGGAGATTGCTTAGTTTTCACATACAACTATTTAACCTAGGTAATAGAAATTGGTTCTCTCTCTTGCCAAATCAGACAGTGACAGTGTTTTTCCATTCTCCTGAAGGAAAAACAAAACCAACATAATGAAACAAAAGACACACTCCCTGAAGGTGCCAGCCTCCTTCTGCTGAACACATTTATGATGCGTACCCCTGAGCTGCCTTCTGGAACACAAGGTTGCACCATCTTTTGAGGCAAACAAGCTAACAGCCAGTCTTTAAAAGTGAGTAGCTGAAGACAGCTTAAATTCCAAAACCAAAGAACATATTCCAGGGTGTCATTTATTGGGAAAGTGTGATATCGTTGTTCATCACCTAAATGCTAAACTTCTAAAGTAGTTATTAGCACACTGAAAAATTATGTTTACAAGACAATTTCAAATAAGTTAAAATGTTATGTAATATTCAGTGCATGCAACACATTTTTCACTTTTTGAATTAAAGGAAGAGGTATATAATCCTTATTGATAGGGAATTATCTTTCCCACATCCCCACTACACAAATATTGAATAAATATTTGAAAAGTTTTGACTTGAAGGGACCTTGTATTATTGGCTTTACCAGCAACAGTCACACCTCTCATTTAATCCTGAGCAGAATATTCCGGTAGCTTTGTATTCTATCCACATCTATACAAAACTTTGTATGGAAAAAAACAAGTATAGATCAAGGGTTGGCAAACCTTTTAGAGTCTTTGTTACAACTACTCAACTCTACTGTTGTAGTGGAAAAGGAACCCTAAACAATATGTAAGTGAATAGACGTGGCTGTTATGATTAAACTTTATTTAAAAAAAAAAAAAGAAGCATGGGGCCGGCTTTTTCTCATGAGCTGTAGTGTGCTGACCCAAGGTACACATGGATTCTTGGATGAGTTTATGTCAGTGAAACTTGAAATGCAGGTGGTTGGCTAGTCTGTCAAAACCCTAAATGTACCACTGATATTTGGTAATGCTTATATGCATCTTTGACTTATGTTTGGTTGTCATTTAGAATAATATCATAGCTCAGGTGGTGAAGAATCTGCCTGCAATGCAGGAGACCCAAGTTCGATTCCTGGGCCAGGAAGATCCCCTGGAGAAGGGATAGGCTACCCACTCCAGTACTCTTGGGCTTCCTTGGTAGCTCAGCTGGTAAAGAATCTGCCTGCAATGTGGGAGACCTGGGTTCAATCTCTGGGTTGGGAAGATCCCCTGGATAAGAGAAAGGCTACCCACTCCAGTATTCTCGCCTGGAAAATTCCATGGACTGTATAGTTGATAGGGTCGCAAAGAGTCGGACATGACTGAGTGACTTTCACTTGGTGATTCAAATAAATCCCGAAGGAGACAATCCATTAAACCTAAGGGCAGTCTGCAATGATCTTCACATCAAGCTAAACTCCAGTGAGCAGATGAAAATACAGGCGATTTCTTTTTTTGTTTTTTTAACAAATTCTTCAACTAGATAATTATTCTTGAATATGGAAAGATTATATTTATTGCCAGCTTTCAAACCATATTTTCCATCCCAGAGAAGGCAGTGATGGTGTCTCCTACAGAGGACAGAAGGATGGATTCAAGCTGGCTGTCAAGGGGCCAGATAGATAGATTTAGTTTCATAATTCTAGAAGCTTTGTTCTTTTTTTAATTCAAAAAGAAATACCATTCCTGTGTTTCATCACCATAGTATAGGGAGAAACAAAACTGTGGACCCAGCCACTGCTGAGTTCAAATCCTGGCTTTACCATTTACTGGTTTATCACTTTGGGTTAAGACATCTAATACCTCAGGGCCTTAGTTACTTCATATATAAAATAGTTTTTTTCCTAATGGTAAAGATGAAAAGTAATAACAATTATATTGTAGAACATACAAATATTATTAATAAGACTATGCTTAGTTCATAGTTGGTACTTAAACTTTGCCTCCTGTTGCTGCCTCTGGTTCATGTTTACATGGTAGAAACATGATAAAACATTGTCTATCTTCCTAATCCCCTTTACACATGAAAAATCTACAACCTTGAGTTCTGGGTGGTACAGAATTTGGGGTCAAAAGACTAAGATATGGTCATGGTTCTCTTACTCATCAATTTTGTCATTTTGGAAGATCATGGAACCAGACAGTTAAAAAGAATTTTATATCATCCTTAAAATCTTAAACAGGTCTAGGGCTCTTTTCCAGCTACAAAATGAAATAATCTGTGGTGCAAATACATAATATCTAAAAATAACTTCAAGCCACCTTAAAATAAAGAAATAAAAAATAACACAGTGCACTTCGTTGCTAAGGGAAACAGATTCTGCAGTCTCAGAGCAGTAGTAAATTAAAACATCTCAAGGCACCCTAAGCAATTAGTTCTATGACCCAGATAAATGCATTGGATTTTAGAGCCACCAGGGACTTTAGAATGTTTCAACTGCTTGCAACAAGGGCCTCTCACCCCTAGGCAGGTAGAGAAATATGGATGGGTAGGGAGGGAGCATTATTTGGCTCCTTTACTGAGTTGTAACTGACATACAATAAAATGTACAGTTTGTTAGTTCTCACATATGTGTATACCTATGAAACCACCACCAGAATCAAGAAACTGAATTTATCCATCACTTTGTGGGAAGGGTTTTGATCGTTATAGTAATGAGATATTACTGGCATGGCCTGGGGATGGCAAATGTTCCGTCTTGCACAAAGAATTAGCTCATCTAAAATAAAGTCAAAAGCACATTTGTTGAGAAATACTGGGACCAATCCCTTTGCTAAACCAAAGAAGAAATGGAGCCCAGATGAGGAAACTGAGGCAAGACCCCCCCCATGTGAGTTTCTTGTTTTCATGTAAATGCATCTGGAACATATATGTTCTTTTAAAATTATTAGAGTAATAATTACCTTTCCAATTATTATTGGAATATAGTTGCTCCAGAAAAACATCTACTTCTGACTATGCTAAAGGCTTTGACTGTGTGGATCACAACAAACTGTGGAAAATTCTTTAAGAGATAGGAATACCAGACCACCTTGCCTGCATCCTGAGAAGCCTGTATGCAGCTCAAGAAGCAACAGTTAGAACCAGACATGGAACAATGGACTGGTTCAAAATTGGGAAAGGAGTACATCAAGGCTGTATATTGTCACCCTGTTTATTTAACTTATATGCAGAGTACATCATATGAAATGCCAGGCTGGATGAAGCACAAGTAGGAATCAAGATTGCTGGGAGAAATATCAATAACCGCAGATACACAGATGACACCACCCTTATGATAGAAACGAACTAAAGAGCCCCTTGATGAGGGTGAAAGAGGAGAGTAATATAGCTGGCTTAAAACTCAATGCCCCAAAAATAAAGATTATGGTATCCAGTCCCATCACTTTGTGACAAATAGATGGGGAAACAATGGAAACAATGACAGACTTTATTTTCTTGGGTTCCAAAATCACTGCAGATGGTGACTGCAGCCATGAAATTAAAAGACGCTTGCTCCTTGGAAGAAAAGCTATGACAAACCTAGGCAGAATATTAAAAAGCAGAGACGTTACTGGCTGACAAAGGTCCGTATAGTCAAAGCTACGGTTGTTCCAGTAGTCAGGTATGAATGTGCAAGTTGGACCACAAAGAGGACTGAGTGCCGAAGAATTGATGCTTTGGAACTGTGGTGTTGGAGAAGACTCTTGAGAGTCTCATGGACTCAGTCAATACTAAAGGAAATCAGTCCTGAATATTCATTGAAGGGACTGATGCTGAAGCTCCAATATTTAGGCCACCTGATGTGAAGAGCCAACTCATTGGAAAAGACCCTGATGCTGGGAAAGACTGAAGGCAGGAGGAGAAGGGGACGACAGAGGACAAGATGGTTGGATGGCATCAGTGACTCAATGGACATGAGTTTAAGCAAGCTCCGGGAGATGGTGAAGGACAGGGAAGGCTGGCGTGCTGCAGCAGTCCATGGGGTTGTAAAGAGTCGGACACAACTGACTGACTGACTGAACAACAATAGTTGCTTTACACTGATGTGTCAGTGTTGGCTATAGAGTAAAGTGAATTAGATATATACATAATCCTTCTTTTTTGGATTTCTGTCCCGTTTAGTTCACCACAGAGCACCAAATAGAGTTCCTTGTACTGTGTGTTCTTTAAACAAGCAATACAGTTTTGATTAAATTTAGTCTGAATCAAATGTTTCATGTCATACTGACATTTAAAAGCTATACAAGCTCTGAATGATATATTTGAATGTGACAGTGGACTCTTCTCAATAGGATCAGTTAGCTAGGTGCTCCCTTCCCCAGAGACATGCGTGTCATTCAGTGGCTGCTGCTGCTTTCTTGGGATACGGAGTTAAGGTCAAAGACGCAAAATCCAGGTAGGTACAACTTTGGTTCTCTATTCCTGAAGAAAAAAATCTCATTTTGTCTTAATCATAAAAATGCAGTATGCTTATGATAAACTGTCCATGAACAAAAGGAATCAAAACACTCAGAAGGACCTGAAAACAGTGTTTGCTCAGCTGTGTCCGACTCTTTGAGACCCCATGGACTGTCGCCTCTCTCCACAGAATTCTCCAGGCAAGACTACTGGAGTGGGTAGCCATTTCCTTCTCCAGGAGGTCTTCCTGACCCAGGAATCGAACCTGGATCGTCCACATTGCAGGCAGACCGTCTAAGCCACTGGAGAAGCCCCCTAAAAGTGTCTATGAAGACCTTATTTATGCACTCCTTGTTGTATAGTATCTCATACAGTGTCATGTATAATTCAGTTGTTAAATATATATAATTTTTATATTTAAGATATTAATTTAAAAATCATTTGGGGTTTTATGTGCTCCAAGAACAAAGTTTGTTATCTATTAGAACAATCGTTACTCTAAAATGGGAGGCAAAGTGCCAGCTCAGTAATTCTCACACTTTTATGTGCTTAGAATCACCTGGAGCAATTGTTAAACAGATTCCTAGGTCCTAGCCCCAGAGTTTCTAATTTTGTTGATCTGGGAGGGGGGAGCCCAAGAGCCTGCATGTCTAACAAGTTCTAGATGATGCTGATGATGCAGGCCTGAGGACCATATGCTTTCTCCTGGTGCCCATCAACGGTTGGCTCTATTGATTGGACAGCATAAGTAGAAGAGATCAGCCAGAATGGAACACCCTGCTCTTTGTACACCCATCTTTGCTGTAACTGCTCAAGTACCCTAACTCACTGCCAGCCATCATTCCACAAAAGGCCTCAAATAAATAAATAAGATTGAAAGGTTTGAGTAGAGGCACTAGAAGACCATGAGAATTAGAATATTCTGTAAACACATTTAAACAAATTTGAGTCTAACACAACATACTAAAAGATTAAGACAAACTCATGACCTCCTGATTTTAAAGACAAAAAATGGTTAATACATACTTTTTTGAATGATAGACTGTTAAAAAACAAACACAAAGGACAATTTCCAGCTACAGAGAGAGTAACAGTGTCATGAACAGACAGGATTATATCTTAGGTCTTGGGGTTGTCCATATTCTGCATGAAAACTAGTTCTCATAACTGCAAGGGAAACGGAGAGGTAAACTTCTAACCTTTCATAGACCAACTTTGTTCTTCAGCTAAGAGGATTTAAAGCAAAATGAGGCACAGATGAACCTATTTGCAGGGCAAGAATAGAGATGCAGACATAGAGAATGGACATGTGGACATGGGGAGAAGGGAAGGGGGGACGAATTGGGAAACCAGGATTGACATGTATACACTACCATGTGTGAAACAGCTAGCTAGCAGGAACCCACTGCAGAGCACAGGAAGCTCAGCTCAGCGCTCTGTGATGACCTAGATGGGTGGCGGAGGAAGTGAGGGAGGGGATGTATATATACAGATAGCTGATATACTTTACTGTACAGTAGAAAGTAACAAAACATTGGTAAAGCAATTATACTCCAATTTTAAAAAATAATGCAGAGATGATAAATTTTAAAAGAATGAGGCTGTCTAGGTTTCTAGCTGACTTTCTTTTATTTATGTGCTCTGTTGTGACTACATGGACACACTCATCTAAAGGTTTTATTTCTAGGAAGTTGATGCCTGGACAAAGAAATAAATTTAAGTACCATTTCCTTGAAGATTTTTAAAGACAATGAAAACATGGAGAGGAAAAGTGTCACCCAAACATTCTCACTCAAGCCTAGCAATAATTGATAATAAAATTGGCTTATTTTAGAGAGAAACATTTACTTTAAAATAAATGACAAGTCAATCCTTATAGCCACAAAGACAATATAATTGCTTCCAAATCCCTAGGTTGAGTATCTATTTTCTTTCTTTGAAAAGTCCTGTCAGTGGTAGTGACATTTCCAATTTAATAGTGAGTACTTCTCTTCTTATATTAACTGAGCATTAGACCTTTAAATTGTTTGTTTTATTTTGGTATAGCATGCATAATATAAATTTGCCATCTTACCCATTTTTAAACATAAACTTATGTGGCATTATGTCCATTCACACTGTTGTGCAACCATCACTATCATCCATCTCAGATTTATTTAATTGATTTATCCCCCCAGTATGGGGCTTCCCAGGTGGCACTAGTGGTAAAAAAAAAAGAACTCAACTGCCAACACAGGAGACATTAAGAGATATGAGTTTGGTCCCTTGGTCAGGAAGATCCCTTGGAGGAGGGCATAGCAACCTACTTCAGTATTCTTGCCTGGGAAATCCTAGGCACAGAAGAGCCTGGTGGGCTATAGTCCGTAAAGTCACAAAGAATCAGACACGACTGAAGTGACTTGGCACATTAGCATGCACGTGATAAAGTCAGAGGTGACATGTATGGGTAACTTGGGTGTCTTTTCAAATATGCTGTCGAAATAGGGGAACTCCCTTAAGTTTTCTGGAGGAGAGTTAAAAGAGGAAACACATGAGAATATTCAGATAGCAGAACCAACTATGGGTTCCCCAACTCATTTCTTAAATTAGGGCTACGGCAAAAACTTGACACCATCTGCTGCATCTCAGGTGCCCTCTTTTTCTAAACCTATGCAGACATCACTCTGTGATTACTGTACGCCTTCCCACTGAGTTTCAAAGTCTTTCTCCATATGGTCTTTCAGGCATTATTACAACTAATTAATTACAGCTGACCCATAGGATGAACTCTATTTACCATCTGCTATAAAAATGCAGGCCATGTTAAAAAAAAATGCAAGCCATTTAATACAACCAAAAGTAATAATTACTTGGATTACTTTTGGGCACACCAAAGGTCCAGCATGAACATCAGTACATAATGTACACATGCATTGGTAGAAAAGTCTTGTACCAGTAGAAAAGTCTTCAATATGGGGATGTCACAAGAAAGGTTCCTTAGCATGGAAATCATCACAATAAACAATGTTCTTACCTGGGCAGGAACACACTTTCCACCACATAAAAATCTTGCATGAGAACATCTCGGTCTGGCTTGGAGGTGAGATTACCCACTGTGTATCCTATTCCCAGCTGAATAGCACCTTTGATGGCAGATGATGCAGTCTGCAGGGAAAACAAGGATTTCAGCGTTAGCCTCGATAGTCGGGACCTTGTTCAATATCACAAGTTCCAAAAACAGGAGAGTGAGGTTAGATTTCTTCTCTTGTTCCTAAGCAACAAGGAAGCTAGATTTAGAAAGATGACAAGATGCTTCTTTTGATGGAGAATCCTTTCCAAACATCAAGGACCTTTCCTTCCATGAAATTATTTTGGTGGTTATCTTTCCTATAAATGTTCCTAAGGTCAAATTACCGTCCAAAATCTCTATCTTTCTTTTATTAAGAACTGAGAAACTTTCAATATATAGCAATGTAATTTCTACCAAAGGATAATTGTCACAGTCACATTTTTAAAAAATCAGTTCTGTAACATACCTATGGATCAGGAAGAGTATTTTGGCTTCAGAAGAAATGAGAGAGTAAAACATAATTGCAGCCTTTGGAATACATAAAATTTAACTTGAAAATTGCTTACTAGTCTTGCCAAGGGTCCATAATCAAAATTTCCTTCACTGATCTATAATAAAATACAGTTTTGGAACCTCAATATTTCAAATTTACTGCTTTTCTAATATTATTCCACAGTTAAACTGACATAATGTTAACTTGGAGGAATGACATATATATTTGTGTGTGTGCACACGTGTGCATGTATATATAAACAGTTTTAACCAACATAATAGGAGAAATAGAATAACTTAATTTTGGAAAATCGGAATACATTCTTCTTAATGGTGCAAGTGTGGCATGTTTTTTTACGCCTTGCAATGTTTAATATAGTACCCACTGGGACAGAAGAGCCTGGCAGGTTACAGCCTATTGATTGCATACAGTCCGACACAACAGAGCGATTATCTCTCACTCAGACAGTGGGAACTACAAAAATACTTAAATCACTGGTTCTCAGCCAGGGGCATCTGACATTGGAGACATTTTTTAGTTGTCATAGAAAGCAATGGCACTCCACTCTGGTGCTCTTGCCTGGAGGATCCCATGGATGGGGGAGCCTGGTGGGCTGCAGTCCATGGGGTCGCTGGGAGTCGGGCATGACTGAGCGACTTCACTTTCACTTTTCACTTTCGTGCATTGGAGAAGGAAATGGCAACCCACTCCAGTATTCTTGCCTGGAGAATCCCAGGGACAGAGGAGCCTAGTGGGCTGCCATCTATGGGGTCGCACAGAGTTGGACACGACTGAAGTGACTTAGCAGCAGCAGCAGCAGCAGCAGCAGCAACCAGTGGTGGTAGAGCTACTGGCATCTAGTGGGTAGAGGTCAGGAATGCTGTTACAACATCCTACAATGCACAGGACAGCTTCTCATAACAACAAATTATCAAGCCCCAAACATTAGTGCTGAGGCTAAGAAACCATGCCTTAAAATGAATGTAATAAATATCACCTGGTTAATAAAAAAAATATTCTTTTTGAGATAACATTTTCACTTAGCAAGTCCAAGACCCATCTCCATCTTCCCAGATGCTGCTTTTAAAAAAAATTTTCTTAATGCTTTTAACATCAAAAAATATCTCTCTTCTTGAAAAATGTATCCTCTTGATTTCTATGCTAGAACACAGTCCTGTGTCCATGTCTACCTTTTCTGATGGTCTCTCATTTCTTCACTAAATTCTCATATTTTGTTTGCTATAATTGCTGTGTCCCTAAAAGTTGGATCCTTGATTCTCAAATTTCCTTAGTTATGCAGACGATCAATCCATTCCTAATGGTTTCAAATACTGGCTCCATGCATATGACTCTCAGAACCTACGTGGACACTGTTTTATCATCACAAACACAGTACACGTGGCACCAAACCATTATCTTACAACCAGCCCCCCTACCTCCAAGCCTGGTGTTCCTCTCCCTAAGCTCTGTAATCCTGTCACTGAAGGCTGAGCCCCAAGCAAACCACACCTTGCGCAGGGCTGGGTCCCCAGGAAATATTTGCTGACTGGGCCTGAAATGATCACAATCATTCATACAGCTCAGTCACTTCCACTATACAGTCAGTAACCCTCACTATCCCATAGACTCATCACTCAATCACACTGCTTATTTCACTGCAAATATTATATCAGCCTTAGTGTGAGGACAACTATAATATCTATCCCCTTCCATGCAGTTAAGAGAAACATCCTGGGGCTTTTCTTCTTTACATATGCCTTTTTACTCACGATCCCAGAGCAGCAAGATGGCAAAAGACTGAGAGTCAAGCCCAAATAGTGCAACTAGTGCTTCAAAAACAAAAAGCTGCTATTTTAATCTTCCCACTGCGAGCTCAGCAATGCCACCAGTTGGCATCAGTGACCTTTTGTACTGATAGCTCTGACTTCTGAAGGCTGAAATGAATTTTTCTCATTTTAACCTCACATAAAAATTCAAAAGGTTTCTCTTCTCCTATCCATCACACAGGGCAAAATGGCACACGATGTGACATCAGCATTTTCCAGAAGACACGTACAGTCTGAAACTTTCTATTCCAGATCTATCAACAGACGCACACACTCTCAAACTGTTTTTCCTTCCCTTTACCACACACCTGACTCTGCTTCCAGAAATACCTGTATTTCTGCTTAATTCAGTCATTTAGTGTGCTTCTTGGACTGGAACACATATGAAACATGGAATGCCCAATTCCTTGTTAACCACCCTTCTGTCTTATCCCAGAGAAGGCAAATGGCAACCCACTCCAGTACTCTTGCCTGGAAAATCCCATGAATGGAGGAGCCTGGTAGGCTGAGGTCCATGGGGTCGCTAAGAGTCAGACACGGCTAAGAGTCTTCACTTTCACTTTTCACTTTCATGCATTGGAGAAGGAAATAGCAACCCACTCCAGTGTTCTTGCCTGGAGAATCCCAGGGACGGGGGAGCCTGGTGGGCTGCCATCTATGGAGGTGCACAGAGTTGGACACGACTGAAACGACTTAGCAGCAGCAGTCTTATCCCACCCCCAGCAACAGAAGGTGGTCAAAGTTGCAGCAGTCTATATCTGGTATTTGCAAACTTTAGAAAGTCTGAGAATCACTGGGTCATTTGTTAAAACAGACCAAAAGCACAACTATGGAGACTGTAAGAAGATCAGTGCTTGCCAGGGGTTTGGGGAGGCGAAGTAGAGCACAGAGGATTTTCAGGGCAGGGAAAGCACTCTGCACAATTCCTTTATGATGGTGTGTCACGCATGCTCCTTCATGTCTCTTTGTGACTCCATGGACTATAGCCCGCCAGGCTTCTCTGTCCATGGAATTTTCCAGGCAAGAATACTGGAATGGGTTGCCATTTCCTTCTCCAGGGGCTCTTCCCAACCCAGGAAGAGCTCTTCTCGAACCCACATCCCTTGAGTCTCCTGCATTGTCAGGCAGATTCTTTACCACTAAGCTACCTGGGAAGTCCACTTTTATGATGGATACACTATTATGAATTTGTCTAAACCCATAGAATGTACTCCATCAAGAGTGAGCTGGAATATAAACTGTGGACTTTGGGTGATTATGATCTGTCCATGTAGATTCATCAGTTGTAACAGTGAACCACTCTGGTGGGGGATGTTGACAATGGGCAGGCTGTGCATGTGTGGGTACAGGGGGTGATGGGAAATTTCTGCATCTTCCTCCCAATTTTTTTGTTAACCTACAACTGCTCTAAAGAACAAATCTTTAAAAAAATGTCAGCAAGCACTAAAAAACAAGAACCAAAGTGACTTAGGGATTGCATCTCCAGAATTCCTGACTCGGAAAGTCGCAAGTGAGGCTCAAAATTTTGCTCTTGCTCTAAGGAGCATCAAGAAGCTTTTTTCTCCTATGGTATAAGATTGAATTTTGAGTTCCTGAAGGAATAAGATTTTGGAAAGGAGCTCATTGACATCTGTTTAAATAAATAAATAAAAAAAAAACAGACTTATAATAATACTATTACTTTCTTTTCATGCTCTTTAAAATTCAAGTGCTCTGAAGATAGAAATAAGAGAAGTCTTAATAAAAGTGAATTTTTTTATCAACTATTTGTGCCAGGGACTTGACATATGGATAACAATAATAATAATCACAATCAATCATAATTATGGCATATACTTAAAGAGCGTTTACTGAAAACACTCTATGAGGCAATCACTATTCTAAGTGCTTTCAGTTATATTAACTCTTCTATCCTCACAATAACCCTGTGAGGTAGGTACTATTATTATCTTCATTTTACTGACTCAAGTAGGTTTAGTTACTACACGAGGTCACGTGGCTAGCAAAGAGGTGGAGCTGGGACTCGTATCTGGCAAGTTTGGCTCCACAGTCCAGATCCAGGTTATAAACAAGTACTGTGCTGCCTCTTATATCAGAATCTCTAACCTCATTTAACCTTTTCAAGGACACCAAAGAGAGGGAGAATCACACCCATTTTACAGGTGGGCATTTAAAGCTCAGCAAGGTTATATGACTCCCTCTCTCACATTGTTAGCACATGGCAGAGTCTGCCTGCAAAGCCCATGCCGCTTCCCTGTCTCTTTTTTTCAAAATGAGTCTAGAATCAAAGTCAGAAGCTCTGGCTGTTTGACCTCAGCAAAGGAAGCAGCTGTGTGGGAGCCATGCCTTTTGATGAAATAGGGATAAAATATTTTATTTGCTACTAATCATACTCAGTCATGGGTGAGCCTAAAAGAAACCTGTAAACCACCTGGTAAACCGGTATGAACATCTCTGTTAAAGTCACTACTAATAACACAGGGAGGTACAAACAAAAGGAGATATTTTGCTGCCAAGGGAGGATGGCTACCTCTGGCTACCTCAGGGTTTCTTCCTCCGCATCTCTGTGTAAAATTAAATGCTTTAGCATAGATGCATTGGGTATAATTAAAAAGCATCTTGACTATTTCATGGATATGTCTGATTGCACTGTGGCACGTGGTTTTCTTAAGTCACGAGCAGTAAAGGCCGCACCACCTGACATTTTCCTATTGGACCTTAGGCACAGGGACCAAGATGGGAGAAACCATAGTATTTTCTGACACAGTTACTCTTGAGCAAGATGTGTTTTAAAGTTACAAAAACAGTTAGAAATGCTAATGGGAGAGTTTCTGATTAGCAGACCAGTAAATCATGATGACCAAGAACCTGCTCTGTGTACTGCAGGTTTCTCTTCTTCTAGAACCAGCAGTTCTTTCCTTGTAAACTCGATGAGTTAGCAGCTTCAAACACACACACACACACGTGGTCCTTCCAGTTTTCTGTGTGGCTTTGCATATGCTCTAAACACGTTGATACATAACCATTTCCCCTCTGTGCTCGGTGGTATCTGACTCTTTGCAGCCTCACAGACTGAAGACCACCAGGCTCCTCTGTCCATGGGATTCTCCAAGCAAGAATAATGGAATGGGGTGCCATTTCCTCCTCCAGGGGATCTTCCCAACCCAGGGATCGAACTCACATCCCTTGCAACCCCCGCATTGGCAGGTGGATTCTTTCCTACTAGCACATAGGTTCAGATTTTGAAATACAGCCAAACAGAGTCTACGTTTAATTCAGGACTTTTCAAGGGCTAAGTAGAGGCAACATATTGTATGGATATTACAAATACCTCTAAAGCATGTGATATTTGGAGAAAGAACTAGCTAATATCACAAAAGCAAATCGCATATATTTACATTCATGGGTCTTTACTACCCAAATTTGTTCAGGGATGATGGTAATACTGAAAGGAAAATTAATGTCAGCTTGCATTTAGATAATATGCTATGGTTTTCACTACCTTCTAATGACTGCATTTGATTGTCACAATTGTTATATAGGTACCTGGGATTTTAATGCCCATTTTATAAAGAAACTTTGACTCTGGGAGATTAACTTGACCTAAATCCTTTGGCCAAGTATGTGATAATGTCACGAGTGATACTCTGGTCTACAAGGCACCAGTTCAGTGTCCTACCAGTGTGTACTGTTTTACCGGCCTCCATTCTCTGTGCAGGATGGATCTGACTGAAGCTGAGAAGTACTTGAACAAAGAGATAATAATGATGATTACTATCAATGAGACTAAACATCCATGTAAACCTGCTATTAGGGGAGCAATGATCCTGACAACAGTAAAATTTTAATGATTTTACATTGGTTACAGGAAACTGCTTTCTACAGCATATTGTCTATGAAATTAGATCACTTAATATACAATCTAATATCAATGGTTTTAAAAGCAACTACTAAAACATCTCAAGTCAACAACATTTCTCCCTACCTCAGGTGATCTGATGGCCTAATTATAGGATTATAGACAATATACATGATGCCAGGGTGATTTTTTTTCTCCCAAAGTTCAAACTTTTTATTTTGTATTGTATTGGGGTATAGCCATTTAACAATGTTGTGATAGTTTCAGGTAAACAGTGAAGGGTCTCAGCCATAGAAAAGTGAAATCACCCAGTCGTGTCTGACTCTTTGCAACCCCATGGACTGTAGCCTACCAGGCTCCTCCGTCCATGGGATTTTCCAGGCAAGAGTGCTGGAGTAGATTGCCATTTCCTTCTCCAGGGGATCTTCCTGACCCAGGAAACGAACCTGGGTCTCCCGCATTGCAGGCAGACACTTTACCGTGGGAGCCATCAGGGAAGCCCATGGATGTATCCATTGTCCCCTAAACCCCTGTCCCATCCAGGCTGCCACATAACATTGAGCAGAGTTCCCCGTACTATATAGTAGGTCCTTGCTGGTTATCCATTTTAAATATAGCAGTGTGTACATGACCTTCCCAAAGTCCCTAACTATCTCAGAGTAATTTTTTTTTTTTTTTAAGTACAGATCTAATCTTATCACCACCTTGCTTGAAAACTAATGGGTGTGTAGTATCCTCACCACAGGATTAACTCCAAATATCTTAGCTTGACATGGAAACCTCCTTCCCAGCCTCACACTGAGTCCTGCATCCTAACATATAAAAGATTCTAGGGGCTTTCCTTGTGGTCCAGTGGTTAAGAATCCACCTTGCAATGCAGGGGATGTGAGTTCAATCCCTGGTTAGGGAACTAAGATTCCACATACTGTAGGGCAACTAAGCCCATGCACCACAACTACTGAGCCTGTGTGCCACAACTAAGACTCAACACAGTCAAATTAACAAACAAATATTTTTTTTAAACATTCTAAACACACACTCTATCCTTTGAGCAAGACAGCCTTACAGGTCCATGTGTCCATGTGTCGAACAGCTGCATGTGAAATTTTCTGCTGTGTGCATTTTTCCCAAGCAGGAGGTCCAATGCTTTCTCTTTTTCTCACAAGATATATTTTCCCAAAACCACAAATGTGGAGATTAATTCTAAATCAGAGATGTACACTGACAAGCACCTTAAAGCAGGACGTTAGAAAATGGTTCAGTAACACTTCTAAAGGGGGTGTCCCCCATGGCTCACGGCTTAGCAGTAAAAAAATCCACCTGTAATACAGGAGATGCAGTCTATCCCTGCGCATTGGGAAGATCCTCAGGAGGAGGGCATCCTTCCAGTATTCTTGCCTGGAGAATTCCATGGACAGAGGATTACAGGCCATGGTGGGTTACAGTCCATGGGGTCACAAAGAGTCAGACATGCCTGAAGTGAGAGCACAACACTTCTAAAGAACGAGAGAAAACAATCCTTGTCTGGCTGGGGAGACCCTGCCACTCTCCTTCATTGCCACAGCTCAAGTCCAGTTCTGGGTTTTCTCTCCTGTTTCTGAACCTCAACTCAGGAAAGCAAGCATAGATTTCTTATTTGTGCCAATGAGAGAATTAAAAAAAAAAAAAGGACAGATTTCACAAAACTGACTGTAGGACTATGGAAATGGGATAGTTTGTGGACAGGCAAGTGGAAGGTCTTCTGAAAGGAGGCGGGACCACCTCTTGCTATGGGTTCCTCAACGCATTTCTCCAGTTCCTCCTTGATTTGGTTTTCTACTGCTGCTGTATAAATGACCACAAACTTCATGTCTTCCAACAACACAATGTGTTATCTCACAGTTTAGGAGATCAGAAGTCCTAAAATCAAGTTGTTGGGAGGGCTGTGTCCCTTCTTCCTTGCCTTGTGGTCCCCTCCTCCATCTTCATAACAGCAGCATCTTCAAGTCTTTCTTAATCTCTGTCTCCCCTCTGCTTTTGTCTCACATCTCCTCCTCTGATTCTGACTCTCTAGCCTCTCTCTTACAAGAACCTCTGTGATTGCATTGGGCCCATCTGGATAGTTCAAGATCACTTCCCCAACAAGATCTTTAACTTAATCACACCCTTTGCCAAGCAAGTCCCCTTTGCCATATAAAGTAACATATCACAGGCTCTAGGGATTAGGGCATGGCTGTCTTTTGGGGACCCATGATTCTATATTCTACTGTCTATTTCAAGATAGACTTCAGAATTTTTTCCAGTATTGCCTAGGTAAAGAGAAGAGCTCCCCTTGGAACTCCATTCAGTCACATGCTGTTCATTCATTTAGATCTTCATTCTCAAATATCTAAGAATTTTATGTGACCTAGGCACTATGCTAGATGTTGGGGAAAGCATAAAAAAAAAAAAAAAAAGGTCCTGTTCTTGCTCTCATGAGAGTTTCTAGGTTAGTGAGTGAAAGAGATATTAAAGATATGCATTCATAATAGGCAGTGATACAAATAACAGGGTGATGTGATTAGGCCAAAAGTGAGGAGATTCACTTTAGAATGGGGGAGAGTTAGGAAAGGTCTAACAGGAAGCATACACAGTCTGAGACATGAAAGGTGAAAGCCAGTTGGCAGGTCATATCAACAGACACTGGCTGTATACCCATCACATGCCAGGCACTCATCTACAAACTGGGGATACAGAAATGACCTGGCCTGAGTGCTTGCCCTCAAGGAATTGAAAGTCACATTAGGAGGTCAGGGGAATCAATTTACAGGCATACAGAAACAGCAGTTCAAGAAACTGAAAGCAAATCACTGTAGATGAATTAAGATGAGCATCAGGATTGGAGGCTGCACAGATGAGCTGAATCTAGGGCTGAGCCTCAGAGATCCTTCTAAGGGTCTGCTGTGTTTCCATAAGGAAAGAGTTATTGTCTAACCTGAGAAACTTCACTCTGGCTGCCATGTGGAGAACAGACTAGAGAGAATATATGAGGAAAAGTGATTAGGAGGCAAGTGTCATGGTTCATGGGTTTGATTGCTGGGTCGGGAAGATCCCTTGGAGGAGAGCATAACAACCCACTCCAGTATTCTTGCCTGGAGAATCCCATAGGCAGAGGAGCCTGGGAGGGGTCATGAAGAGTTGGACACGATTGAAACAACTTAGCACGCATGCATGTGTCAGGGTTCGCATTGAGATGTGGATGTCTTAAGAGTAGGGTGATGAACAAGAACGGAAAGAAGAGTTGAATTTGTATATATTTTGGAGGGAAATAAACAGAACTTGCCATAAGCTAGAAATGAGGGAGAGAAGAGGACTGGAATGCCTTCTAGTGTTTTCCTTGAGCAGTGGAGAGGACTGAAGTTGCTTTACTGACTTGGGAAGACTGAGGGAGGAACATTTTGGGGGGCAGATTGAGTTCCACTGGAGATGCTGGTGAGACATCCAAATGATGTCAAGGTACAAGTCTGGAGCTTAGAACAGAGGTTTGGGCTGAAATTTTGAATTTGAGTGTTTTCAGCATATAAATGGTATTGAAACCCAAAGGGCTGAATGAATAACCTTGGGAGAGAGAAGAGCAACTTGCCACAGCAACTTGAAGCCCATGAACTACAACCACCTTGCTCACCACCAAGTAGAGAAAAGCTGGCCCAGCAACAAAGACTCAGCACCGTGAAAAATGAATTTAAAAAATTATGAAAGAAAAGTCCAAGTACAGGTCAAGAATATTTGACAAAATTATTTGATAAACTCTAGTCAACTTATGCCTTTATTTAAACCATATTTTTTAAAATGTTCTATAACTTAAAAAAATATTACATTAAGAAAGCAAGATATAAAATACATACACAACAAAATCTGAAAAACTCACAAATGTTTTATACACATCCACAGAGGAAAGCAAGACAGGAAGGAAACATATCAAATTGTGTGATTACCTCTGGCTTTTGGGATGTTGGGTGAGTTACTTTCAAGATGTGTACTTCTCAGATTTTCTAAATTTTGTGTTACAGATAAGAATGGAAATGTCCTTCCATGAAAGCATCTTTACTATGTTTATAAACACATTTTGAATGATGACAAAGGCATGTTTGGGATTTGCTAATTTTTAAAATGGCTTCTTCCCTGGTGGCTCAGTGGTAAATAATTTACCTGCCAGCGCAGAAAATGGGTTTGATTCCTGCCCTGGGAAGATCTCCTGGATTAGAAAATGGCAACCCACTTCAGTATTCTTGCCTGGTAAATCCCATAGACAGAGGAATCTTGTGGGGTCATAAAAAAGTCAAACATGACTTAGTGACAACATTTTTTAAAATCTTATTTTCTTTAGGACAAAGCCTTCATGCTAGAAACCCATGTAACTATTATACTCTTATGAAAGTGAAAGGGAGAGTCGCTCAGTCGTGTCTGACTCTCTGTGACCCCATGGACTGTACAGTCTATGGAACTCTCCAGATGAGAATAGTGCAGTGGGTAGCCTTTCCCTTCTCCAGGAGATCTTCCCAACACAGGGATTGAATTTAGGACTCCCACCTTGCAGGCAGACTCATTACCAGCTGAGCCACCAGGGAAGCCCAAGAACATTGGAGTGGGTAGCCTATTCCTTCTCCAGTGGATCTTCCCGACCCAGAATCAAACCAGGGTTTCCTGCATTGCAGGCAGGTTCTTTACCAGCTGAGCTTCCAGGGAAGCCCATGACAACATTCAGCACAGGAAAAACCAGTACTTCATAATAACTTTGTGTGCTGTGTGTCAGTCACTCAGTTGTGTCTGACTCTTTGCGACCCCATGGACTGCAGCCCACCAGGCTCCTCTGTCCATGGGGATTCTCCAGGCAAGAAGACTGGAGTGGGTTGCCCTGCCCTCCTCCAGAGGATCTTCCCAACCCAGGATCAAACCCAGGTCCCCTGAATTGCAGGTGTATTCTTTACTGTCTGAGCTACCAGGGAAGCCCATATTCTTATGAAGTGTAATCGTAATCAATTTCGTTTTTGTCACCCACTGTCCCTCTAAATTTATTCTGGGGTCAGGTCTTCCCTTGCCCTAAGGATGTTAGGGAAGTCCATGACCCCTCTGGTGACTCCCAGAATAAAATAGTCTGTCCTCTGTTCATATATATTCACAGATCAGTAAAAAATGGTCTCATGCAGATAATTGGTATGTCTAGCCCACTCATTAATAAAACCCTTAAGTATACTGTTAGTAACCATCTCCCCTTCCCCCACCTGCCCTGGCATAAGCTGGTTAACCAACAGTGGGAAAGGTAGTGGGAGCTTTTTCTCTATTCTTACTGATTGTCAGAGGAAGCAGAAAAGGTCTTACTTGAGGAGAGGGGTACAGTTCTAAGATGCCCCAGGCATTCAAGGCTCACCAGGTATATATGTAGCCCTCTCTCTATTGTGGGTTGCTTTCATAGGATCGACAATTACCCTCCAAATGGCAGCTGCATTTCCCCTTCAAGGGAAGAACTCATCTCTTCTGGCTGCTAGGTCCACATTGTTCCTCCGGGCCTTACTTGAACAGGCTCAGTGATGACCACAAAGCAGCTTTATCTCTAGTTCAGTGCCCTCAACTGGTCACATATCACTTATCCTGAAACCATGGGAATCAAGAGTCCCCCACCCTCCCTAAGAACCCTATCTTAGCTTTGCTATCATCAGATTAGCTGACCAACAATTGTCTTGTTCTTTCAATTTCCCAGAAAATACGACAGTCCACTGCATCCTCCAGGCTGCAGGGGTTGTATCACATGCATAGGGGTCTCACTGAAGCCCCTTGTACTTAGGCATAAGATGACAGGCCAACCCTCCCCTAATACCTGCCCCGCTGTGAGAGTTACTCATGACATATCAACCATCACTCCAAAATTCCTTTTCCAGTCTCTGCATTTCGCGTGGGCCAGCTAAGCTCTTTCACAGACTGTGGGGATTACTGAACTGGTCTTAGACCACTTCCTTCCCCAAGTTCCTTATGGTGGACTGGCACTGATCCTGCAATGTAATTAAAAAATCTGCACCCTTTCAGCCTGTAATATCCTCAACTAATTCCCAGATCCTGCTGATAAAATGTGGGGTGGGGGTTTCCCTGGTGGCTCAGTGGTAAAGAATCTAAGAATCTGCCTGCCAATGCAGGAGACACGATTTGTTGTTCCCTGACCTGAGAGGATCCCACACGCCACAGAGCAACTAGGTCTGTGCACCACAACTACTGATGCCGTGTTCTGGCGCCCAGGAGCTGCAACTCCTGAGTCAAGGTGCCACAGCTACTGAAGCCCATGGGCTCTCGAGCCTGTGCTCCACCTGCAACAAGAGAGGTCATTGAAATGAAAAGCCCGAGCACCACAACTAGAGAGTGGCCCCCTACTCTCTGCAATTAGAGAGCAGCGACAAAGACCCAGCACCGTCAAAAATAAATGAGTAAGCAATTAATTTTTTAAAAAGTGAGGTTGTGGTCAGTGGCCTCAACTGCTTTCTCACTTGGGTGTGTTCCTTTCCACTTGTCATAAGACAGTCAGAGTCATCATTCTCGAGCTTTTTGTTTTGTTTTTATTACCACCCCCAGCATAAAAACCTTCATTTTTTCCCCCCACTATGTGTAGAAGTGGACCTTGATTCCTTGTTTGGTTTTCAAAAATTTTCTACAATCTAATTCCTACTAATGCTAACTGCAAAATACATAAATGCCCAGATGCTAATGTCAGTAAAACAAACAAACTGGCAAACACCCCCCTGAAATCTGGTGTCTTCATTCAACACGAGTTGATTCCTCAGTCAGGCACAGTCTACTGGGTATGTCCCTGATTGGGGCTCTGCTTCCCTCTGTTGAGTGGCACCCTGCATTCCTATGGCCCTGTCCTCCCCTAGGGTCTCCAAACCCTCCAGCTGGCTGACAGGAGAAGCAGGAATGGTGAAGGAACACCCACTCTCCACTTCTGACTACCTTTGCCAGAGGTCATCGTGCAGGATATTTACCCCAGGTCTGCTCCTCAGCCTTTTTTTCATTCAACTCTGTGTCCTGGGACATTCCCTGTTCAACTGCATTAAAGCACTTCCCACCCTTCTGGCTTCTAATTGGATTTGGCCAATGGGATGCTTCCACAGAATATGGGAGAGGCTAGAGAGTGATGTCAGGGTTTGACTCAGACTGGTGTGTCCTTCTGAAGGTTAGGGCTCCTCTTTTTTCCTGTGGACTTCTCCATATGGCTTCTATTCAAACTCCTAGAAACAGTACTCTTCTCTCTCAGGCCTAAGAGAGCTTACAGGGTAGAGATGGGCCTTATGATACTACACTATCCCTTGTAGTTTCCTTACTCACTCCTGCATCTTGGCAAACAGTGCCTTTCTTAAACTCCCTTCAAATGATCTAACAGGAGTCTGCCATCCATTTATTATCAGATCCTCTAGCTAAAGATGGGCTTCCCAGGTGGCTCAGTGGAAAAGAATCCGCCTGCCAAGGAGGAGACCTGAGTTCGATCCCTGGGTCAGGAAGAACCCCTGGGGGAGGAAATGGCAACCCACTCTAGTATTCTTGCCTGGGAAATCCCAAGAACAGAGCAGCCTGGCGGGCTACAGTCCAGGGGCCCCAAAGAGTTGGACATAAGTGAGTGCACACACATGCACATTTTGTTGTTGTGGACTCACTAAAAGTAATGCCCAACTCTTTGCGACCCCATGGACTGTAGCCTGCCAGCCTTCTCTGTCCATGGGATCTCCTAGGCAAGAATACTGGAGTGGGTTGTCATTTCCTTCTCCAGGGGATCTTCCGAACTCAGGGATCAAACCCAAGTCTCCTGTTTGGCAGGCAGATTCTTTACCACTGAGCCACCAGTGGAAGCCCCAAGATAGTGAGCCACTCATAGTTGATCAGCAAGGATGAACCACATGGCATCACCAAGACACAAGAAGAGCCGGCTTTGCAGCTGCTTTCCAGGTCCCGCTTTGCTATGGAAGAGGGACCACAAATTCCAGTGGACAATTTGCTGTTTAGGCTGCACAACACGGTCTTCACAGTCTTTGCACAAATCTGCATGTTCAGTCAAATTCTCCTGCTACCTTGCTATGTGATTCCTGGTCTCCACCCACGCTGATCCCCATCTTCAGTGTTGTCCCCATCTTCCTTTGCTCCCCGTTGAGTCTTCCAGGTCCAGTTCTCCATTAGTCTCTGCACAAGTGTCTGCTTACCCAGCAGCTAGACACGACTACTCTCCTCTCCCAGTACGAGTGGTTTCATACTTCGGGGGTGTTGTTACTTTCATGGCTGGCAACTACTTTTCTGATACAATTTCTGCAGTCATTGACATTTTCAAAAACAAGAACGTTGGAGCACCATTATAATGATGTCCTCCACTGTGCCTGCAAGGACCTTCTACGTGGTGAAATTGTCTTATAACAAGGTCATTCTGACACATTAGGCGCTCAACAACTTTGGAAGAAGCCCAAGAAAGATGCACTTTCTGTGTAATTTTTCCTTATTGCTAAGCAGCCGTTGTAACAAGATCCCAGTGTATTCACCTGTTTGAAGAAAGATTCGATTCTCTAAATATGCTAGAAAAGGCAGAACAAATAGCGCTTAATTTCGTCTTCTCTTGTAAATGATCTTCCCCTCACTTATATGATTGGCAGTGAAGCACATACTCTCACTGGAACGGAAAAGCATATTAAGCAAACATTTCTCATTAACAGAAAAATACTATACTCAAGGTGTTCAGCAATGGCAAATTATGCACCCTTAATTGCCCTTAAAAGAGACATGCCATCAACTGTAGATGAAATTTTTGATTTAGGACAGAATGGCATTCTGAATGCTGCTATATTAGTCTTTCAGAAATATTACAGTGTAGACTGAGATATTCATCATAAATGTGACACAATGCAAGTACCCTTAATGCTACACTGAACACTAGGGGAAAAAAAGCTTCATTTGTTTGTATATTCAAACAAAAACAGTATTTACTTGATGCAAATACAAATTTAGATTCAATAAATAAAAATAACAAAGGATTGGATTCTCATCCTCCTAGAATCAGAAACACCTCGGGTCTTGAGTATTATATTTCCTGGTAAGGGGGGGTGTCAATTTTAAAGAGAAACTATTACATCAGCGCTAAGCACTCTTTGTGGGGGAACAACACAATGCTTATGGCAGATGTTGCTAGTTGTCCCCAATATCCGTTCACCCCTCTTGTTTAGAAGTTTTTCTCAGTAAGGGTTGATTTTTGTCCTCCAGAAGACATGGAACAGTGTCTGGAGACAATTTTAGCTGTCACAACTAGGGAGTGTTACTGACATCTATTGGATAGAGGCCAGGGATACTGGTCCTACAATGCACTGGAGAGTCCCCACAACAAAGAGTTAGCCAGTCCCAAACGCCAATAGTGATAAGATTGAGAACCCCTGTTACATGGTACAAGAAACTTGGATTAGGTAGTTGTTAGGTTCTCTTGCAGCTAGGTGTAGTCACGTGTCTAGTTTTTGACCATTGAGATGTGAGAGAAAATGATGTGACCAACTTCCTAGTCACAGAGTTAACATGGAGGAGAATGTTCTCTGCAGCTGCGATGGCCAGAGCCTCAGCAGCCCCAATTGATCTTATTTGGAAGCTGTACATTGAAAGAAAAACAAGATTGAAACCTGGGCACCTGTGACTCTGAAGAGGTAGTAAATTACCTCTGAACTGTTACTTGAGAGAGAAACTTCAACTTTGCTTAAGTCACAGTTACTCAGGTTCTTGCTTTTACACGTAGCTGAACCTATACTCCAAGCGCTTATCAATGAACATACGACCAAATGCTCTTTAGCTGAAAAGTGATGCAGACTCAGAGATAACTCAAACTGAAAAAGAAATGTCTGCACAGATAGTATTGCTTAATTAAAAAAAAATAAAATTGTAGCCCACACTCACTGAGGAAAAGTCAGACCACTCTTAACTATAGAAAGTAAAACACAAAAGTACTCTTTCTCAGTCTCCCTCTTCAGAGTTAACTACTGTCACTTCTTTGGTGTGTATCCTTCCACACATCTTTTCTTTATAATAACACATTGAAAACATTAATATAAGCATATGTATATACATTAAAATTTTTTAAATGGTATCTTATTATTCATGCTCTATCGCATTTTGTGTTTTACACAATATCCTTCCATGTCTATCTATACAGATTCTCATTTTTAATAATTACACAGTTAAAATAATTTCATAGTTTGTATGTAAACACAACTGCTTCAACTACTCTATTGGTAGACATTGGGGTTCTTATTCTCTCTTTTTAATGGTAAAATATTCTGTAATGAACATCCTTGCTCAAATAACTTTGAACATTTCTTTCTTGCAGATTTCTGCAGCATTGATTCCTAGAAAAGAACTGCTGAGTTAAAGGATATGCACATTTATACTTTTGTTGGTACTGCCAAAATGCCCTCCAAAAGAAATTTCATTAAAAAAAAAAAGACTTCATCAGTTTGTATACTCATCAACAGAAGAATGAATTTGGCATCAAACCTTCACCAACACTGTTATCATTAATATTGCTAGTTTTTGTGAATCTTGCTGTTTTAGTTTTCATCTTCCTGATCATTACTGCGGGAGACCCTCTTTGTGAGTTCCTTGTATTATGCATCTTTAATGTCATATTCTTCTTTCTGTTTTAGGTTACACACTATACACTAATAACATGCTCAATTATTTTATATCAGTTAAACTACATTTACAAAATAATCTCCCTGGAAACTCTAAAAAGAATAAGATTCCATGCCTGCTCTTCAGTATTTTTATTGTTGAACTTCAGGCTCTCACAGGGCAACAACTACTGCTGTTCTTCGTCATCTACCAAATAGTCCATCTTTGTTCCTTTTTACTTTAACAAAATTTTGCACTTCTCTAGATAGCTTTTCCAATTTGAAGTAGTACTTCAGAAGAATTTATGCCCATATTCACAATTTTAAAAATGCTTCTTTGCAGTAACAAATAAGAGACGTACTCTATAATCAGCTCATAGGGACAGGGGATTCTTTTGGAGGAATATATACCAGCAGCCTGGGGGCTGTTTGGGAGGTTGAGAAACTCACTTGTTCAGAGAGAGATACAGAGAAACTGTAAAGGTGCATGTTTAACTGTCCCTTCAGAGTCTTACATCCCTGTTGTGAGACGCAATCAGGTCTCTCAAACTGGAATTGTATGTACGTTAGGGTAGTATCTTTCTTACCAAATCTCTGCTTCATTCCATTTAGGGAGGAATAAATGGGGCACACTGAGACCGTTTCACCACTCTATTAGCTAGCTGGCATTTTTCTGGGAGTTCACTGTCATCTGGGCTTTCTCCTGAGTATGTCAGAGCCATTTTCTCCTTTAGGTGCGTGTATCATCAGAACAACTCAACACAGAAGGTAATGATTTACCTAAGATCAAACTGGTTCAGAAAGACAAAGAACTATTCAGAGCCACACAGTGAGGAAGTGATACAGCTTTTAAACCCAGATCTCAGCCTGAGTTCATGTTCATAATCGCCACATCTGACATCATAACTGGACCTAGAAATAGAGATATCAGCTTTGCCAACTTGGTCTTTCAATTCAGCACAGGCTCTGCTAAATTCTATGGTTAGTCTAACTATTTGTTTCTTGGCTCTGTGGGCCTATTTCCAGACAATATCAAGCCAGCTTCTACTCTTTTCTTATTTGTATTTTCCACTGACCAGCGAGGTCATGGTTAACTCTCTGTGCCCAGAGGTGTGGAGGTGGGCCAGGGCAAAGCCAAGCCAAGCCTCACTCCTCCAGAGTTCCCAGGAGTTTCACAGAACTCTGCCAGTTCAGGTACACAGAGACATGGGCATCTGAAGGAAAGGCTTCCTAGGTAGGGCCAAAGTAGAAAAGTTTCACTGCAGTATTGGCATTTTGGAATCTTTAGAAATGGAATTAAAATCTAGGCTTGTCTATCAGCTTTCCATAGGGCAGCTAGAGGACAAACCACCAACCCCTTCCCCCCAAAAAGAAACCCTGAAGGAACCTCCACTCTCTCATCCATCCTTCCCAGCCTTCTATTAGACCCATCTACACCGAGAGGATATTAACCCCTGCCCCACTTACACCCCTACCCTTCGATGCTCTTGCTGCATATGAAGACAGATAAGACACGCATGCACACACACGCACTGCTGTTGCTGCTGTTTCAGGGAATGGGAGGGGATAATTGCAACTTCTTAAGGGAGGCTAAGACCTGCAGGGAAATTTAATATACTTTTGGAACTACCAGTGGTATATAAGAGATTGTTGTTCCATCTTTTATTATCAACTTCAAGAGACCTCAAACCTTTCCTTTCACTCCACTGACTTCTTCAGCTTTTAAAAGAAGACTGTATTAAGGAGGATAAATAATCCACTATCTCTCAATGCTCAGTAGTGTAGGCAGGGCCATTGGTCACTATTCCACAGTTAATTAATTCAGGAAGTAAATTCTCTAACTTCATAAAACAGGAGGGCTTAATTGCTGTATCTTTACTTGAATAAACAACAAAAACAGAAATGAAACTTCTTCCTAGGGTGGTGGCAGGAATGGGAGTCACTAGCTTTTTTTTTTTTTTTCCCCATTTTTGCCTCAATTTGTATTAGTCATAATGTTTCTAATAACTAAGTTTGCTGATCTGTAAAAAATGATTAAATGAGAAAAATAATAGATGGTATAGAAGCAGGCCTAGAAGAAGTAAAAATAGCTTTGCTTCTTTCAAATCTCTTCCAGCTTATTTTTTTCCCCCTTAGTTTAATTTTCAGGATAAACTTTTCAGCGGGCCAGAGGGGACTTTTACAAATATATATATATACACACACACACATAATAGCATATGATATCATAATATATACATAACATATCCCAACATGTGTTACAGGAATAATATTTATGGAAAATAATACTCATATGCATATATATGCTTTTTACAGAAATAAATAATATTCATGAAATAAAAAGGCAAAGCTCAGATAGAAGATTTACAAGAAAGGAAGGGGAAGTTGAATGAGATGGAATCATACATAAAAAAAAATAATTTTACAAACTGAAAATACAGTAATCTCTATAGACGGATAATGAAAAGCATCATTTGCTAGAGATGTGTTGTTTGTCAATCTTCTATCTCTCTGCTATAGGTAGCCCCTAATACTCCTTACGGTGATTGCAGCCATGAAATTAAAAGATGCTTACTCCTTGGAAGGAAAGTTATGACCAACCTAGACAGCATATTGAAAAGCAGAGACATTGGGGTACATGTGTCTCTTTCAATTCTGGTTTCCTCAGTGTGTATGCCCAGCAATGGAATTGCTGGGTCATAAGGCTGTTCTATTTGCAATTTTTTAAGGAATCTCCACACTATCGCAGCACTGTTTATAATAGCCAGGACATGGAAACAACCTAGATGTCCATCAGCAGATGAATGGATAAGAAAGCTGTGGTACATATACACAATGGAGTATTACTCAGCTGTTAAAAAGAATACATTTGAATCAGTTCTGATGAGATGGATGAAACTGGAGCCGATTATACAGAGTGAAGTAAGCCAGAAAGAAAAACACCAATACAGTATACTAACACATATATATGGAATTTAGAAAGATGGCAATGATGACCCTGTATGCAGGATAGCAAAAAAGACACAGATGTGTATAGCGGACTTTTGAACTCAGAGGGAGAGGGAGAGGGTGAGATGATTTGGGAGAATGGCATTGAAACATGTATAATATCATGTAAGAATTGAATCGCCAGTCTATGTCCGATGCAGGATACGGCATGCTTCGGGCTGGTACACGGGGATGACCCAGAGAGATGGGTGGGGAGGGGGGTGGGAGGGGGGTTCACGTTTGGGAACACATG
>NW_024070185.1:44119415-44295067 GCF_014754425.2 Oryx dammah | reverse complement strand
AAATAAATAAACTACTTCTAGTTAGAAAAAAAAAAAAGAAAAGCAGAGACATTACTTTGCTGACAAAGGTCCATCTAGTCAAGGCTATGGTTTTTCCAGTGGTCATGTGTGGATGTGAGAGTTGGACTGTGAAGAAAGCTGAGTGCCAAAGAATTGATGCTTTTGAACTGTGGTGTTGGAGAAGACTCTTGAGAGTCTCTTGGACTGCAAGGAGATCCAACCAGTCCATTCTGAAGGAGATCAACCCTGGGATTTCTTTGGAGGGAATGATGCTAAAGCTGAAACTTCAGTACTTTGGCCACCTCATGCGAAGAGTTGACTCATTGGAAAAGACTCTGATGCTGGGAGGGATTGAGGGTAGGAGGAAAAGGGGACGACCGAGGATGAGATGGCTGGATGGCGTCACAGACTCGATGGGTGTGAGTTTGAGTGAACTCCAGGAGTTGGTGATGGACAGGGAGGCCTGGCGTGCTGCAATTCATGGGGTCACAAAGAATCAGATATGACTGAGCGACTGAACTGAACTGAACTGAACTGAACACTCCTTACAGAACAGAACCAGCAGCTATCAGAACTAAGGAATGATGGATGGTGACAAAGGATTAAAAAAAAAATGGCTGCTCTTTAAATTCCTATGATCAAGCTCTTTTCTGAAAGAGTGAAGCTATTTCTCCTTTCACAATTAAGTTAAACGATTGTAACAGTAATTGTTAACAATGTTATTACTACTTGCTTGGTAGTGCTGCCTGTATTTTTGGTAAACCACAGAACAATGCCAAGAGAGTTTTTAACAAAGAGATCTAAAATGTTAATACTAGTATTTATCTGATGGAGCTTTACAATTTGGAATTTAGGTGTTTCCTTAATACAAAAAAGGTTGGTTCTAAGTATTTAAAAACCCTAATATAAAATTCTCTTTCATGAGATAAATATGAACACATATTTCTAAATTACTGCCTTAGATTCTGCTTTTATTGTTTTAAGTGTTTATTACAGGCCAAGTTATTTGCATTATTGATTTCTCACCATAACTCTATTACTTCCCTTTTATAGATAAATAAACTGAAGTTCAGAAACACTAGATATCTGAAAGATAAATTTTAAATATCTGAGGTTATTTATGTATCTTTCAAGAACCTCAATCATCAGGTTAAAGTTAGGGGATAGTCTAAACCACTGTGTACAGTTTCAAGTAGGGATTTAACATTCTTTGCCCATGTAAATAACCTCTCTGTTTCAAGATCTAGGATTACATTGCAATCTCTTTTAGAATCATGGAACCATTTCCAAAATTCTCTTAGAACCTCATACATTTGGACAACAACAAAACCCTAGCCATTTTAGGAGCTCAGGACTTTCCTATCTGTTGACAGCTCCCTCGATTCATGTCTGATGGCTTTTCCTCCCTTGCCTCTGGATCCCTCCCATCAAGGGCTTTCAAATAACTGTGGTTTTCCTCATCCCAGGAGCTAGGATTAGTTCCTTCTGCCAGAAAAACTCTTAGGTCTCTAGAATAGAAACATTATCAAAACCCAGCTGGACACCAAGGCTGCAACAGAGACGGAATGGGAGAGTCCTTGGCCAGGGGACTGCTGGTCACTGAGGCAAATGTGATGGACTGACAGCAGCCAGTACCTCTCCCTGCATCCCTGAGAAGCTCTACCATGGAGCCCTGCCTGCTTAAGATGCTTCTGCATTCACCACACTCTGGGTTGCTGGAAAAGCTTCTCCCAGATCCTTTCCATGGCACCATGCCACCATCTACTGTCCCAGGCCGTCTCCTCCCTCCTCTCACCTAGAGTTGGACACTGGAATGCAGGGCGAAGTCCAAACATGTGAAAAGTCCAGCCTGGAGGTTCCTAGCTCTACCACCCTTTTCACCAAATGTAGAAAAACAGATGGAAAAAAAATATTCACAGACAGTGATTACTACCCTCATTTCATAAAGCCCACCATATTAACAATTGAACATGAACAGACATTTGGGATTAGCAATAGGCAGAAAAACCTGAGTTTGGGGTCCCCTCTGCTACCAGGGTGGCTGGAGACTGATAACCTTAGTGATATAACTGAGCATCAGTTTCTGCTCTGTAAAATGAAGGCATTTGACTAGATGATAGCCAAAATCTCTTACCTACATAATATTCTCTAAGTCTACTTTCTAATTGCATTCATTTTGCAGTCTATGCAGTCACCAACCTGAAGTCACTTGTTTTGCAAGGTTTAACGTATTGCATTCCAACATTTTCTGGTTTTTCCACCCATTACAGTTGCTCCTTAAAAAACATAACGTAGGTAATTGCATCTTGCCTACTTTAGCTTACAACCCTTCATGTAAGTAAGACTGATACTGAGAAAGGAGAACAGTGTAGTCATTTCTCACAACAGAAGGAGGAGGAAGCAACCTTGCTTCACCCACATGCAATTTCCAGAAGCCCCAGCTGGGTAAAGGCTGAAGATGCTGCTTACATGTTTGGTTCTTTTCTTTTGAGCTCAGAGTGTTATTAAATTGATTGTGATGTTGCCTAAGGTCATAAAAGTTGGTGTCAGAGTTAACAACAGATAAACACCTAGTTCAGGATTCTTCCTACAGGAGCTTGCCACCAGATTCACCAAACTTTCTGGATCATCAGGTGATGTGACTGTTCTCAGCAGGTTTCTTAGAAGCTCTTAATTTGATCCCAACAAACCAGCCTTCCAGCGGCCCACCTCAAGACGGATCACTGATGGCCCCAGCTGGTGGATGACGAGCTATTACAAAGAAAGTTAACTGACCCACAGGCCATTGCTCAACAGAGGGCTGGTTCCTTCCCTCTTTCTTGGTAACAGAGGAAACTGCGGTGGGTTTCTGCTGCCTAAACCTCTGACCCCATTCTCTCTCTCTCTCCCCAGCTATGCTAACCTGTCTGCCATCTAACCACAGTGCTTTGCTCAATGACTGGGCAGATGAGGTCAGATGGATAAAGACCATCTCAACACTGAGAGTCTATGATGCCATGGAAACATCAAGCCTAATGTGGGGGTTCTCCCTCTTTAGTCTCCTCAGTAGCTGACTCTCAGGATGCAAATAAGGAAGCCAGTTTTCTGTCTAGAAATTTGTGTGATGTTCTGTGTTATAGCAGATTCTGTGTTCCTTGAATCTGCTATAGAAAAGCAGATTCTCTGGCTGGTTCCTGACCTTGTCCTGACCCACACCTACAATGTTGGCTCTTCCAAGTCAGCTTTGAAACAACCTGGTCCCGTGTACAATCCTTTCACCCTTTATCCAGCACCAATATCTCACATTTGACTTTAGGCAGCTCTGTGGAGGGTTGCTTAGAAACAGCTTGGCTTGTGAAATAAACATACCTGGTATAGTATGTGGCTTGGGAGGGAAATTTACCAGCTGGGTAAGAAAATAGTTTTTCCCAAGAGGAGCAGTGTTTCACTGTGAATTGAAGGGGATGAAAGAAGCCCCAGTCTCTTCAATCAGCCACCACTAACCAGGTCTGCTAGACAAAAGTACAGGGGGTCCTGATGCCAAGCACCACAGTCACACATACTGATGAGTCTGCATCACCAAGCAGTATCCATTTCATGGGAGGGGAACCACCTGCCACCAGTCCTACAAAATGAGCATGATTGGAAATACCTGTCTCTGTCTCGTGATTTAATTTGTTTGGAATTTAGCCACCTGGTAATGGGGAAAAACCTAACAATATGGAAATTGCTAAAGATTCAAGAAGGAACAAGGAAATACAAATCATTCTTATTACACTCAATGCCTGAGTAGAGCATAGTATACAGGCAGGGTTCCAGCAGCCTTTTCATCACTTCTTCCCCGCCTTGGACTCTCCCCCCTTTTCAACTACTGCTGCCATTGTAGACTTTGCCAAGACTCAACAATGCTGAGGCCCTTACCAGCCATAGGGTCCCCTGAATGGGCTGTTTTTGTACAGAATGGATAAGAGTACAGCATTCATTAGTCTTTATATTCTTAACTATCTTCTTTAATACTGTGTCTGCTTATGCAAATTATATCATGATCCCCAAACAAAAACAACACATCTAAACTGTCAACAACAGAATTCACAGTTGTGAAGAGCAGAGGGAGGCTAACTTTCAATTAAGAGTCACTGAGAATAGAGGGCTGAAAGTGAGCACACAGGGGCAGTTCTGGGACTGTGGGGCAAACTTACTCCTTTACCCAACCAGACTACAGAAACTTCCTCAAGTCATATATTAGACTGACATGTTTATTCCACAAGCTAAGCTGTTTCCAAATTAACCAACTCTTTACATAGGCTTCTAAAGCCAAGTATTAGTTAAGTCATAGATTCCCTGAGGCCAGGGTTTCTCAACCTTGGCAACACTGACATTTTAGACTGGATAATTCTTTGTTATATAAGTGGGGGTCTGTCCTGTGTACAATGATATACGGTGTTCAGCAGCATCCTTGGCCTCTTCCCACTAGATGCAAATAGCACTTCTTCTTCCAAGTGAGACAACCAAAAATGTCTCCATATATTGCCAAATGGTGACTGAGCAGAGAGGGACAAACAGCCCTGGTTGAAAACCACAATTCTCATAACATACACCAAGACAGATCAGCCTCCAAACTGCAGCTGAATGTGCCACATGGATGCCTTACGTTGTTGTCTGCATACGCAGTGCTTATGTCAACAGGATACCTTATATGTTAAGTTTATCAAGAACAAGGTCTTAAAGCTTCACAGTTGTTTTAACTTGCGTTTTGTTGCACCAAACCAAGTGCAAAACCCAAGTACTGAAGTTGTTTACAAACAAGAAGTCAAGGATGGAGAAGCAGAACAAGAAAGTACACTCAGTTCACCTTCGTCATGATTTTGGTCCTTAAAAATGTAGCTGGCATAGTATGCGTGCCTCTCCCTGCCTTCCCCGTCTACTTGCACATGTACACACAAGCAGCGGATACTGCAGCCCAGAGCAGATGACTTCCCAGTTCTTCAGGGTAAAAGGCACAGGAAGTATTTTGGCCATATGTTCAGGAGAAATGCCCCCTTGGAAATTGATGTGAAGGGCCTTTCTGGGGCAGATGGCTCGGTCTGGCCACCCCAGTGCAGCCGTCAAAGGCACTAGCGATGAGTGCCATGCTCTGAGAAAGACTGAGGACTCAAACTTGCAACTTAGGCTGCAGCTCTGCTTCTGGACTCAGCACACTCTTGGCCAGAGAGAAGGATTTGGGCTTCTATTTCCTTGTATGTTAATGAACAGTTTTATCAGAGGCATTTCCAACTCTTAACAGTTGAAGTTTCTAAGAATATAATGCAGACAAATGTCACTTCCACCCACCTCACAATCCTTCTCCTTTCTAAATTAATCATTTCTGTTACTTCCACCTTGAGTGATAATGAGTATTCTCAATTAAACAGAAATAGCAAAAAATGAAAGAGATATCCAATTACTTTCAAGAGAAAGGACTAATCCTGTCATTAGAGGTGATGACCTTATTCTTTTTTTTTCTGTTTGCCCAAGATTAAATCTCTGTGGACAGTTAATATCCCATTTTCAAAGAAGTACTAAAAAATCCATTCAAGTTAATCCAAACTGTGTGCTAAAAGATGGAAAATACCAGTCCCACGGAGCATATGAAATCACCAAAAGTATTTACAGCCCTTGATTCCAACCTCGGGATCACTTGACTCTATACCCCATGGAGAGATTTTCCATATATTATTTCCCTCTTCCAGACATGCTTCATAAACATGACCTGCTTCTGTAAACACCAAAGAAATCACATGGCGAATGGTTCTGGGGGAGATGCATAATAATACAGGAAATGAAGGACACCATCTGTACTATCTCCAGCAGTGAGCTCAGCATTTTGATTTTCAAAACTATGTTCAAAGATTGAAAAGCAAACATGGCTCATGTTACCACTGTAACATGAAACTGTCAATCTTTGAAAACAGGAGCTACATTTGCTTTTCAGTCACATGGAATAATATTAGAAGCCCAGTTTCATGATCACACCTTGTAAAAGGATCTCTTATTTATCTACATTTATTACAGAAAGATTTAGGTCCTGAAGTTAAGTTTATTATGCTTATTGATTGGAGGGAGTTAAATAGAAGCAACAGGGGAAACAGAGGAAGAGAAAAAAACACCCACAGGAGACAGTCTATACCTCAGGGACCCCTACCAAGATCTACTGACAGTCCTAGACAGACGAATAGCATGTGATAAAGGGATGGCAAAGTGCTCTAGTACACAAAGAAGATGCTGGTAAGTTATATTAAAGGTTGACCCTTACATATGTCCATGTCCTAAACACCTAGAACCTTGAAACCTAACCGAATGTTATCTAAGAAGGCAAAAAATGTTACCCTACAAGGTTGCAGATGCAATTAAGGATGCTAATCAGTTGAATGTGGGGTGGGGAGATTGTTCTAAATTATTCAGATGAGTTCAATGTAATAATATGGATCCTGAAAAGTGAAAAAAGAAGTGAGTGAGATGTGAAAAGGATACAACTGCCATTGCTGGCTTTGAAGATGGAGGAAGTGGCAACAAATAAAAAAATGTAAGGACCTCTAGAAGCTGGAAAAGGTGAGGAAACAGTTTCTTCTCCAAAGCTTCCAGAATGGAATGTAGACCTTCTGGACACCTTGATTTTTAGCTCAGGGAGATGGTACCGGATGGCCATCATACAAAACTTAAAGATAATAAATCTGTGCTGTTTTAAGACACTAAGATTGTGGAAACTTACTGCAGCAGGGAAACTAATGCATATATTAATTTTAAAGCACTCTCAATACTTTTAGGTCCTGTCTTTTTGAGGCAACCCAACCTTTTCATTCCATCAGGCCCAAAAGGATGGATCTATTTATAAAGAAAATGTTCTACTGGGACCTGTCCGGAGTGGTTTATCTATTTATTTAAAAGGCAAAAGTCACACTTGCTGTCGGGACACAGTAAGTTTAAACACACCAAAGTCAGACCAAGAGGACTAACTGTCCTTTTATCTCATTCTTTAAACTCAGTATTTGCAAAAAAATTTATTTCCAAGGCACTCTTCTTATCTAATTTGCTCTGGGCTAAAATTAAGGAGATGGGTTTGTATCTCTGTGGTACCAGCAAATGGTATAAAATGGGCTCTCAATAACCATTTGTTGAATGAGTACAACTGATGAGTCTGACATGCAAGAGTACACATTGTCCTTCTGGATGAGAAATGGTCTTTACTGGACCTCTGCGGACTAGCGATAACCAATAGGAATATGGACCCAACAGGAATACGGTGCTCTGGTCTTTCTCCTTTTCTTTCCATGTTACATTCTAGTTATGTCAGGAATCCCCAAGGCTTGAAGAGCAAGTGAGGTTGGGTCACAGTGCCATGCTTTATACCAAGTATGTATAAACTTCAGTTTATTTTCTTACAAGATTGTCTTTTAAGTGCCATGACAGACTTTTGATCATTTTCTGGTGTATTAATGTTCCCTGGACCATAGAAAAGGGGGGAAATCTCCACATTTTCCCATAGAGGATTAGTCTTTTTAAACCCAGGGTCATCTGAGTTTCTAATCCACAGAATTGAAGAAAGGCTGGGAAAATATGCAAGAAATAATCGCCTTTGTACCGAAGGAAAACTAGCACAGACTTTCTTACAACAGTTGGAGAATAAAATGTAACCTCTCGCCCACCTTTCACCTCTTTCTTTCTCTTTTGCTCTTCCAGAGCAGCCTGCATGCACTTAACAAAGCAACGGCTGCAGGGCATGATCAGAGAATCACAAACAATAAATAAAACAACATTAAAACCCCAAGCAACTTAAAGCGCTTTTGGTTGTCATTCACATTCCCAATTTAACAAATGAAGAAAGAGAAGCCCAAACATAAAATTACAAACAAAAGTAAAACTGAGTTGAATAAACATTATTCAGGTGGAAAAATAAGTCCCCTCCTTTTCTTCCCCCAAACACAATTTCTGAGGAGAATGATTTCAGCAACATGTCTACCCCAGGATAGCTTGCAGAAAGAACTAAATCTTAGTATAATTTCCATACAGATTACTCTAATATGGGAGAAAGATCAGCATGCCTATAGGAAGAAATTCTAAAAATCATCCTAATCTATAAAGAAATAATACAATTACCCTGTTCATCTGGACTGATACAAAATCTAAATTAAACAATATTTTCTGAAAAACATGGTTTTATTATTTTCAAGTACTTAGAGTATATAAAAAAGAGAACTGTGTTTCCAATGACTGCCTTTTCATTCTCTGCTTGAATCAATTTTATTAAAAAGTCAACATCTAATTAAAGTTTACAAAAAATCTTTTAGTAAAGCTAGAGTCAGGAAGAAACTTTCTTAATATGGAAAACAATTATTGAACGAAGTGACATTATACTATTGGAAGCACTAGAGGGACACTTCCCAAATGCATTTGACCAACGGATTTGCATTTATGTATCTACTAATGATGTGTGTGTGTTAAAGAATGCAGTTTGAGGAACAGTGCAAGAGCTATTTGCCCTTTAAAGTCACGCACAAAACAAGGCTGTCCTTTTATCATAAAAATTCTTTGATATGATTTTGTAAGATCCAGCTAGTAAAGTAAGACAAGAAAACCAAGTAAAAAATGCTGATTACAAGGAGAAAAATGATAACTCACAGATAATATGATTATTACCTGTAATATCCAAGAATCAATCACGGACCTAGTGGAGTAGTTTCAAAAGATCAAGTTGGCAGTTTATAAAATGTACTCAGACAAATCTAGATCTTATACATTTCTAGCTAGAAAATGCAATTGGGAAAAAAAAGAATCCTGTTCACAGTAGAAAAAAAAAATCCAAAACAGTAACAAAAAATCCCACATAATTTACTTAGAAGTATATTTAACCAAAAATAGGTAGAGAATCTTTGAATAAAAATTTACTGAGGAATGGAAAAGACAATAAATATATAGATATTTCATTCCTCAGTTCAGTTCAGTTCAGTCGCTCAGTCGTGTCCGACTCTTTGCGACCCCATGAAGCGCAGCGCGCCAGGCCTCCCTGTCCATCACTCCCGGAGTTCACTCAGACTCACGTCCATAGAGTCAGTGATGCCATCCAGCCATCTCATCTTCTGTCATTCACTTCTCCTCCTGCCCCCAATCCCTCCCAGCATCAGAGTCCTTTCCAATGAGTCAACTCTTCACATGAGGTGGTCAAAGTACTGGAGTTTCAGCTTTAGCATCATTCCCTCCAAAGAAATCCCAGGGCTGATCTCCTTCAGAATGGACTGGTTGGATCTCCTTGCAGTCCAAGGGACTCTCAAGAGTCTTCTCCAACACCACAGTTCAAAAGCATCAATTCTTCGGCGCTCAGCATTCTTCACAGTCCAACTCTCACATCCATACATGACCACGGGAAAAACCATAGCCTTGACTAGATGGACCTTAGTCAGCAAAGTAATGTCTCTGCTTTTGAATATGCTATCTAGGTTGGTCATAACTTTTCTTCCAAGGAGTAAGCGTCTTTTAATTTCATGGCTACAGTCTCCATCTGCAGTGATTTTGGAGCCCCCCAAAATAAAGTCTGCCACTGTTTCCACTGTTTCCCCATCTATTTCCCATGAGGTGATGGGACCAGATGCCATGATCTTCGTTTTCTGAATGTTGAGCTTTAAGCCAACTTTTTCGCTCTCCTCTTTCACTTTCATCAAGAGGCTTTTTAGTCCCTCTTCACTTTCTGCCATAAGGGTGGTGTCATCTGCATATCTGAGGTTATTGATACTTCTCCCAGCAATCTTGATTCCATCTTGTGTTTCTTCCAGTCCAGCGTTTCTCATGATGTACTCTGCATATAAGTTAAATAAGCAGGGTGACAATATACAGCCTTGACCTACTCCTTTTCCTATTTGGAACCAGTCTGTTGTTCCATGTCCAGTTCTAACTGCTGCTTCCTGACCTGCATACAGGTTTCTCAAGAGGCAGGTCAGGTGGTCTGGTATTCCCATCTCTCTCAGAATTTTCCACATTTAATTGTGATCCACACAGTCAAAGGCTTTGGCATAGTCAATAAAGCAGAAATAGATGTTTTTGTGGAACTCTCTTGCTTTTTCCATGATCCAGCGGACGTTGGCAATTTGATCTCTGGTTCCTCTGCCTTTTCTAAAACCAGCTTGAACATCAGGAAGTTCACCGTTCACGTATTGTTGAAGCCTGGCTTGGAGAATTTTGAGCATTACTTTACTAGCATGTGAGATGAGTTCATTCTTAGAAGGGCAGAATAGTTAGAGATGCTATTTCTTCCTAAATTCATTAATAAATTTAATTTCAACAAATACCACAATAGAAATCTTTTTAGAGGAAATGACCTTAGAAGTCAAAGTTCAATTAAAGGGATAAATATAAAAGCATCAACTAGGAAATTTTTGAAAATTAAAAATACCATGGGACGACCCAGTCAAAAAATGGGCCAAAGAACTAAACAGACATTTCTTCAAAGAAGACATACAGATGGCTAACAAACACATGAAAAGAAGCTCAACATCACTCATTATCAGAGAAATGCAAATCAAAACCTCTGAGGGAGTCTAAAGTGGGATAACTTTTTGAAAAGTAATTCAGTAATAGTGCTAAAATGTCCAGACCGTTTAACATGGGTCTCTTCTATTTGTTGCTATATTCCTGCTGCCTAACACCAGTAGGTACCCAGATTTATCTACTGAGTAAGAACACATCAGGAAACAAGTATTCTGAGGCCTTGGAAAGCTGAGAACAAAGATGCTCTCCTGCTGGGGTCACTGGGGGCCTTTCTACTCCAGGTGACTGCTGAGGATGTGTATAGGGCAATAAAGCAGGATGGGTATGGATGGCTGTAATGTTTGCTATTTAAGAATAGACTGCTATTTTAAATTCCTCCTACATTGGGCTAAAGGCCTGAGGGTAAAAGGTTATGCCTGGCACCCACATTTGGCCAGACTTTGCCTTGTGTGTACCTAAAAGGATTCTGAGGGCCAAGAGATGCCCCACTGCCATATACTCCATCTGCTTCTGCTCTCTGCAGCTGTTTGTTTTTCCCTTGGCTAGAGCAACCAGGAGCTTTTTCATTCTGTGCAGTTTCTTCTCACCCATTTCTAAACTTGTCTGAAGCATTTTAGAGCCTCCATAATAAAAAAATTTTTTAAATTAGCAATATGCCAGTGAAAGTATTCAATATGCTTTTAAAAGCCTGCTTAAAATTAAATGACTGAATGAATAAGAAGCGTGAAGAGGAACATCAAGGTGGCTTGGGTAGGCTTATTCCAAATTCCAAAAGGAAACTGAATCTTAGGATATTTGCATATGTAAACATTCTTGAAAAATAGGATTTCATCTTACTAAGCAAAATTTCAGAAGACTTCATCCTTTGATTTTGTTCACAAATACAGCTTCACTACTTCAAAATCTCTTTCCTATTTACAACTTTAAGACACTCCTAATTTATAATATCACTGAATATCCAATTTCAGTGTTTGACAGAATATAGTGGGTGAGGGAACAGATCTGCCTTTAAGTTAAAAATAAGGCAATAATCTTGCAGGAGGAGGACTGTGCTGACTGCACTGCTTACTTTTTCCATGATTTTCTTGAAAATGCAGGTAGTGCAAAGCTGGAGTTTCCCTGCCCACCCCGACTTCCCCTCTCCTGCTATCTTCAGTGACGCACCTTCACCCCATGCTACTGCACTCTGTGTCCTTGGAGAGAAGGACTTCTCATTTCCCCAGGAGAATTCCACTGCCCCAAGACAAGTAGATAAAACATATAAAGGAAGAAATAGATGAGGGGAAAGGACTCCTAAGAAACCCAGTATAGTTTCTGCAAACTATTTCAGACCCTAGGAGATAGTAAAGCTACAACAAAAATCTTCAAATTTTTATTTAATATGCTGTAAAGCAAAGACAACATTTCCCCTTTCTGGACATAGGGTTTTGTTTGTTTGTTTGTTTGTTTTTAAGGTTTCTTTAATAGACAAAAGTTAGATTTCCTTTTGCCTTTTTTACGGTGAGATTCTTTTGCAGAATCCCACTGCCTTTTGAAAATGACCTGTCAATAGTAGGAACTACCATCAGGAGAGATCAGAGTCCCAGGTTATTTGGAATTCTGAATTTAAGCAGGGCCCCAGTAGGGAGAAGGGGGGACTGGTGTCTGTTCCTTCACTAAGAACTGAGTTCTTCCCAGCTTGCCAAGTCCCTGCTCTCATGTGGCTTAAGTTCCATAGGAGGTGACTTGGAATCCAGCAACAATAACAGATTTAATATTTGTACACCCAACTACTGTCTTCGAAACACTTTCCCATACATCCTCAGATCTAATGCTTAAACCACACTGGTACTGCTGGGCTCAGACATTCACTGTCCTGCACAAGGTCGAGTTCATAAATGGCAGAGCCAGCTTGCCTGCCTGGCTCCACCCACTCTCACCCATGCTGGTGAGGAAGGAAGGCTGGAAGAGTCAAGGGCTGGCACTCACATCACTGTCTGTTTTGGGGTCCTGAGTGCAGCTTTAAGGCCTGCACTCTCCATGATTTTATGAGGAATATAGCTGCTTTTAAAACTGCTAAATTATTATTTCCTCTCTTTCTCTTTGAAACAGCAAACCTGAAAAGCTGTCCATCTTGTTTCTTTTATGTAACAACAACAAAAAAAGGGTGTTTACTATGCTGCTGTGCTAGAGAAAGACTGCCAACCAACTGCAGATCCTGATTCCCCTGACAATTCCCGGCATCTATCTAGGGCAGCTTTTAATTGGGCCAACATCTGGAAAGAATAGAACCTTTATGTGACAGAGTTGGAAAAAGAGTACCTTTTTTAAAAAAATTAATTCTTTTTTTGTTGAAGGATAATTGCTTTACAGAATTTTGTTGTTTTCTGTTAAACCTCAACATGAATCAGCCATAGGTATACGTATATTCCCTCCCTTTTGAACTTCCCTCCCATCTCCCTCCCCACCCCACCCCTCTAGGTTGATACAGAGTCCCTGTTTGAGTTTCCTGAGCCATACAGCAAATTCCCGTTGGCTCTCCATTTTACATATGGTAATGCAAGTTTCCATGTTACTCTTTCCATACATCTCACCCTCTCCTCCCCTCTCCCCATGTCCATAAGTCTGTTCTCTAGGTCTGTTTCTCCACTGTTGCCCTGTAAGTAAGTTCTTCAGTACCATTTTTCTAGATTCTGTATATATGTGTTAGAATATGATATTTATCTTTTTCTTTCTGACTTACTTCAGCATTGCTCATTATTAGAGAAATGCAAATCAAAACTACAGTAAGATAACACCTCACACCGGTCAGAACGGCCATCATCAAAAATTCGACAAACAATAAATGCTGGAGAAGGTGTGGAGAAAAGGGAACACTCTTGCACTGTTGGTGGGAATATAAATTGATAACAGCCACTATGGAAGATGGTATGGGGATTCCTTAAAAAACTAATCCCACTCCTAGGCATTATACCCTGAGGAAACCAAAATTGAAAAAGAATACCTTTTAAAATTCATTGTTGTGACTTCCCTGGTGGTCCAGGGGCTAAGACCCCGAACTCCCAAAGCAGGGGGCCGGGATTCAATCCCTGGTCAGGGAAGTAGATCCCACATGCTGCGACTAAAACCCAGTGCAGCCAAAAAAAATAGATAAGCCCAAATGCCATTCATGTGTTCCCCACTTCCCTCCCTCCAACATATCTCACCTCTAACTGCAGATCCTGAACTGTAGGTTCAAGAACGTATCTCTCTGGAAAGTCTATAATAATCTTAGAATTAAGAAGAAAAAAGTGATACATCTCTTGAACACTATGTGCCAGGCACTGAGTGGGGCCCTACAGATGTCTGGATGATTGCAAGGCCCCTGCTCTCTAGCTGCTCCCAGTACAATAGGCAGGACGTAACTGCACGTGATTATTACAAAACTGCACGTCATCCATGATATAACAGAGGTAAGTGCAGGAGACTGAGGGCAGCTTGGGAAGCAGTGACTAACAGTCACAGCCTGGAGCAAGGGGAAGGGCCAAGAGAGAGCTGTTTCTAGAATGAAGGCAGTCACAGCGATCAGCACAGGCGCAGAGGGCCTGGGATAGACACCCCAGTGTGGCTGGAGTTGGGTGTGTTCAAGGTAGTGGCAGGAGGTGGGTTCAGACACACCCAGCGAGGGTAAGACTGTAAAGGATTTGTGTGCTGTGGAGCATGGGTAGGTAACAGAAGGCCAGTGGAAGATCCTAAGGGAAGGACTTGGCCTATTTTGTAAAAATCTGACACTCTGGAGGAGGGTATATGGAGGTAAAACCAAAATGTAGGTGTTCCTTAGTCTGGGGGCCTCGCTTTTCCATCTATCTCACTGTGAATCTACAGTTTGACAAACTGAAGCAGAACCCTGACCTCTTCCCTGAGTCCTAAATCCACACTTCCAGCTACCTACTTGATTCTCTCCTTCCGTGGCTCACTGACACCCTGAAACAGACATGTCCAGATTGGAGACCTTGATTTTCCCTCACAACCCTTCCCCCATACCATTCTTTTCCACCTTGATAAACAGTCACAAAAGCCACCCAAGTGCTCAAGTTAGAATGCTGGCTCATTGGTCATTCCAGTCATGCCCTCACCCCTACTTGCAACCACAAACCAGTCCAGTCCATCCTAACTCTGAAATATACCTTGAATTTATTTATTCCTTTCTCTCTTCCTAGACTACCACCTTAGCTTAAGCTTCTGCCTGTTTCTCTAAGCCAGGGTTTCTGTACTGCTGACATTTGTGGGCAGACAGTTGTTTCCTGTGCATCACAGGATGTGTGGCAGGATCTCTGGGTCTAGTCGCTGGACACGAGTTGCATCCCCTCCCCCTAGATGTGACAGCATTGTCTAATGGCCCTGGGGGAGAACACCAGCCCCAGTCGAAAGCCACTGCTCTCACTTCACTCTGTCTCTCTCTCTGCCAGGCTTGGAACCCTCCATTACACTGGCCTCGCCTTTAGGTGCTTGAATTCACGCACCCCTTCCTGCCCCCAGAGCTCAGCGGAAGCTGTTCTATCAAGAAAGTTCTCAATTCCATTCTTCTGTTAGCTGGCTCCTTCTCAAGCTTGTGATCCCAGCCCTGGGTCACCTCCTCAGAACCCCGTGAATCCCTTGTCTAAAAGGCAGCAGCCCTACCTGTGGTGATTTTCTTCATAACGCTTTTAAAGGCAGTAATCAATTTATCATGTCTACTTTTTCTGGTCCGTCTCTACCACAAGTACAAAAGCAGGGTCAGGGCCCAATTATATCTATCTTGCCTCTGTCTTACCTCCAAGGCCTAGCTCAGTACCAAGCTAAATAAATACTTGCCAACTAAATAAATGAGTGAATCCACAGATGTATCATACATTCAAAGATATGTTTTACAGCCCAGGCACTGACCACACCCTTAAAAACAACAAAGCCACAATATGAAAAATTAGCTCAGGAGAACTAGAGTATCACTGAGACAGTCTATATATTAGCTCTGCGCTCAATAACCAAATGCAGCCTGGTCCATAATGCAAAGCAGATGACAGCACACCTTGGATGAAGAGAAAGCTCTGGCATGATGGTAAGAGTGGCTCATCTTCTCTCCACTGGGAAAGAAGTACAGCTAGACCCTATGATTGAACCCAATTCCTCATAACTTTTTATTTTCCTCATCAGTTCAGTTCAGTTCAGTCGCTCAGTCATGTCCGACTCTTTGCAACCCCATGAATCGCAGCACCCCAGGCCTCCCTGTCCATCACCAACTCCCGGAGTTCACTCAGACTCATGTTCATCGAGTCAGTGATGCCATCCAGCCATCTCATCCTCTGTCATCCCCTTCTCCTCCTGCCCCCAATCCCTCCCAGCATCAAAGTCTTTTCCAATGAGTCAACTCTTCGCAAGAGGTAGCCAAAGTACTGGAGTTTCAGCTTTAGCATCATTCCTTCCAAAGAAATCCCAGAGTTGATCTCCTTTAGGACGGACTGGTTGGATCTCCTTGCAGTCCAAGGGACTCTCATGAGTCTTCTCCAACACCACAGTTCAAAAGTATCAATTCTTCAGCGCTCAGCCTTCTTCACAGTCCAACTCTCACATCCATACATGACCACTGGAAAAACCATAGCCTTGACTAGATGGACCTTAGTCGGCAAAGTAATGTCTCTGCTTTTGAATATGCTATCTAGGTTGGCCATAACTTTTCTTCCAAGGAGTAAGCGTCTTTTAATTTCATGGCTGCAGTCACCATCTGCAGTGATTTTGGAGCCCCCCAAAATAAAGTCTGCCACTGTTTCCACTGTTTCCCCATCCATTTCCCATGAAGTGATGGGACCATATGCCATGATCTTCATTTTCTGAATGTTGATAATTACACCCAATTTATATCTCTGGTGTCTAGGTATGTGTGTGTGTATATATATATATTGGGAGTTGAACAAAACAGATTTAGGAGGATAGAATATCTTATCATTACAGTCTCCAGAGACCACATCCACCCTCTTTTTCTCCTCTCCTTAGTGATGTACTGTCTGCCTTCAGGGTGAAGGCTTCCAAGCAGAGAGTGAGCTTCTTCATTGTCCTTTCATATCAAAAGTCTCAGACACAGTGAACTGAACTCACCAGAAATGACCATCCTTTCATAGCAAAAGTATCAGACACAGTGAACTGGACTTGCCAGAAAAGGCAGGTGTGCTTTTGGGGGAACTTGATTCCCATAGGGGAAAATAACTTCTAAAATAGTCACCCTTGGACCCAGTACTTCCTTTATCAGATCTTTTAGCCACTGAGCAGATTTTTAGTGAGTCATTACTCCTCTTGTGACAGTCTATGGAATGGTTAGCTTTTAAAACAGTCCAGAAAATGCCACCCCTCCAAGTAGATCTCAACCCTCCCTGTCAATTTGGAGTGCTGTGGTCAAGAATGATTTTTGAAGTTACGACTTTCTCATTTTATTTCCCATGTTCTGGCCAGTGCCCATGGGATCAATTTGTTTTTTCATTTCAAAATGACTATGTACTCTTGTCAACTCGGTGGACATGAATTTGAGCAAACTTCAGGAGATGGTGAAGGACAGAGAAGCCTGGTGTGTTGCAGTCCATAGGGTCACAAAGAGTCAGACGTGACTTAGTGACTGAACAATAATGTACTTTCTAGAGAAAAGCATTTTTGAGGCTACAGTTCAGATTCTATATTCAGAGATGAAACACTTTGGAGGAGAAAATTTGGCTCCTGGACCACCAAATTAGGGAACTCGTGCTTTAAAATTGTTGAATTTTGTTCATTTTCCCCATTCAAAAGATGGCTGGGTTTGCCTGTGCCACTGGCCCCCACTGTTCTACTGGATAATGGAGGATTCTTCCATTTAATGTCTGTCGTAGGCACCACAGTGTTCAGAGGACAGTGTGCTGGTTCCATGATCACTAGGATCTGATGGACCCTAGACAGAGACAGCTGGGGTTAGAATCCCAGTTTTATCCTGCCACTTACTGGTTCTGTGGCCCAGAGTAGGTTACTTAACCTCTCAGTACCTCATTTTCTCCTTTGTCCTAATTCATAGGGTTGTCGTAAGAGTGAGTTAATAATTCTAAACTGCTTAAACTGGTGCCTAGCATACGTTAAGCACTTAATAAATGTTAGGTCTTATTACCAGCATAGCTTTGAAAGTGCTTTCATTTGGTAATAATTACACTTTAACTTGATGAAATAATAGATTTCAGGGTAGAATAAACCCACTTGAATTTGAGAAATAAGATGCTTCCAGCAACCAATGATCCTAACGTCATCAAATATGAAAAGTCCTGAATAAGCACATGGCATGTGTCCTATTAGCATCTGTTAAGTAGATAAACACCTAGAACCTAATACACATTGTCTATCATCTTTTCTGGAATCCAGAATGAAGAATTTCAGAATATTAAAATTCTATGATCTTATGCAATATCTTAAGAGCTGCCTTTAAAAATCCTTAAGCACACGAGGAGAGGGAAGTGGGGTGGCAGTGATAAAAATGGTTAAGCCCCGAGCATTGGGACAGGGGCTGGCTGACCAGACCAGAACCCCATTGGCCAAGCTGTGCAGGGAGGCATGCAGATGGCCTGTAGATATTAACCCTTTTAACTTGAAAACAAAAGCACCCTTGTGCCCTGGGAGCAGGAGCTCCAGCTCAGATGGCCCAACTGGCTGTAGAAACACTGGAAACTCCAGCCTCCCAGCCTGCCATGAACACCAAATGCAACAATCAGTGTTTCTTGTTGCCCTGGAAGGAAGCTATGCAGTAAGTTTGGGTGTAGCCTATTATCCCCTGGAGTCAGAGTTTGGGGGAGTTTCCATGGTTAACCAGGATGCAGAAGCATAACAAACCTGGGTGGCTTCACAAACAGGATCAGGGCCATATGAGTGCTAAAAGAGGTCACTTAAGAATGAACACGGACAAGGCAATGGCACCCCACTCCAGCACTCCTGCCTGGAAAATCCTATGGACGGAGGAGCCTGGAAGGCTGCAGTCCACGAGGTCGCTGAGGGTCGGACACGACTGAGCGACTTCACTTTCACGCGTTGGAGAAGGAAATGGCAACCCACTCCAGTGTTCTTGCCTGGAGAATCCCAGGGACGGGGGAGCCTGCTGGGCTGCCGTCTGTGGGGTCACACAGAGTTGGACACGACTGAAGTTACTTAGCAGCAGCAGGAATGAACAGCTCAGGTAATCAGGTAATCCCTGGGATAGGATAAAGGGGCTTCTCCTCCTAATTAGAAGTTGCAGATCGTTTTCACTTAATTACCTGCCACATCTTGCTTGAAAGTCATCAAGGAAGATTTCAAATCACTTGCTTGAGGACTTTTCGAGAAAGAAGTCAGAAGGGCAGGTGATCCTCTATGAAAGCTGACAGACCTGGAGGGAAGATCTGTACAAAGGGGTGGATGGCAATGGTAGATATTATACATGCTTCTGCATCGAATGAGATTAGAACTCCCCCTCTCTGAATGGGGCAGCTCATTTTCTTGTTGCTTAATTTTAAAAGTGCCAAGGAAGCCCACCACTAGAAGCACACCTTTCTCTCTTATTTCTGAAACCCGTGCTGTTGGGAAGAAAAGACTGTCTTCTTTCAGCTCCATCTACTCTCTGATGCCCAGGCCAGACCAGGGCAGCTCGAGAATGCTAAGTGACATTTCTCCCCCTGAGCCCAGCACTGGGGGAGGTAGTTGCACTGCCTGCCATGCTCAGTTCTAACAGAACTAATCTGATTAGAAATCAGAGGCTGAGAGAGCCTGCTTTTGCTAATTCAACAGAGAGAGTCTTCACTCTTTGGCATTCCATTTTTCCCCAGGACTTGTTCACATTGTTAAATCATTTGATTCTCACAGTGCTGTGAGCTGGTAAAGGCAGGTATTAAGTACATTTCATCAGAAAAAATAAGATTCAGATCAATTAGGGAAAGTGCCTAAGATGATACAGTGTGTGCATGCTCAGTCTATCCAACTCTTCACGACCCCATGGGGTGTAGCCTGCCAAGCTCCTCTATTCATGGGATTTCCCAGGCAAGAATACTGGAGTGGGTTGCCATTGCCAAGGGATCTCCCCAGTGCAGAGACTGAACCCACGTCTCCTGTGTCTCTTGCATTGGCAGGCAGATTCTTTACCACTGAGTCACCTAGGAAGCCCAAGATGATACAACTAGTATCTAAAAGAGCTGGACTCATATCTGTGAGTCTGTGCTCAGTCACTCACATCTATCCTCCACTTAAAAGGGTAGTTGGGTTTGATTGAAAAACCTTCTCACTACTAACATTTTAACAGTTCTTTGCTGTGAGCTCCGCTCTGGCCATAGTAGGGTGCAACATCACTGGCTTCTACCTCCTCGATGTCAATAGGACCACCCTCCAACTGTGACAAACAAAATGTATCCAGACATTGCTGAATGTTTCCTGGTCTCTGGTTGAGAACCACTAGTTTAGGGTGTTGTGGATTAAGGTGGATTTAGGAATAATGTAACCTAGCAGGACCCTATGGCGCCTTCCCAGGACAGGCCTTCCCCCTCCATGCTCTGCTTCAGCTCCTCTCTAAAGTACACAGAAAATGGTACTTGATGCAAATTTCCTGAGTTGTTTCGCAGATGTGAAAATGCCCCACCAAATAGAAGATGTTAACTACTTGATGTCCATGAGCAAACAGCCCCAGGTCTCCTTGAGCCTAAGGACTGATGAAGGAAACCCCCATGACACTACCCCCCTCAGCATCAGCCAATCAGAGAATTGTTTACAATCTGATCAGGTATCCTGTGACTCTCCAGCTCTCTCGCCTGGCTTTTTAAAATGCTTTGCCAAATAGAGGCTCTGTGACAATCTAGAAGGGTGGGATGGGGAGGAAGGTGGGAGAAAGGTTCAGGAGGGAGGGGACATGGGTGTACCTGTGGCTTATTCTTGTTGATGTGTGACAGAAAGCCACAAAATTCTGTAAAGCAATTATCCTTCAATTAAAAAAATAAAGTCATTAAAAAAACAAAAAAACGCTTTGCCAAAACCCTTCAGGGAGCTCAAGAGTTTTTAGCACCTGAGCCTCCTTGCATGGCCCTGTAATAAACCTTTCTCTGCTCCACCTCACTGTGTGTGGGAACATGAACTTATATTAACACTAACACTCAGAATGCCACAGGATCACTCTTCCTATAGACCAGTGGAGGTTTACTGATGACAAGGGCTGCTCATACAGAGACAAGGTTGTCTCTGCTCAGCTATAGAGTGTACCTCCATCAGGGCAGAAGGCAAAGGTCTTATTTCTGGAAGTGGAGGCTAAAGGGAAGAAGAGCAGTTAGCGCTGGGACACATGCCAGCTCTCCCTTCCCATCTCAAAATGTTATTTTTTCAATTTTTGAATAAGCAAAACATTTATATGGTTCAAAGTTAAATATGCATCAAAAGTACATACAGAAAAGCTTCCTTCGACCCAAGATTCCCACCATCCAGTTCTCCCCAGAGGCAGGCGATGTTGACATCTGCCTGTGTATCTTCCCATGGATGTTTTATAAAAGAGCTTGTATTTAAATAAATATTTCCTCTTAGCTAGAAGTATTGCTGAGTCATGAGTTCACTCATGTTTCAAAAGTCATCAAGTGCATGAAACAGGGCACGCAAAGCTGGTGCACTGGCATAACCCTGAGGGATGGGATGGGGAGGGAGGTGGGCGCGGGGTTCAGGATGGGGGACAGATGCACACCCATGGCTGATTCATGTCAATGTATGGCAAAAACCACTATGATATTGTAAAATAATTAGCCTCCAATTAAAATAAATAATTAATTTTTAAAAAGTCATCAAGGACATCTTCACTGACAGTGTGGACCAAGGAAGGCAGGGCTCCTCCCACCTGTCCCTGCCTGCCTCCACTGAGAGGGACACAGGCTGAGACAATGGATTTACATGACAACTTAGGTCTTAAAAATCAAAAATGAAAAAAAAAAAAAAAGACCCTGGGGAATTTGGGTCAAGGACCCTGTTTATAGCTAGAGTGGTCAGTTTGCTACTAGGTCACTGTGAGTGCTCTCACTAAGTGTGCCCATCCTGGTGGGAATTGGTTAACATGATGAAGAGATCACCTGCAGTCGAGGTATTGGTGCTAAAGATGGACCCTCCAGACCTACAGCAGCCTGTGGAAGTCATCAAAACCAGACTCTCCTGGGGGGAGGAGGCCCTGCTGTGGGCAGGCCCAGGATGGAAGGAGGAGTAGAGGAGGGAGGGTGACAGGCCTGGAATGACAACTTTTGGCTGGGGAGGTGAGAGAGGGAGGGAAGCAAAGGGCAGCACTACAAATTTCCCATGCCTGCCCACAGCCAGCCAACCTGGAGACATTGATTCTGGCGGACAAGTCACAAAACTAGGACATCCCAAGGCTCCAACTTTTCATGTTCCTGATAAAGAATTGCCAGGTGACCTGGCATAAGCCATTGAGCCACAATGACATATTTGTTTTGGAAGGGTGGGAGTAGATGTGGGCAATTTCCTCATATCCCAAAGAAAGAAAACTCAGGCCTCCAGCATTGGTATTTCATTCAATTGAAACCACTCATAAAGTGAACTGATGTCCTCTTTTCTGCTTCCTTCCTCCTTCTTTATGACCTTGTTAAAAAAAAAAATCTCATCTTCAAACTTCTCTAGTTCCACCAATGGTAGAAAATTTCTATCATTATTATGATGGAAAATTTTCAGGCCAACCTTCATTGTAATTTGTACTGTCACGTCATCATGTCACTAAACACCAAACCAATGTCACGGTACCTCACTGCCTAGAATTGTGCTATCTAATATGGTAGCCGCTAGCCACATGGGTTTATTTAACTAGAATTTTAAAAATTCCTTCCTCAAACACATGGGTCACATTTCAAAAGTCCAACAGCCACACACAGCTTGTAACTACTGTATTAGTATAGATCATAGAACATTTCCATCACTGCCAAAAGTTCTAATGGATGGTGCTGGCTCAGAATATGAAATCCAAAGGCCTCTAACCAGCACTCAAAGCTAGCAGTCACGTACAGCCAGGCCACACTCCCAAAATTTCCTCTGCTTTCTGCAAACAATGACACTTAGCTTTGTTTAGACCAGACTCCTGTCCCTCCAACAAATTGCGTTCACCCCCGATGATTCTGTGCCTGTACCTTCGATTCCCCGTCCCTGAGACAAATGAGTAGATCAATCAACACACAGTCCCTGAACGAGTGGGATTTTCTGCCATGACAAAAAGCAATGAGGCATCTAAGAAATTTTTATCCCAGCAAAATGTTCTGCTAACAAACAAGTCCAAAAAAAGGACATTTTCCCAGAAGACTGTAATGAGCTTTGTACTTGTCAGGATTTGCTAGACGATTAAGTAAAACGCCACTTGTATTGGCCCTTAATATCAATTTGACTTATTTCTTTTTTTCATGTGGATCTCCTATTTCTTTTCTCTTAAATAAGTTGTATGGATATAGGAAGAAGTGACCAGGCCTTACATGCATTTCTTTTACATCTTCCTCTCCTATCTCACCTCCTTCCCCAAACAGCCCAGAGATTGCAAACTGGCCCCCATGTGAGGACAAGATACAACTGATACAGTTTGTTGCTTTTTTCAGAGTGGTTTTCTTTGTTTTGTTTGGGGGGGCTTTTTTTTTTTTTTTTTGGTAGAAACAGAAAGTTTGCTTTATTTAGGAGACCAGCACCTGGGGAAACAGTGGATTCCTGTCCAGAAACCAACTGCGAAATTCTGCCAAACCATGAAGGTTTTAAAGGGAAAATCATTCAGGTAAAGGGTCAGAGTCTTTGTTATCTTCCACTGTGTACAGACTTCCTAAGTGTAATATTGAGTAATTTTGAATCAGTTGCCAATCTTTCAACAATTAGGAGTTTTACATCAGAATCCACATTCTTTATTTCATGAAAAATCAGTTTTCTGGCAACCCTGGGTAAGGCCTCACACAAAGGTTTATTAGCTAGTGCTTAAGGCCATCTGTCTCCTTTATAAAAGGAATGTATTCTCTTGTTCAGCACCTTCTCTCTGCTTATTTTATTCCCTTATTATCTGCCTGGCCCCTGAGGCCTGTGCATTTACAATTCTTGCAGAAGATACCCAATAAATGAACTGAGAACAGAAACAATCACACTCCTTAAGAAAGCCAGGCAGCTCTTAATACCTGTCTTCATGGGCAACATGTTTGTTTTAAGCAGCTAAAATCAAAATTCTTATCTCAGTCATTAGCTAAACACATTAACCTTCCCAACTGATTTTAACTATTCTTCCTGGGTTTGCCAGGAACTGATAATGGATTAGAGAAATGGTCAACCGTAGGAACAAAAAGCAGTCAGCCTAAATAGTCACATGAAAATAATTGAGACTCAGAGAGCATAACCGTGTTCCATGAACTCTGAGTGTTCCCTAAAAACACGTGGGCATCACAGCACTTATGATGCTGAGTGTTGCTGGCAGCTGCCCAGTGAACCTTAACACAGAAAACCTAAATCCTCTCATTAACTCTAACCCTGTATCGATTTCTCCTCTTTTGAACCTTTGTTACAGACTACTGTGTTTTAAAATTGTTTTCATGTCTTGGTGCTCCCACTCAATTGTAAGTTCCTTATAAACTCTTTTGATGTTCTTCTCACACCTAGCACCCAAGATCAGGGTATTCTTAACCTGGACTGGCTTCAGTCATAGGCAAAATTCAAAGGGTCATTTAAAAGAGCATACCCCATGGTCAAGGTTTCAAGACTGGGAAAGAAATTTAATTTTAAGGTATTTATAAAAGGGGCAATAGCTATGAAATGTATAGTGGGTTTGATGACACCAATCTAGTCTGTTATTACTCCCAGCTTTCTGTCATCAGCACATCTGCAGAGTATAAATTAGATATCTTCATGAAGGTCATGGGTAAAAATATGAAGCTACACAGGGACAGCTTATGCATCTTGTCAGTAAATACTAAGTGAATAAGGAACAAAACTTCTACTCTTTGGGAACATTAGTCTAACCAGGTACAACCTACTAATTATAATACTTTATCCATACTTTTCCACCTTGTCTGAAAGGATGCAACAAGAATATGCCAGCTATCTTTAAATCAAGATTCATTAAAATTGAGAATTCTTATCTGCAACCAATTTAATGATTCTTTCATAACAGGAAGTGCAATTAATTTAACATAAACTCCATCTTTATGAACCTCTGCAGCTTTGTGAAAGACACATGTTTCTTCTCTAAATGTATATAGCTATACTAATCCATGTTCAAATTACGCTGAGGAACAGTTTCACGTCTGGTCTCCAGAATGGTTTCCCTCATTTTTGAAAACAGGGATGATATTTGCTCATCTCCTGACTTTTGGTAAGTCTTCCAGTCTCCTAATTTTTCAAAGTTCATTCAGTGGTTTCCCTATTCTAGCTTCAAGTTCTTTTATCTGGGAAATGGTTTAACTGGGCCTAGAGACAAACACATCTCCGGCAGCTAATGTAACTCCTGCTATCAACTCTTCTAAGTCCACCATTAACACCTCCAGTTTAAAGACCTTTTGCTAAATGGAGAACAATTAAATTGAATAGTTTAGCTGAGCCATTACCTGTTAGCAAAGCAACACTTTTTCTCTACGTGATCCCTTCTTGCTTTGTACATCAACTGCATATTAACTGAGGGCTACAGTTCTAGGCATTGTGTTGCGCTGTGGTGCTTTTCTTATAAAAAGGCTAAACATCTCTTCTCTTGTTAATCTTCCTTTTAAAATCAGAGATCATTAAAAAGCTATGTCATCACACATGAAAAGACATCACTGTTTTTGTCCTCAAGTTTCCTGCATCTTCTCTTATTTATCAGAATCATCTGCAGTCCTACAATGTGATTTTTAGTTTTTATAACCTTCGCAATATGCTGAGCCAAATTTCTTGTTAGAGACATTCATCATAGAATCACACCTATAATATTATTAAAAACCTACTTTACTACTTCTTGGGCTAGACACATTTAGCAGACTCCAAGATCGCTTGGTCACATTCCTTCTATCACTTGTGCGTCACTAGAGAGCTCCTGTAAAGCAGAACAGAGTCAAGAATCACAGTGCATCTTGATGCTGGCTGAGAAAACTGCCTGAAAGTGATCTGAAGCAATGTCAAGCTGGCAGTTTGACCACCTCTGTGTTGGTCTCATGTTTGACCAAACTTACAGAGAGTCTTGGGTATATCAGGTAGGATTTCATTTTCTACCTGTGCTTAAAAATAAATAACAATGTATTGCTGTCTCTGTTCAGATTTACAAATTTTATAAGCTACAACATGACACGTGAGAGCTTGTGAATATGTTTAACTACCCATACACATCACCACTTTGGGTGGCAACCACTCTGTTTATACTACTAGGTTTGGCTGAATAGAAAAGTCAGAAGAAAATATATGCCAGGAAAAAGCACATATTATTCCACATGAAAATGGAACAGGAAATATATCATGTTAGTTCCATGACCTGAATCTGTGGGTAGATCACATGGCTCATGTACTTTATGACAGAACTTCTTGCTAGCTATCCATTACCGAGTGAAATGCAAAAGGAAATGTTAGGTATAATAAACCTATGATACACAAACCATCTACTCCCAAGAGAGAAGAAGAGCAAGGTCTTTTAAAAGGTAAAATGTATAGTCAATTTAAAATCAGGAACAGTGGTGCTTGGGGACATACATTATGCTTCTGAACATCAGCTTGGTTGCCAGGAACCAAGAATTTATTGAAGTCAAAGAGTAGTCAGGCAAGGGATGTTGGGAAGTGTGGAAAGAGATTTTTGTGAAATGGGCTGAAGACATGGAATCTGAGAGGCTTAGTAAGGGGTATGATGAAATTTCATGTTAAAAATCTTTTTTAAGGGTGGAAAATGTTTAAAATTTTGGTGGTAAATAGCAAGTCAATTAAAAGATTCTTATGGTAGACACACAACATTTCACACACATAGGGCCTTCTTCTTAGGAAGGGTTTTCAAATAACTACCTTCTGTCGATATTCTATCACAGTAACTGTGGTGGGCAGAAAAATGTCCCCCACCCCCACCGCAAGATGTCCACACCCAAATTCTTGGGATCTGTGAATACGTTACAGTACATGACAACAAGGAGTAAGGGTGGAGAAGAAATTAAGGTTCCTAATCAGATGACTTTAAAATAAAGGGAGTATTCTGGATTATCCAGGGGGGCTCAATATAATCACAGGCATCCCTTACAGCAGTGGTTTGTGCAAGCAATTTTTTCCAAGAACTGGGTGGGTGAGGGGGTGATTTCAGGATAACTCAAGCAAAGCAGCTGCCTTGGTGGCTTAGTTGGTAAAAGAATCCACTTGCAATGCAAGAGACTTCCTGCAATATAGGAGTCCTGGGTTTGATCCTTAGGTGAGGAAGTTCCCCTGGAGAGGGACAAGGCAACCCACTCCAGTATTCTTGCCTGGAAAATCCCTTGGATGGAAGAGCCTGGTGGGCTACAGTTCATAGGGTCACAAAGAGTCGGATGGCATGACTGAGTGAGCAAACTACCATCAAGAGCATTACATTTATCATGCACTTCATTTCTATTATTATTACATCAGTTCTAGCTCAGATCATCAGGCATTAGATCCCACAAGTTAGGGACTTATGATTTAAAATATCAGAACTGGAACTTTCCTGGCAGTCCAGAGGTTAAGACTTATCTTCTAATGCAGGGGGTGCAGGTTCAATCCATGCTCAGAGAGCTAGGATCCCATATGCCTCGGCAGCTCCCCCAAAAGCAAAACATAAAATAGAAGCAATATTGCAACAAATTCAATGAAGACTTTAAAAAAGTGTCAGAATGATAGGGCCTGATAAAGACTCAATTGGCCTTTCCTGGCTGCGAAGGGAATCATGACTCAGAGAAAACAGGCAACCTCAAGAAGCTGGAAACAACAAGAAAACAAATTCTTCCCTGGAGCTTCCAGAAAGGAAGGCAGTCCTGTGGACACCTGGCTCTCGACCCAGTGAGACCTATGTCAGACTGGTGACCTACAGAACTGTAAGATAATACATTTATGTTATTTAAGCCACTAACTTTCTGGTCATTTGTTACAGAAACAGGAAGCTAAGGCAGTAACTTCCATACAAATGCTTTGGAGGAAGCAAAGGCTTATGGCAATATTAGCATTCTAAGCAATAAAACAGTTCCTTTTTTTGAGCTGAAAAAAAGAAAACAACACACTCATTCACCTTTTTGTAGGTTTTCTCTTCGTTTTGTTTCCCAGGTGCCGTGTCTCCATTCTCAGCAGCAGACGACATCTGTAAAAAGAAGTGGACCTATCTGAATTTAGAAGTTCTACACTGAAATACAATAGGCTAATAATACTGTTACCTAGAGAATCTGTTTTGGTTAATTACATTCTCGTTGTTATGGCTGTGGTCTCTAAAAAAGGAAGACATTTCTTAAAATACTAAGGAAAAAAAATTCTGTGTTCCCCAATCTTTCCAAAATAATGCTTTACTTATAAACCATTTTGGTAGCATACTTTACTCCATATGCTCTAAGAAAGGTGCCATGGAAGTCCAAGCCCAGATTATGTGTATAAGTTTCTTTCTACAAACTCTTAAACCCTTTTCTTCTGGTTATATATGTCTCCTATAAAAATATCTGGAAAGTACCAAAAAATATGAATCACAACAAAACAATTACTCAGTTCTACTGCCCTTGGGCAACTCTGCTACTCACATTTTGGTATATTTGTTTCCACCTTTTGTACCATGTACTTTCATATGAAAAATATTATGATACCATCTTAATCCAGCATTTCTCACTGAACATTTATGTAATGAGCATTTTCCCATTTGAACATAAAAACCTCACTGAAAGAATAGTTTTTACTAGTTGCAAGAGACACCACTGTGTGAACATAAATGTGTGTTAATACTTTAGTTAACAATGCCAATATTGAAGAACAGTTGATGTGGTTCAGGGGTTTTGTTTCTACAAATAACGTAATAGTAATGATTTTGTGCTTCTATCTTTGTCCAACTTCAATGTTTTATTGAACTAGTTTTCTAGAATTACTAGATCGTTAAAAAACTGAAAGCTCTTATCATATATTGCTAAATTTCCTTCCTAGAAGAATACACCCATTCACACTATCAGCAGTGAGTGGGAGCTGGTTTCATTACATGCTTAGCAACGACTATGATCATTTTAACTATCTTTGCTAATTTGACAGGTAAAAGAAAGTACCTCCTGATTTTAATTGCCTCTTTGAAAATTGTTAGTGAAAGTTAACACTGTTTATATGTCTTTCTTTTAGCTCTCTGTATTTCTTCTTTCAGCTTTTCTATTATTTTGCTCATTGGTCTATTGGTGTTTAGTGTCTTAGGTATTGATTTTTTACCTATTATGGTCAGTAATATTAGTGGTTTCCTTATTGGTTTTTAATGTATTAAGGTTATTAAGCTGTTTACAGCATATTATTAGTATCTTCCATGCTCCTTTCTTTTAATTTGGTTTATAATTACGACATGGAGAAGTTTATTTTTATACTTAAAACTATTGACTATCTTTGTGATTTATTCCAATGCTTTTAGATAAAAACTTTTTCATTGCAAGGTATCAGATATTTAAACATGTGTTCCTCTCATCTTTTAATAATAAGATTTTTGTATACTCTAATTCATCTGACTTCTTAAAGTCAGTTACTTATGTGGTAAATAAGGGTAACGACATAATCAGGGAGCCGTGATATTTAAGGGCCACATCTTAAATTGCAATGAAGAGCATCCTATACACCATGGAGGAGAAACTTCTTTCTCATAAGCCTTTTGAAGCACATTTTTAATCCTGGGCTTTTAATAAATAGTGTGGGTGAAGCCTAAGAACCTGCCAGCTATTTCTCTATACTGGAACAAAATGACTGCCATGAGCTGGATGTGACTAAAAACCATCCAAGAAAATGGAAGAATGGGCCATGGCAAGCCAATCTCACCAGACCTGTGATGCCTACCAGTCCAAGCATTCTCTTAGATAAACTTTCAGTTCCATTCAATCTGTCCATATTAGAATATAAAGTTTTCAAGTACAGATGTTTCATATACTACTGCTTCCCACTCTCTATGTGCTTAATTTATTAAACGAATAATTGACTTTTCTAGTCTCTTCATGATATTTTGGTGAGATGTGAATAATATATTAGTAGAATTAGAATATCTGATATGTTTTATAATAGAAGGCTCAGGGTGAAAACCAAACCCAATCTTGTATCATCCCTCTTGAAAGCTCAAATTACATAATCACTTTAAGAATATACAGGAAGTAATCAAATATTTGATCCCAATTTCTATATTAAGGTATGTTAGTGTAATTTAGTACATACTACTAATAATAAGTAAAAGTAGGATTTTCTTTAATCTTCAACTGTTTAATAGAGCCCACAGAATGAAGATCTCCATAAAGAATGCCATTTCAGTAATTGCACTTTATCTAAGCCTTTGCAGCTTTTAAAACTGAAAAACTTCAAGAGCATAGTTGAAAGGGCTTGAAAATACAACCTTAATGAGGAGTTGACAAATGGCATCAATGAAGGACAGATGATTAGATGGTTTTTATTATTTTGTAAATCATTCCTTACTGGACAGTAGGACAGAGGAGGAGAGAAATATGTATACTTAATATATTTAAAAAAAACAAAATAGCAATTCCCTTTAGACAGCACAAAAGAGATAATAATGTTAAAGGGAGGCCATGAGATATCATCTGGGTTCAAAGGTTTTTTCTTTTTTTTCCCCCTGTAGGATGATGTTTAACAAAGCCCACGTGGACCTATTCACCAGGATATCCATGTAGGAGAGGCAAATGAGATGCTTGGGGATGCCCTAGTTAACTGTAAATGGCTATTAAAATGGTCACAGTGATAATTACTCGGGCTTCCCAGGTGTCTCAGTGGTAAAATAATCCACCTGCCAAGACTCAGGAGAAGTGGGTTCGATCCCTAGGTTGGGAAAATCCCCTGGAAGAGAGCATGGCAACCCATTTCAATATTCTTGCCTGGAGAATCCCATGGACAGAGAGCCTGGCGGGCTATAGTCCTAGGCTTGCAAAGAGTCGGACACAACTGAAGCGACTTAGCATGCATGTGATAATTACTGTTTGTTCCTAGACTTCCAACGTTCTGCACTAGTTAAGGTACATCACTTATATAATAACTATGGAAGCCAAGATAAGTATGGATTAAAAATAGTTTTTAAAAACATTATAATCATATATATTTTTATATATGTGTACAAGGAAGGAGGAAAGACATTCACAGAAGTACTGGTAAGTATCTATAGATGATGAGATTGTGAATGCTTTGTGTTTTCCTGTTATTTTTTTGCTATATTCTCCAAGTATTCTGCAGTAAGCGCTGCTATATTTAAAAGTAATGAAAACATTAACACTTGTCAGATATTTAACCACACTTAGTAATGAACAGCAGAGACCATATCTCCTGGGTTCTGCCCCTTTCAGCATAACAACATCCACAAAATTTCCTCTTCCAATTTGGTTATTTTCTGTTTTTAATCTGATAATGTCAAATTTAAAAGCCATGAACTAGATACATGATTTATAGTATTTGTAAACATAATGAATCCACTGGAAATAATTAAAATATAGACTGTACTTCCTTACCTTTGTAAATGAAATGGCCAGTCATCTGTAGTTGGTTGTGCTGAGTGGCCTATTCATTGTTGAGACTGTTTCCCTTCCCAGGTTTCTGTTAAAATAGAAATCACTGGCCATTATTTATTCATACCTCTCTTTCATCTCCCAGAAAGGATAAGAGGTGGCTACAGGGTTATATATATATACATATATATATACACACACACTGTAGTCAGCTAAGGGGCCTCCCTGCTCACTCAGACGGTAAAGAAGCCTCCTGCAATGCGGGAGACCTGGGTTCGAACCCTGGGTTGGTAAGATCCCCGGAGAAGTGAAAGGCTACCCACTCCAGTAGTCCTGCCTGGAGAATTCCATGGACAGAAGAGCCTGGCAGGCTACACGGGATCCCAAAGAGTCGGACATGACTGAGCAACTTTTCACTCACTCACTCAAAATTAAAACAAAGGAAGCAATGTGTGTATAAATAAAGGGAAGATAAAGGTGAGGAACAAGGCGGTGCCAGCAGTATGGGCTGTACAAAGAATGTGCACTATGTAACCCTGGGCAGTCACTGAATACCCTGGTCAGTCTCCAGCTGACTCTGAGATTCCTAGTGGTCTTAGCAGAGGAAGACATAATCAGTTACATGAATGCCCAGTGCTCAGAAGAGAAAAACAAGTCAGTTGCTCAAACAAACCACACTGGGGATTGAGGCTGGAGTGAACATTTCTCCTGTGGGTCTACATAAAAGAGACCCCACATGATGTGTGGGTAATTTTTCACTATTATCCCTGTGATAAATCATGTGATTTTCATGAGGGCTGTTTCAATAACACAACAAACCTTTTCTCTTGCTATGTTTTTATACAAAAGAGATACTTTCTCATGGTAACCAATTTTTAAAAATACAGAGTTTAAAACAAAAATGGGCTTCCCTGGTGGCTCAGATGGTGAAGCATCCACCTGCCATGCAGGAGACCTGAGTTCAATCCCTGGGTCAAGAGGATCCCCTGGAGAAGGGAATGGCAACTCACTCCAGGACAGAGGAGCCTGGTGGGCTACCGTCCATGGGTCACAAAGAGTCGGACAGGACTGAGCACCTCACACCCACAGAAAGTAAAAGTGAATAAGGTTCCACCAGTATCTCTCCAATGAGTTAACCAATGGGAACAGTTTGTTGACTATCCTCCCAAAATCTTCCCTATCCTATACACACACATGCACACACTTATTTCAGCCATTTACTTTTGTTGGCATTTTAAATATATTTCTTCAAGTCTATATTACATATTTATCTCATTAACAAATAACCACATTGTTTCCACAAAATGGATGTATCATCATTGAAACAAACACTCCCTTCTCGGAGAACATTCAGTCTATTTCCAGGATGGGCTACTATAGCCAAAGAAGGAATAAACAGACTTACATAAACACCTTTAAAGTTCTAGTGCTTTTATTTCTGTGGGAAAGAATTCTGGCAATCAATCCCAACTTGATAGGTGCATTAAGTATTTGAAGGATCTTTGTTACATTCCTTGAATAAAAAGGGTGAATCAAATCAGTTCCATGATGCATGAGTATCTGCTTATTGACATACTAATCAGCACTGGATGTTTGCCATATTTAAAATGTTTACCAATTTGATGGGCAGAGAATGACACCTTTAAAATGACACCTCAGTCATTTTAATTCATGTTCTCTTACCACTAATGGGCTTCCAGGTGGTGCTAGTGGTAAGGAATCCTCCTGCCAATGCAGGAGACGTAAGGGACATGGGTTTGATCCCTGGCTTGGGAAGAATCCCTGGAGGAGGGGATGGCAACTCACTCCAGTATTCATGCCTGGAGAATCCCATGGACAGAGGAGTCTGGTGGGCTACAGTCCATAGGGTTGCAAAGAGTCAGACATGACTAAAGTGGTTTAGCACACACACCACTAATGAGGCCTATTCTCTTCACAGGCTTACTGATGATTTCCATTTTCAGTTCATGTCCTTTGCTTATTTTTATACTGTGCTTTTATACTTTTATAATCAAATTGTAAGATCTCCTGGTATATTAAACATTAATTCTGTCTCATGAGCTGCAGGTATTATTCATCTTTTGGTTCTGCTTATGGTGTCTTGTCAGGTAGACATTTTAAATATTTACATAGTCAAATCTACTTATTTTTCCTATATGGACTATGGATTTACTGTCTTACTTGGCAGAGTTTTTCCAAGTCTGGTGTTATACTACATGTATTCTCCTATATTTTCATCAAACATCTTTATAGTTCATTTTTAACATTTGATCTTCACTTCAGATGGAATCTAACTAACCTCATCTTCTTCCAGATGGGTAGCTAATTTGCCCAGCATCATTTACTTTATAACCTATCTTCTTCTCACTGGAAAGACATGTCTCCTTTAGCAAATATTAAGTTTTCCTATATACTTTAATATATTTCTGGACTCTCTGAGTCAAAGACTTTTTGACATTTCTAAGCTAACATGTTGTCTTAAATGCAGTAATAAGACAGCATGCTTGTGATATCTGCTGCTACAAGTTCCCATACTATTTTTCTTCCAAGTTTATATTTTTATATGGACTTTAAAATCACATTGCTTGACCTGAAAACATGCCAACCCCATTCACCTCCTGTCAACTTGGCATTCTGACCAGAGTTATATTAAATTTATATACTAATTTTGGAAGCATTAATATTTTAGGAATTTTAAAGTTTTCTTATTCAAAAACATGGTCCAGTTCTCTGTCTTCAAATGTTATTTTATATCTTTTACTACATCCATATTTTTGCATTTGTCTTACATCTTACTAAATTCATCCCTAGATATTTTAGCTTGTCACTCTTTTAAATAGGGTGACAATTTAAATTTTTCTATTTGTATTTCTATCCAGTTATTAATTCACAGAAAGAAAATGATTGGGTTTCATCTATTATCTTTCACCTAGTCATTTTACCAAATCCTCTTACAGAATTTTAAAAGATTTTAAGTAGAGTCTCAAAAAAAAAAAAAAAAAGATTCTAAGTAGAGTCTCAACTTCATCATGTGCAATATTTATACATCTTGTTTCTATTTCTTTTCTTATTGCATTCACTGTACTTCTTTAAAAAACACTGAATAATAGTGGTTGAGTAACAGCAGTAGTGCTTGATATTTATAATATAATCCTATAGTAGTCACTATCCTCCATAATGTTTTTGTTTGCTTGGTAGCATGGTAGCTTCTTTCTGCTATATTCCCCTTTACTTTTTATTAGGAATGTCTACTGAATTACATCAAGTGCATTTTCAACATCAGTTGATATAATCATTATCTTTTGTTCTGCTATGACAAATAAAACATTGAGAAATTTCAAAACGAAAAATTATATATTTCTAGAAAAACTCTAACTTGGATTTGATTTGCTACTATTTTTAAAAGGATATTTTTATAATTGAAATTGAATGATTTTTCTTCCATCTTTATCAGATTTTGTTAATAAAAAATGAATACTTTCTAAAATTGAAAGGCTTTCTCTCTATGTGCACTCAGTTTTCTGGATTATTCATTTCTTGAAATTTATAACCTTTCTTTGAATCAAATTTCTATAATTTATATTGTTAGAAAAATCAGTTTCCTTTAGATTGTAAAATTTATTGTCATATAGTTAAACATAATATTGTTATTGAATTCTTTTAATGTCTTCTTCTTTATTCCTGATAGAATGTGTGTGTGCATGTATGCATATATTTAAAAATATAGATGTACTATATATTGCATATATATGTCATGAATATGTATCTTTTAGTCAGACTTCTCTTTTCTATTGTTTTTTGTGGCCACTTTCACTAATTTTAACTTTTACTATTAATAATATCTTCTTCAGGCTTTTTAAGAATTTCTTAGATACACTGCTTAGTCTATTTTCACTCTTTTAAAAAAGAGTACTAAAATCACTTAGGCTAAAAGTACTCTTAAATATATTAATGATTCCCCCATAAATTTTGATGAAGTATTCTGTATAGTTTATTTCCAAATAAATTTGTCATTTTTAATTTGATTTTGATTTAATTTAATTTGATTTTCCACTTGATCTAGGAATCATCTGTAAGAGGGTTTCTTAGTGCTAAGCATTTATATTTTCATTATTAGTACTATTCTTTCATTCACTGCCACATTCTTGCTTACTGCACTGGGATCAAAATATGGAATGAATAAAAGCTACCCCTGACCCCCAAAAATATGCTTTTTCCTATGGACATTGAATAACTTTTTGAAAATGTTTCAAAGACACAAGAGAAAAGCGTGCATTTTCTGCTTATAGGGTAGAAAAACACTATATCACCTTATAATACTGTCTATCAAATTATGAAAAAATATATTAAAGTTCTGATATGGTTATATATTCTCATATATGTTTACTTCTTTTTTTTTTTGCCTTAAGATTTCTAAAACTATGCTGGCCAGTGTACAAAGGATATGCAAATAATACTGTCCTTGTTGATCTGCACCCTTATCTGTAAAGTTATCTTTTTCTCTTATTTAATATTTTTGGTCTTGAGTTCCATCTTAGTTGACGGTAACAGCCTCATCTGCTTTCTTTTATTTGTACATGGTGGGTATCTCCTCTTCCATTTCTTTAACTTCAACTTTTTTATTTGTCATTTGGTTTCAACTGTGTTCCTGACATATAGCTTAAAACTAGATTTAGGGGGAGTTTAAACTAACTGAAGAGTTTTCACATGATGATGATTATATCTGCAAAGACTATTTTCAAATAAGGTCAGTGTTCACAGGTACTGGGGTTTAGGACTTCAACATCTGTTTTTTGATCCCTAAAAACATCTTGCACCCAAAACTCCATCCCAGTACCTGCTTCCAGACAGTCCAGCCCATGACGTTTCTCCCTCATCCCTAAGACAAGATATATGAGAAAACTTGACTCTCTCAATGATTGCTCCATTTTGAACTGTCTCCTCTTTGTTGAGACGGCTCTTAATGAACCGTTTATAGCTCATTGTCACATTATTATCATTTATTTAGAGTTTGACCATAAGTTTTACAAGGTTTGCTGCTCATCATTGTTCCTTTGGCTCTTCATCTCCTGCTGCCTGCACACCCGTGCTCTGATTCAATTTTCATTCAGTTGGAACACTTCTCAAATAATTACTCAGAAGCGGCACATGGACGGTCCACTCTGTGTCACTCCTTGTCCATAAATGTCTTTCCTTTGTCTTCATTTGTAACTAGATCTCTTGGATTCTTAACTCCCAGCCCTTTTCTTTCATGCCTCTGTTGATATGATCCTGCTATCTTCCTGGCTTACAGATGAGTAGCTCTGAAGCTTGTCTGATGCTCCTGTCCTAGCAACTTATTGGTTTTCTCTGTTTAGAAGCCTATGAGAGTTTTCTCTTTCAACATATAGTTCAAAAATTCCATAAGGACAGATATTTCTTTTTCTGTGAGTCCTGCCCAGTGAAGGGAAATCAACAAGAAGATATTACACAGGGATCTGATGACTTAACTCATGAATAATATGTAGGCTATCTAGCTGATGAATCAATGGACTCATATCCTTCAGGCAGTGCTCTATGAATATTATTTCTCATAACCAACCTTTTGATAAGAATTGGACAGGCGAGCATTCAAAATTATAGTCCCTGGCAAGAGCTTGGAATGCAGAAATTCTAATGGCCAAGCAAGGGCATAATCATAAGCCTCAGGTCTCCTTAGGAGATATGTTACTATGTAATCTGACACAAGACTCCCAGTTAGAATTTATTTTCTTAAAGTATTTCTGACATAAAACAGAGCCAATTTATGGTGTCACATGATCCAATTAAGATACCAGTTCAGCTAACAATTATACACGCCATGCAACGAAATTTTTTGTAACTAGCTGATGACTTATCTATCCTTTCTGGTATTTTGGCATCTGGATCCTGTTAGTGTAAGAAATAAATAATTTATACTATTTCAGAGTCTTCTACAATTCTATGCTTTCAGTCATTTTGAGTCACATCAGCAGAGAGACAGACATGGGGACAGGTACAATACAACATGGCATGTCCTTTGCTAGGGTTCTTGGAGAATGAAATGCCTGAGTCAGCCTGCAGGGACCATGGAAAATTTCACTTATGAGGAACACTGAAACTGAGCAGTTTTGGGGGGACACAAGGTTGGGAAGTAGAGGGTGAGGAAGACACCAGTTGCCATGGCGGCTTAAAGAAAGCCCCAGTAGCATGAAGCATATTTAACACATTTTCCTGGATGTTTTCAAGGATCTTGAATCTTGCATTTTAAGAATATACCCAGGAGCAGGCTTAGGATGTTACTTAAAGGGTTACAAACATCCGGATTGCTCATTTCACCTATGATCACAAGTCCCTGTTCAATCCTTTGCCTGCATAAAAATACATTTGTAAAAATGTATATGGATTCATGAAAACCTTGAAAGTCATTCTTAGGAAAATGCCAGCCTTGTAAATAGTTTGCTGGGGAGGTAATGAGTATTACCCAGGCACTTAAGAAGAGGTTTGACACTCTTTTAATGTGGTTTTGGCAACAAATAATAACAGAACAGACAAGAAAAATCAAAAGCTTAAAAATGTGACAGGTTATTTTCCAAGGCTTAAATATAAGCAACAAAAACACATCAAACTGAAAACAATCCTTGATGTATTTTCCAAAGTACACCAAGGATTGATCAGAAAAAAAAGTTCTGTTATCTTAAGAAATGAGAGGCTCATATCTGTGGGGCTGGACACGACTGAAGTGACTTAGCAGCAGCAGCAGCAGAATATTTGCATAAACTCTCAACAAAATGCAGATCAGCATGTTAAGTATTTGTGCAATGGAGACCACCTATTCACACATATGTTCAGACATATGATATGTTACCCATTTGTAAGCTCAGAAGCCATAAAAATAGAATCGTGGTGCTCTCATAGTCAATATGAGGCTCCCCTATTCCTACTGATGAAAATAATTTAAATGAGGTTGCATTTCATGTATCAAAACTGATTCCAAATGATGGCACTTGCTCGCTATGAATCCAAATGGAGACCAACCAAAACAAATTGCAGATACAGTCTCTCATAAAACACATTCATCCACTCTCAGAATGGCTCTTACCAAGTGAATACAGAGAACAGCTATAAATGGCATCAACAAAAGGCTCAGCATAAAACAAACCCCTTGTAATTCATTTTCCCAACAAAGGTGCTCAAAGAATTCATGCGTCTTTTCTAACCAAGCCTTCACTGCAAGCATTAGATGGAAGAAAGTAGCCCATGGAAACAACTGTGAAGGATGTGTTGGTTCCAGAACAGTATAACTCACAGCCTTTCTTTAAAACATTATTGCACAGTCCTCTCCTGCCCTGATTTTCATGTTAAATACACAAAGACTTACTGTGTGTTTGTGTGTAGCATAAGAGGGTGGGGGGAACAGCAGAAGGTCAGGGACTTCCCTGGTGGTCCAGTGGTTAAGACTTTGCCCTCCCAGTGCAGGGGGTCCTGCTTCGATCCTTGGTCAGGAAACTAGATCCCGCGTGCACAACTAAGCGCCTACGTGCCACAGCCACGGCTTGGCACAGCCAAACAAACAGACAAAAAGGCTGAGAGTCAGGAGAGCAAATTCATATATGGGCATAACACTTACACTTCCAAAAAGCCTCCATGAAGCCTTTGTAATCATTGTTACTTTTGTCTCTTTCCAGAAACATCTGGAATTATCAGTAAGAATTTCACATAGTTGAACTTTCTACCTCTACATAAAGCTTAAATTTTTTCTTTCCCAGTTTTTACTAGACATCTGATATTGGGTAGATTTCACAATAGTATATTCTCACTGCACTGTAAATTTTATTTTTTTTATTTACTAGATTGTGTTTTCTGTCCACATTTTATTTCTAAGCTATTTTTCCTCTCCTCCCAAGAATATATGCCTCAGAAATTAATCAGTTATTACAGTAATAATAATTGTGTAAACCAAATGTGAACAAAAGCAGTGGTAATTGGTAGAAAAATGTTTGGACTGAGAAGCAGCCCAAACAAAATAACCAAAATCGATTGGGTTCTGCTCCTGCCACAATGTGCATGGCATTTCTGGGTTTATTTCATCTTTTTTTAGAGAAAACCAGAGAAACAAAGGATAGCTAGTAGTTTCCCCCAAAGCACTTTCTTTTTACCAGTGTTTCGGTGCTGTGTATCTAGGGGAAGTCTGAAAGGACAAAAAGTGGGGATAGATAGGACCCTAAAAGAAACACACTGCTCAAGGGGATGACGAATGCTCTGAATAGTAAAAAGAGACTGAGCAGGAGAAAAATTTTGTCCAACAGAAAATTTTCTAGAGTTCTAGGCTGCTGCTGCTGCTGCTGCTGCTGCTAAGTCACTTCAGTCGTGTCCGACTCTGTGCGACCCCATAGACGGCAGCCCACCATACACCTTAATAAATCAACAAGTAATAAAAGAAGTTTCAAACAAGGCACAAATATAAAAATCGAGATAGAGGGAAAACTGGTGAGATGACCACTTATGACATTAACATTGATTCCAGAACTTCTATGGAAAGTACTCGGAGGGAAACAACAAGGAATAATATGGTCCCTGTTGTCACAGTGCTTAAAAAAGAGGCCAAAACAAAAGCACAGGAATAATGGGCAAGTCTTTAACAGGATTAGGAGCTAATACCCCATACTTGGCTTTGCCTCTAACAAGTATTCAATTATCAGAGTCAGAGGGCTTACATGGAATGTTCTAAAAAATGCAATTAAAAATTAAAGACCAAAACAAAAAAACCTAACCCCCAAACCCAAGTCCATGAGATCATAAATCAGCTGTTAATCCCTAAATATTAAATTTCCCAAGTTCGAATATGTACTCAGTTGTGTACAGTTTTGAGACATCCTGACATGGAGCTGTTTTCAATAAACCAACTGTTTTAACTGGAGAGTCAAGACCAAAGGAGTTGGTTCAGGGAAGAGCAGGTGACAGGGTCTAAAGTAAGCAGTCCCTGCAAATGCAGGAGCTGGCAGGTGACTATGGCTGGTAGATATGGGAAAACTACCAGTGAGAGAAGACAACCATCCTGACTTAATAGTGGGCAATCAAGCTGAAGCCAGTGGTTAGTCCCAGGCTAGATGGCCTTGGGAGCCCACCACAGATATGACAAATCAGATATGAACACCTGTTGAAGGCTTCTGAGTGGGAGGCCAGTAAGATTAAAAATAATAATAATATTGCTTAAGAGGAGACAGGATGGAATGGGAAGGGAAGAGAGGATTGAAAGAGTGAACGTAGCAGCTGCCACAATGGTCATGGTGGTGAGAACCTAGAAGGCCAGGGCTGAGGTGGAAACTGAACAGATGGAGTCCTATGTGGTGCTGACAACAAAAACATGGTCAGAACACAGGCGTTGCCAGGGTCTGTGGGAGTATGAGGGTCAGTCAGGGTGACAGAGTTTTTGAGCCTCACTAACTGTGGCCAGTTCATGGGAGCTCTAAGAGCAGCTGTCTCCCTGCCTGCGGTACCCTCCCCACCTCCACCCCAGCCTTGGAATGAACCAAGGGGGCATGCTGGGCCCAGGCCAAGCTACTGGATTATCCAAATCGAGAACATTCTGACAACACAGCAACTGAACCATCAAGTGGGGTTGCTCCAGGGCCGGCCAAAGTCATAGGAGAGTGAAACTAAGAACTTGGCAATTTAATCAGACTGCAGAAAGACATTCAGATAAAGCCCTGTGTTTCCAGACAGAGATAGTACTACTGCCTGCAGACACCCAGTCCTTGAATCTAGTCACACTCCCTAGCTAGAAGCTGTCTACTGGGAGAGTCCTGCATCTTCTAATCTCTATGGCCAAACTCTTCTTGACTAAGACAGAAAATCTACTATCAGTACGCCACCATAGGCTTAGCTGAGGTCATCACCCCATCCTCCACCTGTCGAGTGGTGACAACGAGGCGGTCATGGGAATGAGGGTGGAGTCAGACTGCCAGGCTTTACCAGCTGTCTGGCTTCCTCAAGTGACTTTGCCTCCTCATCTGAGAAATGCGGGAAGCGGCAGTACCTCTCTCTCGCAAAGCAGAGGTGAGGAGACAGTGTCCCAGGCATACGGCACACACTCCATATCTAATGTCATTATCACCACCATCCTCCTCCTCCTCGTCAGCTACTCTCACCAGCAGGAATCCTGTGAGGCGGGCCAGGTCTTGTCACTGTTCTGCCTCCAAACTTTAAGTGGGCACAGGGCAGACGCCCAGCATTCAAGGTCCTGCAATGTCTGGGGCTCCTGGCTCTGCTCCGCCGGCTCACCCCCACACTGGAGGCGGGAGGAGCCTTTACACACACACAGCTCCCTGCACCTCACCCGCTCCCTCTCAAGTCTCAAGAGAGCGCATGCTCTTCCACAGCCTCTCGCCGAAGGCCGGTGTTGTTCTCCATGGCCCATGCATCAGTCAAGAGTCTCTCATCTCTGAGGACCTCCTTGATTCCTTCTATCCTAGAAGAACACAGAGCTTCCTTGGCTGGGCTCACAGAATCTCTCCATTAACCACTTAACATTTCGGTGTTTATGTGACCCCAGACTGCATTTGCTCTCAGCCTTGCTTAAAGTACTTAGTATAGTTAATATATACAGAACACTTGTGTGTGTGTGTGCCAGGCACACTTATAAGTATATTAACACATTTAATTCTCTCAGCAACTCGAAGTAACAGGCTTCTGTTATTACCCTCATTTTGCAACTGAGAAAACTAAGGCACAGAGAAGTTAAATAACTTGTCCGAATTCACACAGTTAGTTAAGGGGCACAACCAGGATTAACACCAGACTGTGTAAGCATGAAGACTGTCCAGTTCCAAAGAGGGGCTCCTAAGCACTCTGTGAATACTGCCTGCTCTAAGACTTCACTTATTGCCTCAAGTCCCCTGCCTGATGATCTCTGCTTCTTGCCTTCTGCTTCACAGACAGATGAATGGCCCCTTCGTCTACTGCCTGCCCTCCTGTGCAATCCTGCACACTGATTCCCATCTTCTCTCTGCTCTGGGGCTCTCTCCTCCTCTCTAGTGCACAGCTAGGGCATGTTTTGTGTCCCCTCCCCCGACACACACCTGTCTGGAGCCCTCTCTTCACCAGTTATCCTTTGACCTGGATCTTCTACCTCATTCTCTCATATGGCTCTTTATCTTGGAAATATGAGCATGTCAATTCCTTTCCCAAGACCCTTCCTCCTGACATCTCTTCTTCACCCTGATGCTCTCTTCTGGTTGCAATCCCATCTCACTCTCCTCACACTCAGGTTCAAATCCTCCAAAGACTAGTGTACACTCTTGGCCTTCACTTCTACTTCCCTGCCCATTCACTTCCGGATGCACCAGCAATTCAGCTTCCCCCACAACCACGCCAAGTTCACAAGTGGAATCCTGGTTGCTTCACCTATGAAGTTTCATTTATCACCTTTCTGGACTTCTTTGAAGCATTGACCTTAGGTAGCCTGAATACAGGCTTCCCTGGTGGCTTCCCTGGTAGACTCTGAAACCTTTGCTGAGCTGATGACCAGACCCTCCTTCACCAACAGTCCCTCTTCCCATGGCTACTCCACATGGCCAACACTGTCATCTGCTTACCCTAAATCCTTTTTCCCTTGGTCTTTATTAACAGAACCCCGATTTTGTGTGAGGAGGCAATATGCCCAGTTAAACAAAACTTCTATTCCCAGACATTTTAGAAATGAAATGTTGGCAGATGTTTATGTCCAGGGAGACTTGTTAGAGGCAAAGTCAGTTGGTGTGGGCATTTCTGCCACTTGCCATGTGCTCTTTGCCCTTTCTTTCATGAACAGCAGGCTTGAGAATAAACCTGAACCAGGATTCCATACATACCCGACTTTCCCTTCCTCACACGTCTGGCTTTCCCTCTACCTCTCTGAACACATCTTGTTCTTTTTGGCAGGCTCCCTCTTCTTTGGCTGCCTCTTAAAATTCATGTTCCTCATGGCCTGTATTCTCTTCTTCTTACTCCCTCTGCATAATGCCCTCCATTACCAAAGAGTTCACCTATTTCGGATGAGTCCCCTACAGTAACTCTTGAGCCTACTTCTCTTTCCTGAGCTCTGAATCTCCATTTTCAGGGCGTCCCCCATGGCTCAAGCGGTAAAGAATCTGCCTGCCAATGCAGGAGATGTGGGTTCATCCCTGGTTGAGAAGATCCCCCAGAGGAGAAAATGACAACCCACTCCAATATTCTTGCCTGGGAAATCTCATGGACAGAGTAGTCTGGCATGCTACAGTCCATAGGGTCGAAAATAGTCAGACACGACTGAGCATGTACCCGCACAAATCGGTATTTTCAATTGATTTCAGGGTTTTTATAGAGCATCTTATGATGTGTTAGTCGCTCAGTCGTGTCCGACTCTTTGCAATCCCATGGAAGGTAGCCTGCCAGGCTCCTCTGTTCATGGAATTCTCCAGGCAAGGAGTGACTTGCCTTTCCCTTCTCCAGGGTATCATCCAACCCAAGGATCAAACCTGGGTCTCCAGCATTGCATGATGATTCTTTATGGTCTAAGCCACCTGGGAAGTCCCATAGCATCTTAGGGGCACTATAAATTCTACAGTTTACCATACTTCTCCCCATTCAGAAGATGCTATCAGCATCCATCTAGTTATCGAAGCCAGAAATTAAGGGGCCATCCTGACTCCTCCTTACTGCTCTCCCATAGTCCATCAATCAAGTTCTCTTGAATCAATCTCCTTAATGTTCTTTGATTTTTTTATTGGCATTTTCCCAGTTACAATCTTAATTGAGACTTCATTTCTTGCATAGATTACTGCCTCAGCCTCCTAATTAGTCTGCCTCACTAGGGCACACTATTGCTAGAAGAATCCTTCTATAATGCAAATCTGTCTATGCCACTCTCCTTTTAAATCCTCTGCTGGCTTCACACTGCTTCAGGGCAGAATTTAAGAGTCACACATATGACCTGGCCTCTTCAACTCATCTCTCCATGCTGCCCACATGGTTGCCACCATATGGGATGACTTGGAGTTCCCAGAAGCCACAGCACTCTCCCGGCTCCTTCCTTTCTATACCCTCCAGAGCCTGACATGCCACTGTTCCTCCTCCCCCTCCCCTGCTAGGCATTCCTTATCCTGCAAGATGCATCTAATGTATCACTTCCTTCTTCGAATCCACTCTTACTCCTGCCAAGTCAGGGCTCCGTGCCTCCCTGAGTTCCCAGGGTGCCCTGGTCCTGCCCCCATTGTGATACTTCCTCATTATAATTATCAGTTTAAATTTATTTTCTTTCCACTATACTATAAGCCTTTTCTGGGCTTCTATGCCACCTGAACAGACTTAAAAGTTAAAAGTATAATGAATGTACATAGGAAAATGTCTGTCACCATCAGATAAGTTACCTTGAGTGCAGAAATGAGGTCTTATCAGTGAACTCAATGCTCCATAAATGTTTTACTTTTCCTTTTATCATTGGTAATAAATGAAGGTTTGGATTTCAGAGTGAGAAAACAATATGAAAAACTAGGATGGTGATTTAGCATCCCAAATACTTCTATAAGAGGTCTATCTCTTTCTACCTTCCTCCTACCTCCCTCCTTCTCTCCTCCCTTACCTCCTTCCCTGTTTTAGGTTTATTTCAAACAAGTTTATTTCATTTTCTTTTCTTTTTAATTAGGAATAGTTGATTTACAATGTTGTGTTGGTTTCAGGATTATAACAAAGGGATCCAGTGTGTGTGTATACTTTTTTGATTCTTTTGCATTGTAGGTTATTACAAGATATTGAATATAGTTCCTTGTGTTATATAGAAGGTCTTTATTATTTATCTAATTTATATATAGTAGTGTGCACATGCTAAGTTGCTTCAGTTGTGTCCAGGTGGCTCTGTCCAAGGGATTCTGCAGGCAAGAATACTGGAGTGAGTTGCCATGCCCTCCTCCAGAGGATCTTCCTCACCCAGTGATCGAACCCGCGTCTCTTGCATCTCCTGCATTGGAAGGTGGGTCATTTACCACTAGCGCCACCTTGGAGGCTCCATAGACAGTAGTGTGCATCTGTTAATCCTAAACTCCTGACTTATCCTTCCCTCCATCTCATTTTCTTCAAATGAATCTCTTTTTAAGCATTTAAAATATGGCTATGAATGCAACTCATAACTATTATAGAAATAATGGGTAAGCAGAGAAAATCACAAAGAGAATACAAGTGGTCAGCAATCTCACTGCCCAGAGACGCCCACTGTTGCTCCTTCAGAGTCTCTTCTAATCTGCTTTCTGTGATGCTCACACACTGCCTTGCTCTCCATCCCCTCACTGCTTCTAGAATGGCACAGAGGCTGCAGTGGGCTGGGATACCCTGGGGCAAGCCTACTTCATTCATTCCAACAGAATTCAACACAGCATTAGTCACAGGACAAAATAAGAAGACTGTATAGCAGACGCTCTAAGGAGTGAACTTCAACCTGAGATTGGGCTTCATCTTCACACTCTACTGGGGTATATCTATGCTGCAAAATAACCTTACTTTTAAGTGAAAACTGTCTAGATTTTCACTTATCTGTTGGATGAAACTCAGTTCACTCTGGCAAAGACTTCTTTTCAAGTGGGGTATTAAGTTCACAGGAGTAACTTTTAATCTTATTATTAACCTATTTCAATTCCTTTGAAAGTGGGGGGTGGTGAGAAATCTCCCATCTTCACCTTTAGGATTTATTTCAAATCCCACACACCAGGCAGGCTGCCTCAAAGCTCACCACCATGCTGGTATCTCAGTATTGAACACAACCTTGTATCATCAAGGAAAAGGATAAACTATGATGCTTAAATTCAGCCCAGTTGTATGCAATTCAGGAAGGGTTGAACATTCTTGTCATTATTAGTGATCCATGGAAAAACATGTGCCCTTTCCCTAGTGTTAATACCACTAAGTCTCCCTGGAATTTTAAGTTCTGTGCCGCCCAGGCTTGTCATTTCCCCTTGAATAGCCCTACCTGAGCAGTTTCCATCACTATCTCAGGACAACTGTGTCTTGGCTCAAGGAAAGCAGACCCCCTGCTTCCCCATACACAAGATGTCCCTAATCTTTATTGCAATTGGCAAGGATTCCATTGTTTCTGTCTTTTTTAAAAAAATTTCCTTTTACTATAATATAAATTCCATGAAGCAAGAGAATTAATGTGTCTTTTAGAAAATTGAGATAAAACTGTTCATGAAAGGTGAGTCTCTAGCCTAGAATAAGTACTTGAGAAATATTTACCAAGTAAACAGTATTACAACCATACTAGAAATTCACCCCAGTTACCACTCTCCAGAATATTGTTAATTAGGCTTCCTAAATAAAAAAATTATTGCTTATTAAACAAGATTAAAACTAATAAGGGAATCATTATGCTTTGAGGAAGCTTAATTCAAATCTGGGCTTCAACAGATTATTTTATTCAAGTATTCACATTAGTTATTTTGTGGTACTCCATGGACATGACTGAAGCGACTTAGCAGCAGCAGCAGCATGGAGAATTTTAAAAAAATATCATGGATGCAAATTCATTTATTTTAAAAAATCTTGGCAGTAACACAGCAGTACTACATGCCTTATTTTAATGTGGAAAATATTTAAATAAGATTATTATGGCTCTCTTTCAACATATCTATTTAGTCTAACTCTCTGGTTCCTTTCCACTATTAATCCACTTTATCTGAAGTCTCAGGATGTAGCTGAAGGCTTTTCTAATGCTAAGACCAACAGATATGCACAGTGCTCTTGATCACATTTTGGAGCCTTACTAACAACATGAAAAATTCACAGATAATTTGACCTACATACTGTCTATTTGACCTTTCAATCTCCTTATGCATCTACAGCCATAATTTCTAAGCTATTAAACTCAAAGCAAGAGAAAAAGAATGTCACTGAGACACAAGTAGTTACAAGGACACCTTATTAAGCCAAGATCATTTCATTTACTCTTTTAGGATCAATTTAAGAACTTCCTAAAATGGAATAAAGAAATAAATAATTAGGTTCTTAAAAGCCAGAAATAGAGAAATAAGAAAACATTAAGTAAAAAAATGTTTTTTAAACTTAAGAATTAATTATTTGCTTTAAATGAACATTGCAATTCTTGTTAGCTGGAAATTGCTAGAATATACTCTGCTCTTTGCATATGTTACATGACCCTCTTCATTTTCCCCTTGGAGGATACTCCTCACTTATCAATTTGCTAAAGACTTGCTTCTTTTGGATGGAGGGACAGGATAGTTAAGGAGTTTGGGATGGACACGTACACACTGCTTTAAAATGGATAACCAACAAGGATCTATTGTATAGCACATGGAACTCTGCTCAATGTTATATGGCAGCCTGGATGAGGTGGGAGGAGTTTAGGGGAGAATGGATACACGTGTATGGATGGCTGAGTCCCTTCACTGTTCACCTGAAACTATCACAATACTGTTTGTTAATAGGCTGTACTCCAATACACCTGTGTATTCTTTCCTCTATAGTCTTATAGCAGCAAATATGAAAATATGTCTATTATATATCACAGCAAAGCACTACAAAGTCCTGTCCTTTTTTAATCTTTAATGTTCGTATCCCTACCAAGAGCAGCTTAAAGACTTGTCCACCCCTTTGAATTCCCAACCCCAGCACAGAGCCTGGTACATAGTAGGTATTCACTGAACATTTACTGCCAAAATGAGTAAGTCATCTCTATTATTCCTTCTGCTAAAATCTATAAATTTGGTGGTCATATTTTATAACCTTAATACTGACAAACATATATCACAAAGGCTTTTCATGTCATTTCTAGATGCATGAAACAGAAAAATACTAATTTTAATGTCAAGATTTCTGATACATTTCAATGGGCAGCTGGAGGCAATATTTGATATCTTGACTAATGACTAACTTAGAAAATGTGAGATCTCAAGTTGCCATAGCTGTGAAAGATGCAAACAGTGGGGACCCTAAAGTCTGTGAGGCAGATCTCTGTCTAATCCTGGCCTCCTTCTCCATCACCACCCACCCACACAATCTCTGCACCCTCTTCACCTCCACAAGGTCCAGCCTTTCTCCCATTGAAATGATAGAACAGTAATAACTGACCTCCTGCCGACCTCACTAACTCTGAATTACAGATAAGTCAGGTATAGGATAGCAATAAAAACCTCAGAGTCACATATTCCTAAATGCCATTATCAAAACATTCTAGCCTGGATTAAAGAAAAGCCTATCTCATATTCATTTTTTAAAAAAAAAAAACTGAAATATAGATTATTTTCAGAGAACTATACTCTTTTTTTTTTTCCTAGTCACACATGGGATCTCCAAACATGAACATCAAATAAATCACTCAAAACTGACTTGGAAAAGAATGCTTTAGAATTGGACAAAATTGAATTGAAATTAACATACCAACTATTTCATGTTGACAAGTCCAAGAAAGTTCTGTGGTCTTTAAATTGTAGAAGTTGTTCATGTGTACATCAGAACATTGCAAGTGAAAAAAAAAAAAATTTAGAAACATCCTAGGGAGCCAAAATCAGTTGGTTACCTATTACATGATATAGCTACAGAGAGCAAAATGATGCAAAAGTATACTTAAAACATTCACTGCATGTTATATGGAAAAAAGCAGTCTGTGGAGCTACCGATACAGTAGATGCCATTTTTGTGTAAAAATTACACGTGCATATTTAACCAAAGAAAAAGCCTGGAACAACATTCATGAGAAGGTTAACAGCAGCATCTCAGTGAAGTATACTTATTTTTGCTTACTAGAATTCTTTTAATTTTGAAATGAATCTGTATTGCTTTTATCATCAGAAAGTATTTGCTTATTTTAGCCCATCTGGTTCTTTCTTTTTAATCTTTTTTCACATTATTAAAATATACAGCTTATGACAGGTTGCTTAAAAGAAAATGTCATCTAAACTCTTCTCCCAATTATACAGAATTTGATTGTGTTAAAATTAAAGCAGATTTCTGAATTCTGATCTGTGAAAATGTGAATGAGAGGAAAAAACCCAGCAATTTTCATGAGTGTTAGGAAAACTGAAAGAAGAGCATATTGACTTCACACACCATCAAAGTTGCACCATCATCTCTAGCCTGTGCACTGGAAGGGTTTTAGTCTGGAAGAGTTCCTGAAGCCTGAAACACTAATGTGCAACAATGAAATACATTATGACATGTATATCACAGATTTCCAGACCCAAACACACCACATTTCCTAAGCTGCATCTATCATCACTATTAAGAACTGAGTTCTTTCTATAGAGAAGAACTGGTTGTTAGGAAAGATATATAAGCCTTTGTCTCTTTCTTTCAGAAAATCTGCCATAAAGATAGGGGGTTATTACATATAATATATATATTCTTCAGGTTTGCATTTATTCAAATAAGTTTTCTGCTAAATAAATTTAATGCTTTCTCTCCTCTAATTCTAACAACTCTTTTTTGAGGTATAGCAACTACTCCGACTTAACAGGTAAAAAGACTGAGGAACATAAAGACTGACTAATTTGCACAAAGCAGGGAGGGGGGCTAGGTCGGGAAAGCAGTTCTACTAGTCTGTAAATGCAGTGCTTTTAACCCCCTCCACTGCCCCTCCTACTCTCTCAAAACAACAAAAAACCCCAAACCAAGCAACAAAGTAACCAAAATACTATAAGCAATAAGTATCGCAATTAAGAGGAAACCAATACTACCCAGAGCCAGGAGAAGCACAGAAGTTTCCATGGAGTAAATGGGACTTGATTGGAGTCTTGAAAGGCAGAAATGCAATATCAGGAGAGAGAGGGAATTCCAGGAGAAAGCATTCTACCCTCCTGAGTACAAATATGGCTTGGATGTTCTTGAGTCCTCTTGTATGAAAGACTGGGACAGACTCCCCAACCCACAAGAATGAATGTGACAATATTTTACAATCAGAATGAAATCATAGCAATTTAAAGTGAGGAAAGCATTCTTCCTTCCTTATCATAACTGGCACTCTCCTCTCTCACTGATCAGCAACAATTTCAAAAAGGAATAAGGAAAAAAAAATCTGTCCCTAAATAAAACCTAAGAGGACAATGAACTACTTAAAAAAAAAAAATTTACAGTACTCACTGAAGAGGAAAACGTCTCTGGGTTAAGAAACTGGGCCAAACTTGCAGACAGAAATAATTGTGTCACAGTGTGGAACTAAATTTCAATTTATAAGTGGAAAAAAAGCCATTAAGAGAAATAGATGACAAGGGAATAAAATGAACCAGATGAATTCATGAAGGAAGTGAATCTGTAAACCTTTTGCTTGAACAGTCTGCTCATGTTTGGAGTAAAAGCATTTACTTATAGATCTTTCTCCTCATAATAGTCCCAGAAAGAAAAAAAAAAAGGACAGAAAACAATTTTACTAGACTTTGCTTTTTTCTCAAATTATAATCATAGATATGTAAAGAGATATTTGAAATGCTTAAAAACATTTTACCCATAAGAAGGGGAAGGGAGTGACCTTTTCACTTTAGTTCTTCTTTATCCTCAAGGAGCTAGAAGAACTCAATCTCTTTCTTCAGCCATCTGGCTGTCTCCAATTCTGCTCATCCTATTCTCTCTTAAACCTCCTCTAATCAGGCTTTTACTCCATCATTCCAATGAAATGACTCTCACCAAGGTGACCTGTAACTTACACATTACTAAATCCAGGGCTCAACACTTGGTCCTCCCTCACTTATCAGATCAGCTGCAACTGATAACGTTTGGTCACTCCATCCTCTTTCACACGTTTTCTTCACATGGTTTCCAGGACACCACACTTACAGTTTTCTTACCTGCCTGGTTGTTTCTTCTCAGTCTGTTTTTCCTGACCTCTCAATGTTACAGAGTATTCCTAGGTTAGTTCCTATTCTTCTATTCTTTACACACATTCACGTGACCTGTAGTGATCTCATGTATTCTCTACTCTAAATATCATCACAGGCACAAGGCTCCCAGTTGTGTATTTCCAGCCCAGTCCTCTTTTCTGAACTCTAGACTCGGATATCTAACTGCTTACTTGACACCTCCACTTGAATGTCTAATAAGGTTCTTTTACTCAATATATCCAGACTGAGCTCCTAATACCTCTTGTCCCCATACCTCCCTTGCCCACCCCCTGCCAAACAGCAGCAGCAAACAAACCAAACCCCCAGAACAAAAAATCCTACCTCACACATAGATTTCCAGATCTCAGTTGATGGAAACTCCATCCTTCTGGTTTCTCTCTCCTCCACCAGGCATCTCACACCCACCTTAAATCTGTCAGCTCTATCTTCCTTGAAGGTAGAGCAAAATCTGTTGGTTCTACCTTCAAAATATAATCTAGAATTTGACTACTTCTCCTCATCTCCAATGTTACCACCCTCATTTAAGCCACAATGATCTTTTACTAGATGTTGGAAAGCCTCTTAATTGGTCCCCATAATGGGAGTAGTCCCTACCCCCTGTCTTTACTGGCTTTCTCCCCTGCCGCTCATAGTCTACTGTCAAGACAGCAAGAGTGTTTCTTTTAAAACCTAAGATAGGTCATGCCATTTCTATGCTCAACCCCCTGCAAAAACTCTCCATCTTTCATATTCAAAGTCAGTGTCCTTTAATGGCACACAAGACCTTATGCCACCTGTACCTGCAACAGTCCCCACCCTTGCCCACCTCTCTAAGCCCCTCCAACTATCTTTCCCTTCAATAACTCTGCTCCTGCCACTCTGACATCCTTGTTCCTCACTATATATATTATGTATAATAATTTACTTAATTTATTACGTTTAGTTGCTCTCCCTCCACCCTGTTAGAATATAAGCAAAATGCGGATGGGAATCTTTGTTTTGTACACTGATGTATCCTAAGGGTGCTCAAATCAAAATTACTTAATGAATGAATTTCTAGTCTCCTGCAGCTAAGCTGCTTCAGTCGTGTCCAACTCTGTGCGAGCCCATAGATGGCAGCCCACCAAGCTCCCCCGTCCCTGGGATTCTCCAGGCAAGAACACTGGAGTGGGTCGCCATTTCCTTCTCCAATGCATGAAAATGAAAAGTGAAAGTGAAGTTGCTCAGTCGTGTCTGACTCTTCGCAACCACATGGGACTACAGCCTACCAAGCTCCTCCATCTATGGGATTCTCCAGGCAAGAGTACTGGAGTGGGGTGCCATCACCTTCTCTGTTCTAGTCTCCTAGCAAACTATAAAGAACCCAACCATGTGACTGAGCTTGTTCCACTAAGAATCTTACTACATTCCTTTCTCTTTAAAACAATCTGTGCTATTTTCGCACCCACTTATCCATCCATTAATCATCTACTCAATATAAAATTTGAGTAACTATAATGTTCTATGCATAGGCATTGGGGGCAGAAGTAAAAGACAGAGGCTTTGCTTTTATGCAGGTTAAAGAGTCAAGAAACCACACAGATACATGTCAGCCTGTTAAGTGCCTTCATAGAAGCAAGGCCCGAGTATAACAAGATCACAGAGGAAAGCTATCTAACTGAGCAGGGCTGAAGAGGCAGAGGCATCAGGAAAGGCTTCTCAGAAGCTGTATCCCCTCAGTCTAAGTTAAGGAAAGAAGGTTGGTAGGGAGTGCAGAGGAAGAAGGTGCAGTTCTAAGTAAGGACACAGCTTCTCAAAGTGCAGCTAGTGCATGGGAGCAGGAAGCTGGGGGAACCCCAGGCAGTGCAGTGTAGCTAGGGGGTTCAGGGGGTCTGTGGAGACATGCAAATGATCATACTGCGTAACGGGACTTAATCCTGAAGTAAAGGGGTAGCCATTAAAGTTGATTTCAGGCGTGCATTTTAGAAATTCAGGTAGCAAGTAGTGTGGTAAACTGGGGCCTTGAGAAAGACTATTTTAATTGAGTTTTAAACCTAGTATAAAGTGGTAAAGAGTTCCAAGAACTTTTATTCTTGACTCAAAGTAATCTCTGATAATAACAAAAGATAATTATCAGTATCACTGTATTATTATTCACCATTTTTTAGAAGACATAAAAGATGAGACCTTAAAGGGAAAGATGCTTGAAAAAAATGTTTAAACACACTGATTCAACCCCAAATCCCAAATGAAGTGGAACAAAGGAAAAACAAACATTCCTGAAGAAAACCACCATCAATGTCATTCTCTAGCCCACAGGGAGTTCACAATGTAGTCCGAGGGCTCAGTTGCCAAAAGGTATATCCAATCCACTCATCATCTCCTCACTCCCATCCCCTTCTCAACAGCTCTCATTCTTGTGTCCAAAAGACACCAACACTCAAGAGCTACTCGTCACTGAAGTTCCAGTAATCCTCCTGGCACTGCAACAGTAAAATCATTCTTTGTCTTGAAAGTAAGGGGAAGGGATTGTCTGAATCACAGGAATGGTTGCCTCAACCAATCATTTTACTTTGCAAGGGCACAAAAGATCTTTTTCAATTGTCTTCTTTCACAACCTGCCTTGCTAGCCAAGCCTTAGATGTCGGTTTGCTTTGGAAGACCGTTGTAGGCAACTGGAAAAGAACCAGAACTACCCCTGGCATTGATACAGAACTGAACTTTCACAGGTGAATAAAAGCGGTATGTTCTCTGCTCTCTAGCTTCAGTCATGCTGTCTGAGAATTTGTTAATGAGTGATTTTCACATCTACCCAGGTATTTATTCCGAAAGTTTAAACAAGAGAAATAGAAATCAGGCACAAAGAAACCCTATGTATGAGAACAAAATACCTATTTCTCTTTAAGGGCAGCAACTGGAATTTGGAAAGCTGATGCAAAATCAAGGCACCAAACACTCTTGCCAACAGTACCTATATATGTATATGTGTGTATAATTTACAAAATCTAACCTACCTATCTGAAAACTAAGGAGAAGAAATCTAAAATGGAAATAAAGGTAAATATGGCTCCAAGCATATAGAACAAGACTCATAAAGTAGGTCAGGTGTGTATATGTGCAAATGTGAGTGTACGTTTAGTTGTACATGCACAAGATTGGAGTATTTGATGTTCTCTAACTTGTTATAAAACTATTTTCACTAACAAGCTACATATGTGCAAATTTTATCTGCATCCACTTACTATTTCTGTGAGTTTAGGTAAATCACTTACCCTCCCTAAAGCTAATTTCCTTATTTTTAAATTTAAGTGTAGTTGATTTACAATGCTGTATTAGTTTCAGGTATACAGTATAGTGACTCAATTATCTCTATCTACCTATGTTTCTTCAGATTCTTTTCTCTTACAGGTAGAACCAAAAGTCACTTTTCAGGTGATTTGAAAATATTTATTGAACTTCCAAAAATGACAGCAACCTTTTAGAATAAACTGTGGCTTTCAATGGTTTGTTTCCAAGTATCTAATGCAGGGATGTGACACTGGAAATTTGAAACCTGACCACCAACTAAATGCACTCTAAGTTTTCCTTTTTTAGGTCCTTTGGCTGAACAGTGAAGAGATTTTTTTATGAAGTAAAGGTTAAAAAAAAAAGTTTCTCAGGGATTGTTCAATTGTTCTAAATTTAAATCTCTAACCTCTGGGGACAGCTTCTTATAGAGAAGGAAGGTGAATTTGTTATGTAGGTAATAAAAGGTTTTTGGATCACTCTTTAAATCCTGCTGTTTAAATACTGAAATGGCAACCCACTCCAGTATTCTTGTCTGGAGAATTCCATGGACGGAGGAGCCTGGCAGACTCAAGTCTGTGGGGTTGCAGAGTCGAACATGACTGAGCAACTATCACTCATTTAAATCCTGTTGCTTTTCCTCTAAAAATGATACATTTTTACCATATAGAGTTTATTTGAAGGAGGAGGGATCAAGTGGTTCTTGCTTGTTTCCCTAGGAGTATAATCTAAAGACAACCAAGGATATTGTATAACTCAAGTATAACAAAGCATATATAACATATATATGTATTTTTTATTTATACATGTTTTTTTTAAAACAATCTAAAATTTGTAGTTTGGGATTTATTTCAAATAGCAAATCAGTTTTAAAATATGTAAACTATGATTTCCTTCTATTCTACTTTTTCTTAACCTCTTAAAGAAAACAATCCTCCTGATTGCTTCCTCTAATATGATAATAATGTCTAAAGCCACCATTTTAAGTAAACATATCATTTGATTCAAAACAGAAGTGGTAACACTAGCAAGCTGGAAAATAGGCTTCATCTCAAAAACAAAACCAAAAGTTTGTTCATAGGAAATGACAAAAAGACTTAAATTCAAAAGGAGAAGAAAATAAGAAAGTAATAGAGACTTGAGAAAATGTATTTGGCTTTCTCATGATAAATGGGAATAACCATTGCATTTACCTCATAGGGTTGCCATGAGGATTGAAGCACAGAAATTAGTGTCTAGGCCCATACTGAATACTCAATAAACATTAGTGCCAATTACTACTGGCAATGATTCAAGTTATTAGACCATCTCCTGTTTTTCTGTGAGGGAAAGCAAACAGTCTTAAAGGGATCACTGTCTCGTGAAAATCCTACCTGCCAAGCAAGGATACCTCTACTTTATGAAGAAAGCACAGTGAAAAAACTCCTCAAGAGTCCCCAAATCCAGAAGAAGAGGTAATTACTAAGGGATCAGTGTTTCTGATTTGTGAAGGGAAGGTTACCATACAAATAAGACATAAGACTTGTTCTGCATTTCCCAGAGAATTGGACATGAATTAAATGGTGGAACTTACAGAGGGAAATGTCTGCTCACTGTAAGAAGACTGATGCTGAAAACACTCATCTTATAAAAGGACAGGCTGCCTAAAGGGGTAAAGGGTACGTTCTTACTGAGTGTGGAAGGAGGACTTTCACCAGTCAAGGATGATAAAAGATTCCTCAGCAAGTCCACACTAGATGACAACAATAATATAATGACAACAACCATCCCCACAAGGATAGTAATGATAGTTGATACTTCTACAGAAATTGCCAGCATTGCTGTAAGAACTTGACGTACAGAGACCCACTTAATCCTTACCTCAGCCACCCGGCTCTACAGCCTGTTTTTAACCACTACAGTATGTTGCCTGGCTCCTACTTCGAATCCTGAGCAGGTTACCTAATCTCTCTGTGACTCCATTTCCTCACTAATAAAACGAGAATAATAATGGCACTCATTTACTCAGAGGACAGTGATGAAGATTAAATGAAATAATACATTTGTTTAGCAGCTAGAACAGAGCCTGACATGCAGTTAAGTACTCTATAATAGACATTTGAATATAAAGGTCATACTAACTTTTAAGAAAACTTTTTTAGTTGGATGGCAAGGTAGGGAAGACATAAAGAACTGTCTTGGCTACAGTGAGTAATCTGACTCAAAAAAAGGTTTTTTTTGTGTGTGTGTGTGTTTTTTTAATTATCTAAATGGAATTCAAGGCTTGCTGATTTAGGATTGATTCTCTGAATAAAATGAACATGAAAAAACATGGGCAAAACTGATGAACTGAGTTCTGCAGTGAGATCAGACTTTCCATATACTTTGTCATGGTCAAATGGAATGTAAGATCTTGAAAAAACAGCCTAGTCCATGACCCACTGCTGACTTCTTGTAACATCTTCAAGATCTTGGCCAATCACTCAATTCCATTTTCAGCAGAACTCGTAATTGCTTCACACACTGGGCTTTACCAAGTACCTGCGTAACCAACTCCCAAACCTACGTTAATCCAATCTACTTCTTTTGCACCTGCCATCTAATGTGGCCTAACAAAACTCCTACTCACCCTTGTCACTCCTTTACAGGTTCTCACAGAGGCAGCATTAAACCTTTACCTCACTCAAGCTTCCAAAGGTCCTCCTGCCCTACCCTCAAATATCCTACATTCTTTAAAAATTGGAAAATAGAAACAATCAGAAATTCTTTCAATTTTCATATGCCTTCCTCATACCCCTAAACTCCGGCAACATGAATCAACATTTACTGCTTTTGTTGTCTAGCCTTTTCACTCTCCTTCCTATTGCAAAAGGGAAAAAACAAAAAAAAAGTGCTTTCCAAGACCAACTCGTTCTTCTATTTTCTGATGCTACTCAGGAAATGTCAGTTACATCACCGTCTTTGGTTTGTTGCTTTGGCAACTGTTCCCTCCCCACCGACCGCCACCCCCAGTATCGCACTTCTCTCTTGGACCTTCAGACTTTTTCTACTGACCTAAAAACATGCCAATAAGAAAACAATTCTCAGTCCTGTTTCCCTCAAAGCCCTGACCCTTTCCCCATTATATGCCAAATATCTGAGAGGTCTCTTGTAGGTATGTAGCCGGCTGAACAGATAAATGAGAACCACTGGAAGGCAACCCCATACCGATTATTCTTGATTACAATCAATCTTTTAAGTATGAGGTTCTGACATCCTGCAGTCACAGATTTGGTGACTACTAATTATTTTTTCCACTTGCACTGCTGTTTTTAACAAACATAATAACAAAGGAAAATAATCATGTCAATCTATGCCAAAACCAATACAGAATTGTAAAGTAAAAATTAAAAATAAATAAATAAATTAAAAAAAAAAAAAAATAGAACAGAGTTTTGTTACATATGATGAACTGCACTTTAACTCAATGTTGATATGTGCTTTGGGGCTTCTAGCATCAAGTTTATAGATTAGCAATACTAATACCTTAAAAATGTTTTTTGAAGGATAATTCTTATATCAGTTAGCCTCTTACATTCTACAGAGTAATGACTGAAGTTATGAACAATAATGTAAATTGCCTATAAAAACTTAGAGGCTTATTGGATTTAAAACTTACCACCAATATAGAAAAACAAACTTACAGAAATAAAAGTTTCTCTATACCTTCAGGGAAGAGGATCTGGTAAAAAGTGTAAGACAGGAGAGAACAAGATGTACTGAATGAGAAGCAAGCCAGAAAGGGTGGAATGCAAACAAGGGGAGGGAGAGGAAAGGGCCAGATTGCACAGGGCCTCCTGAGCTAGAATGAATACCTTTTGGTATACCACAAGAACAGGAAGCAGATGAAAAGCTTTAAGCTAAGAGATGTAAGGATCTGATCTGCAACTGTAAAAGGATTACTCTGGTTGATCTATGGAAGATGAAGAGGTAGCCAAACAGAGTGTGAAGGGACAAGTGGGAATCAGGAGGCCTAGGCAGGACATGATGGGAGGCTGGATCTGGGTGGCAGCTGAGATGGAAAGAAGACAGATTCTAGAAGACAAGATCAATAAGATTTGGTGAATGATTAGATATGAGGGAAAGAAGAGATGTCAGTGACTTGCTGGTTTTCTGAAATTTATATACCTATATACACGGAATGCAGAGTAATATCTTGTACAATATAAGCTGAATTATTAACAGAAATTACCTATAGGAAAAGAAGATGAATTTTACATAGTAGATACAGACAGATTTTCAATTTTTACTATATAGATACCTGCTTTGTTTAAATATTTTTATAAGTAGAAGGTATACATTATTTCATAGTTAAATTCAAATGCAATAAAAAGAAACAGCATTTTCCTGGGTGAAAAGGACAGGAATGCCATTTTAGGGAAAGAAACAATTTAATCAAAGGTACAAACACATGAAAGTACAAGGCCTATTTAAAGATTACAAACTGGTCTAGGGTTTACAAAGAAGGAAGGACATGTAATTGGGACAGGATGAACAGAGGATGCCTATACTGTGTTAGTGTATAGGCAGTTTATGAAGGACTTTCTATGTCAAGCTGAAGAAAGCATTCACTAAAATGTACAAAACGGTGAAGCATATAAAGTTTTTAAGCAGGAAGATGACAAAATCAAGTATTTTAGAAAGTTCACTTTAGAGGCAGTACGAAGCCTGGATCAAAAGGGAGGTAAGAAAATAGGCTGGGAAATCGCTTAGGCCGGGACTTCAGCTAAATTCAGGGGCAACAGAGATAGAGAAAGGAAGATAGGAGACTCAGTTCGCAAGCAGACAGGACATGGTGATTGAGCTGGATGTGGTACCACAGGAACAGGGGAAGTCAAAGATGCTGCCCACGGTTTTGAGTTTAGGAAATTAGATTGGATGACATAATTTCAGATTATCCAAGAACAGGTCAAAAGAAAAAAGATACTAAATTTTGCTCTGGAGATGCTGAGGTTAAAGAACCTTTGGGAGTAGGTCAAAGGACCCAACAGGAAGTTGGATATATACATGCGAATTTGAGCGACAAGGTCAGAACTGGAGCACATTAACACTATTACCCAGAATAGAGAACTTTAAGCCTGTGGACACAATCTTACCCTCGCTGTAATTCACTGAATTCTTGAGTTGACCGGTTCCATTTATTCTCCTAGTTGTAAAAATTCCATATAATTGTAACGTCTCTGTAGGCAATAACTTAAAGTGAGCCGGAACTTTTTCCCTTGGTTTCTTGGTCTCTCTTATTTTTTTCCCCTTTCCCTTTTGTTTGCCATTCTTTCTATCTACCTAGTTATCTAGTAAGGAAGATACAGGAAATAAGAATGTATCATATAAAAAAAAATCTGTCATTAAATATTTTCATACTTTGTCTTAATTGTAAAAGGCAAAGAAAAGAACATTTCATAATTCTACCTTTACTAAAACCTAAATTAAATAATGATTTACCTAGGTGACTCTCCCCTGATTTTCTCTGGCAAGTCATTGCCTCTTAATTAACTGACATCCCCCAGGCAGTCAACTCCAGCTGTAGCTTTAACCACAGAGGTTCCAGAAACAATTCCACAGTCCTGTTGTTGCTTACTGTGAGAAATTTGAGTCACACTGTACCTTTGTCTAACTGATGATGCCCTAGTTTCTTGGGAGGTGGAGAGGAAGGACCTGTTGGCAAGGAAACAGCTGCTTCCTTCTTGAGCCAGGGAAAACCAAGGTGACAGATGGACAAAGCGGAAAAGCAGCCGAAAGTTTCTTGAGCTCCTTGTTGGCAAGAATTTTCACTGAGACATGATTGAATATCTTATTAAAGCATATCAATGACTGAGAGAGTTTCATCTGCCTAGGTGCTCTGCTCAAGTTCAACAGGGCTTCCCACACATTTTCTACAATTGATAAAGTCTGCAGTGGTACAAAGAACCTGGCCTCAGCCTATGTACAGTGGGCTAAGACTGCAAGGCACTGTCCCATTTAACTTCAGGAATATACCCACAGGAATGCACTATCTGGATAAAAAAAAAAAGAAGAAGAAATTCGGTATAGTAGTTATATTTGTATGACATATTAAATTACTTTTAAAATTTCATTAGAAAATGTTTAAATGTTTACTTTTGTATATTTAAAAGATCTGTTGCAAACTTTCATATTTTGCTCTCTTATCAGCTTCCCCCACCCCTCCACTTCTATACCCAGAAAATTAAATAATCAAGAACTCCTGGGTAAAACTGACAATCACTGGATGGATAAAACTAACACTTTAAAAATAGCTGTACAAAGGTAAGTTATTGTTCTTCATCAAATAGAAGTTAGCAATCACTGACAATAACATTAAAAATTAGTGTGGGCATGAAGTATGGAATTTTAAAACATCAGTTTACTATGCTGATTAATTCAACATTTATATTTGCATCAGAACTTAATAATCCCATAAATAAATAGAGCTCTCAGTTTTTTAAAAAATCAAGGGATAACATATGTATTTAGACATATTAGCAGCGTAAAGATGTATGCTTCAACACACTTATTGGGAAAACGTCTGAAAATATTACTACACTGAATTCAAGGGCATCCGCAGGAATCTGGCATAAAAGTTCTCTAGAATAACAATATTTCAGGAAATTCCAAAAAAGGAAAAGGGTCAAATAGGAAATAGCCTCAAATTAATCGACAAAGTTCAGTGCTTGTTCCAACTTGATTTTTCTCTCCATTGCAAAAACAAAACCGAGTCTCAGGAAGGGGGGGTGAATCACTTAGATGAAAGTTCATCTACTGGAATAAATGGAGAGGCCGCTTGGGCAGGCGACACAGGAGAGTCGGTGGTAGTGCTGACTTTCGCTGGTGAGTTACAAGAAGATCCGGCGCTGCTGCTGTTTCCATCAAGGGTATCGGAAGATACACACACACCCGGATCTGACAGCTGCGCAACGTCAGAAGAAAGCATGTTGGTGATGCCTTGGAAAAATCTCTTTGGCTGATATTCAGTTTCCATTTCACATTTTCTTTTCAATGGTCCAAGAACACTTGGTCTAATGCAATTAATGGGACTCTGGCTTCTCCGGGTAGTAAATCGGGTCGTTGGGCTGGGAATAGGACTTGGAGGCAATCCATTGCTACTCACAAAACTTTGCAAGGATGGTGAAAAACACTGCTTTCCAATTCCCCGGGTAGGCGACGGTGCTGGCGACACCGGAATGAAATCGATGCGTTTCGGGGAGGCAGATTTCTCCACGTCGTTGTCGCTCAAGCTGAAACTTTCCTCCCAGGAGTGGCTTATCTGCATTGCGTTCTGCACCTCGCGCTCGTGGACAGTCTCTCGATTAATCAAGTCCATGCCCTCCTCCTGTTTGATCTGGTGCAAGCGGCTGCTGTGCATGCGGACTGGGGAGGCCGGCAGAAGCAGGCCGTGGCGGTTCGGGAACGTTGTGCTGTTTCGCCTGGCGCTCGGCGCCTCGGCCTGGAACACCGGAGAAGTGTCACTGAGGCCATGGATTAGGGGGGCGCTGTTAGATCTCCTGAGGCCCCCGCCGCCGCCACTGCTGCTGCCCTCCGCCGGGTTCCCACCTGAGCCCGGAGGGAGCTCCAGGTCTAGCTCCATCTTCTCCTGGGCCATGTCGCGGGCACGGAGGAGGGGGCGGTGCTCAGTCACAGACCTAGGATTCCCATTCCCCGCAGTCCAGGGCCGCGGCCGCCGCCGCCACCGCCACCGAGAATCTGTCAGCGGGCTCGTCCCTCTGCGCATGCGTGCCCCTCCGCGCAAGCGCTCTGCAATGTCCATTCCTGGCGCCGGCTGAAAGCGTAATAGCTGCGCCGCAGCCCTAGGGGGAGGGGCGAGGAGTGGTTGGGCAGGCAGTCAATATGTTTCTTCCGCAAATAGCTTTGAGCGCAAACTTACTTTAACACATGTTAATAAGGTTACCATATTCAGGAGTATATGTTTATAAAGTTACAGCTCTGAAAAAGAAGCACTTTGCGACTTTGGGTTATATGGTGAGGAGAGGAGTTGGTCTTAACCCGACAGGCGTTAAGGAAGGGCCAATCTCTGGAGATCCTGAAAAGCAGGCCAAAAGGATGCGGTGTATAACTCCCCGGGAAGTGAGGACTGCCAGCCCTGTGGCAGGCGGGAACCAGGAAGGGAGGGAGGGAGTATGGCCTGGAGTGGAGCTAGCGGGACGTGAGGTGGTGGACCTTTACCCTGAGAACAATAAAAACTCAGAAGGTTTTTCAGCAAGGGTATAATAGCGACTGAAAAGGTCTCTGGCTGCATTCCGGAGAATACGTTACTGGGAGGTTAGAACGGACAGACAGGAGGCAATCCTCTGGACCAGAATGATGGGAATTTCAAGTAAAGTGGTACTGTAGGAAAGGAGTTGGAAAGAGTGGTAAATCTGGGAACTATTCAGGTCAAGAAGGGAAAACCCCAACCTGTAATTGTATTACTATTGTTTTATTTACAATCATATATCTAACACAAGCATATGTGCTCAATCATGTTCATTCAGTATGAGGGATTAAATGAAGGAAAAACCACCAGGACCTCGAACTTTAAAAACACAATACTTGGCTCATGTAATTAATATAAACTTTCATATCTCATTAAAAATCAGTTTATACTTATTCTTTAGTGTATTCAGTCAGATTCTTTTTTTCTTCTGTGTGCCAACTATGTGCCAGGCACTGTAGCAGGAATCAGGCCCTATGAAAACATTTAATTTCTACTTGGGGCAGGGTAGGGGGAAAGATAAACACATGAGCTATTTTTTAGATAGTGGTAAGCCTTAGGAAAAAAGTAAAATAGGGCGGTGTGATGGAGCACTACTGGGAGAAGGGAGGGTGCAATTAGACAGAGCTGGGATCAAAATGACAAGAAGCAAGTCCTGCTGACATCTGGTCAATGATTATTCCAACCACAGAGAATAGCAGATGCAAAGGACCAAGGCAAACATAAGTATGGTGAACTGGCAAAACAAAAGGGCCATGCAGCTGAAGCATAAGGGAGAGAGTGATATGAGGGGTAAAAGAGTTTGGATTTTAGTCTAAGTATGATGAAAACTCACTGCGAGTTTTGAGCAGGGGAATAATATTATCTGGTTTATGTTTTATATCACTTTTGCAAAACAGGCAGAAAGAGACTAAGAGTGCAGATAGAAAGATGGATTAGGAACCATGGCAACAGGGCAGACGAGATTATTGGACTAGGGTTATATCAATGGTGATGGGGGAGAAGTACATGGATTCAGGATATATTTTGTAAGTAGAACCAATAGGATGTGTAGATGGATTAGATTTAGATGGTGAAAGAAATAAATAATCCAAAGGCAACTCAGATGTTTTTACTTAAACTGGGTAAATGGCAGCATCATTTACAGAGGCAGGGAAAGAGTTCTTTTAGAATAGAAACTGAGTTCTGTTTTGGTTGATGTTTGGAGGTGTCAGATATCCATGTGCCTAATTTGAACTGAAAGAGAGCTTAGTGATTTATGTTTGGTCTCCTTTTCGCACTTGAAGAAAGTAAGATCCAGAGAGGCTGGCATAGTCAACATCACACAGCTTGTTTAGTAATGGGAACCAGTACTAGAATCCAGTGTGAAAATACTAGACCATACCTTTTCCACTGCCTCTCAAACAGCTTTTAATTTGAAATCCCCCTATTTCATTTAGTCATCCAGCTAATGAAATAATGTTGATTATGCATACTTATTGGAGAAGGAAATGGCAACTCACTCCAGTATTCTTGCCTGGAGAATCCCAGGGACAGGGAAGCCTGGTGGGCTGCCATCCATGGGGTCGCACAGAGTTGGACACGACTGAAGCGACAGCAGCAGCATGCATACTTATAATTCTAGGAACTGATTAAAGCGTTCCAAGTGCCTGACACTATTTAAAGTGCATCACATGTAGAACCTCATTTAATCCTCACAATAACTATAAAGGAAGTATCATTATTCCATTTTTCAGGGGAAACTGAGATGCAAGAATTAAGTAATGTGCCCAGGATGACAGGAAGCAGTGGGACCTCATCCTTCTGGCTCCAGAGCACAGGCACAATGCTGCCTCCTCCATGTGCAGCAACACTTTAGACAGGAGAAACCATTTCCAGATTGTCTACACCTTTGCAAGTGCAATGGTATTTGAGAGAGTATTTGAAGGACAGGTAGGATTTGAATAGACAATATTTTATATAGATTTGACAGCATGGGTATAATATAGTGAACTTGGCTAATACATGAAGTACATGGAGAAGAATAGGTAATGGGGAAAAGATGGAAATTAAAGTTGGAATCAGTACTGGAGCTCTGAATGCCAGGAAAAAGTGCTTGTATTCAATGTGTGGGGCAATAGGGAACTGTTGAAGGTTTTTAACAAGAGGAACAACACAATGAGAGCTTCACTTTAGAGCCTTCCAGGTGGCCCTATGGATCACAGAGAGAGAGAACTGGAAGAATGGAAGGTGGAAAGAACCAACATGTTCTATGTGCCCAGGGATGCCAGTTACTTTAAACATTTATTTAATTTTCCTTATAATCCTATAAAGCAGATGCTGTTATGCTCATCTTGTAAAAGGGACAATTGAGGTTCAAAAATTGCAAAAGGCCCTACAGCTACATGGAAGAACAAAGATCTGAATGAATCTGAATCAAGATGTCACTTCCGTATTCTTTTTGATGCTTTCTCCATGAATTAAAGATGGAGAATTTGACAGCTAACTCTGAGATGAGTGAAGTTGCTCAGTGTTGTCCGACTCTGCAACCCCATGGACTGTAGCCCCCCAGGCTCCTCCATACATGGGATTTTCCAGGCAAGAATACTGGAGTGGGTTGCCATTTGATGAAAGCAGGATCTAAACTAAAATTGGGAATGGCAGGAAAAGGAGATGGATGTGGAGACTGGAAGGTAACAACCCAGATCCTGACTGTCTGGATGTACAGGGGATGAAGAGAGAGGAGTCACAAACAACTTAAGTTCGAGCATGTACAGCTGAACAAATGGTACAACAGTATTGAATAAGAACAGGTGAGAGAGGAAGAGCTTCCAGAAGAAAATCAATATTAGATGAGTAGGAAAAAAGCATTAACCACAATCCATAGCATGTTGCTAATTTGCATATCACTAAATTAATTCTAGCATGACTCAAATGTGCAACATTGTTCATGGATGTCTGGATAAACAATAATTATCTTCACTAATAAAGATCAGAGATGGTGATAACCACAAAATCAAACATCTATGCTATTTGGTTGTTACCTGAACACACCTATTAGACATCTTCACCCATTTCCCTGTTTCTACCCTTGTCACTTGTCCACCCAAACTTCAAGGTCATCCTTAAAATAGAACGTGAATAGTCACTTCCCTGTTCAAAACCCTTTGGTGGATTCCCACTCAGGGAAAAAGCTGAAGTCATTACAATGACCTATAGTGCTCTGTCTGGGTCCCTGCCATCCCTCTGCCTACCCACCTCCAACTGCTCTCCCCGCTCACTGCTTTACCTCGAACTGCAGAGGCCTCCTTACTGTCCTTTGGCCCACCAGGCATGTTCCCCCTCCACTCAGCTTACTTTTCCTTCCAGTGGACATCTACACTGTTCCATCCCTTCAGCTCTCTGTACAAATGTCATTGACTAAGAGGTTTTCCTTGACCTTTCCTTATAAAAAGCAACAGCAGAGTCCACCACCAAGCCTACACTCCCATCCCCTCACTGTTTTCATTTATCCTCCAGGGCACCACATGACAATATGTATACAATGTTTTCTTGCCTCTTTGTCCTCAAGAATGCAAACTCCATGGGGGCTCCCTGCCATAAACCTAGTATCCAGAACAAGGCCTGGCATATAACACTCAATAAGCAAGTGTTGAATCATTGTACAAGTGAATGATGAATGAATACTCGGACTAATATAGCTCTGTCCAAAAGGGAAGAGAACTCTAGTTTTTGAAAATCCAGCCTAATAGGCCTTTCTAGACTGATTCTGTGTGCTCTTTACTCTGATAATTCTTCTCATATCAAGACTATCATTAGTTACAGTGCCCTCCAGCCCATGCTGGTAGGTTACCTGAATGAATCCAAGATGTGAACTAAGACATTTAAGTTCTAAGTTTCCATTCTTTTTTAACCATCTGCTGATATACACTTGACAGAATCAAAATGCTCAGGGCTGAGAATTCTAAGCAGTGTTACTCCTTCCTCTCAAAGGAATAAAGAATAAATGGAGAAAACAGCAATTCAGCTATTAAATAAAAGGCAAAAGTGCAATTCAGCCTGTTGCAAAAATAACACCAGATGCAGGATCTAGCTCTTCCCTGAATCAATTCACCCTTCTGGTTTTAACTCTGGGTATGAAGTAAATACCAAACTTAAAAGTAAATCATAAAAATCAAACACCTACTTAATAAACTTTACTGTGCTTAACATTTTTTTCAAACTAACACATAGCTGCCTTTTAATTCCTAGGAGCAATTTAAAATTAAATCTTCAAGCATATGACAAGGCAAATATGCATTTCTGAATCCATACTGAATGAATGTGAAATACAAAAATATGTGTACATGTATAATCCGAGATGAACTGAAAATGTCTCCATATCCCACATTAACTAATATCACCAATCTAGAACAAAAATATTGCAGAGGAAAAGTGTACTTTCAAAGTATAGGAACTCAGGAGTGTTTATTGGTACAATAACTTAGGGGAAATGTTTGGTAGTACATCATACTACTTACTAAAAGAAAATATATATACATGTTCTACGATTAAGAAATTCCACTTTGGTGTATACAGCCAAAAGAAATTAGTGTTTATGTCTATTAAAAGCCATGTACAAGAATGTTCCTTGCATTATTACTTACAATAGCCCCAAACTGGAAACAACTCAAATGTCCATGAACAGAAGAGCACTATACAATGAATTCTTTACTCAACAACATGTACATGTATAATGTTGAATGAAAAAATCAAACACGAAAGAGTACATACTTTATGACTTCCTCTTTATGAGGTTCCAGAACAGCCAAAAGCAATCTACAAAGGTAGAAGTCAAAACAGTGGCTACCCTTGGGACTAATATCCTGCTCTGGGTGCTGTTGACACAGGCATAAACATATGTAAAAAATTATTTTAAAGTTAATTAAAATGTACACACTTTATTGCATATAAAGTTAGTCCTCAAAATGTATCAATATAGAGAAAAACAGAATGGGAACTGGAATCTAAATGGAAGACAAAACAGAGTAAGAATGAAGATCCTTTGTTTAAATGCTAACCATGAGTCTAAACTGGAATGCTAAGCTTCCAAATCCTTGACAGGACAAAGAAAGGAGACAGAAACATATACACACCCCGCTCAAGCTACATTTCACTGGGGCCCTAAACACCAATAAGTCTCCAGCAGCCTCACACAAACACTGGACACTTGTCTGAGGCGAGTTACAGATCACCAACAGAACCATTGGTTCTCCTTGGCACTGTTCCCAAAGAGCCCTCAAAGTTATTTATTTCTGAGACGGCATGAAGTCAAGGAAATGAAGCTCATTTCATAGCCTTTGACTTTCTCAACTGCAATCTGTGTATTCTGCCCAGTTGGTTCTGCCATTTCCTCCGAAGCATAATTCATCAAATGAGACAAAAGTAACATCAAAGAAACTCAGCAGGGGCTGTTATTACATATGGAAGGAATGAAAAATGTGCTTGAGGATGCGATTCTGGCCGCAAGGATCTTACTTTGTTATCATAATGAAAGAAAAATAGATGATCTCAAGAACTGTGATCAATCGTTTACTGGACAGTTTCTGAGAGCCAGTAAGTACAGAGACCCTTCATAGCATATACCTCGAGGGCGCTGAATCTAATCCTTAAAACTTAAAAGCAGCAGCAAGGATTAAAAAATCAAAGCACGAGTTTACTAAAGGGCTTTTGACCCCCCTCACCTTTCGTCTTTGATAACAGCTGAAAGGCTATCATGTCACTTGCATGGAGCCACAGTCTTTAAATGGAGGAAGTAAAAAGGCAAAATGGGGACTTCAAAGGTCTGACAGAAGAACCTTATGGCCTAGGGCCTCAGCAAAGTTCAGACAAATAAATGTGAATTGTAGTTATTTTAATTTTTTTTTCAAGAGAGAATATCAGGGAAGATATTAAAAATAGCCATCCAGTCCCCACTCTCTAAGTCCTTCAAATAGAATAGAACAATGAGTTGGTATCATTCTTTGCTGTTCTTTACCACTTTTATACACTTTAGGCAGCACCCATTTTTTAAATGCCTTCTTTTAAGCCATAAACCAGGGTTTTGATTGTTGTTCTTTACTGTTTACATGTTACATGTTTCTCTCTGCCTGTTTGCTATCTTTCTCCTAAAGGATTAACCCAATCGGCAAGCAGGGGAAAAAGAACTGATGGCTTTATGGATAATGTATAAAGTTAATTTTAAAACATGCAAAAGTTGCAAATGTAGTTGCATTTATATACCTGGGCCTTCCAGTTGGGTACCTGGGAAACTTCTAAAAGTGTTTAACATATTAGTGCCAGTAGGACTATAGGAAAAAAAAAAAGTTCCAAACCTGGAGTCAGACAATCGTACTTCCAGCACAGTGACCTTAGACAAGTTTGTCAGCTTCTCTGGGCTTGCTTTACTCATTTATAAAGTGGAGACACAATGTCTTTGTTGTAAACATCAAATGATGTCCATAATAGGCCTTGTAAGCAGTAAAGACTCCATACACACAGTCTTCTCTCAATGAAAATACTCCATGCTGTGATTGCAAAATGAGCCTGCCTACCCTTCCACTCCTTTCCTGATTTGGAACCAGTCCATTGTTCCATGTCCAGTTCTAAACATTGCTTCTTGAACTGCATACAGATTTCTCAGGAGGCATGTAAGGTGGTCTGGTATTCTTATCTCTTTAAGAATTTTCCACAGTTTTCTGTGATCCACACAGTCAAAGGCTTTGGCACAGTCAGTAAAGCAAAAATAGATGTTTTTCCAGAACTCTCTTGACTTTTCTATGATTCAACAGATGTTGGCAATTTTATCTTTGGTTCCTCTGCCTTTTCTAAATGCCTTTTCTGATGCTAAAACTGGTTCAAATTGGGAAAGGAGTATGTCAAGATTGTATATTGTCACCCTGCTTATTTAACTTCTATGCAGAGTACATCATGCAAAATGCTGGGCTGGATGAAGCACAAGCTGGAATCAAGATTGCCAGGAGAAATATCAATAACCTCAGATATGCAGATGACACAATCCTTATGGTAGAAAGTGAAGAGGAACTAAAGAGCCTATTGATGAAAATGAAAGAGGAGAGTCAAAAAGCTGCTTTAAAACTCAACATCCAAAAACCGAAGATCACGGCATCTGGTCCCATCACTTCATGGCAAATAGATGGGGAAACAATAGAAACAGTGACAGACTTTATTTTCTGGGCTCCAAAATCACTGCGGATGGTGACTGCAGCCATGAAATTTAAAGATGCTTGCTCCCTGAAGAAAAACCATGACCAACCTAGAGAGCATATTAAAAAGCACAGACATTACTTTGTGACAAAGGTCCATCTAGCAAAGCTATGGTTTTTCCAATAGTCATGTATGGGTGGGAGAGTTGGCCCATAAAGAAAGCTGAGCACCAAAGAATTGATGCTTTTGAACTGTGGTGTTGGAGAAGACTCTTGACAGTCCCTTGGACTGCAAGGAGATCCAACCAGTCCATCCTTAAGGAAATCAGTCCTGAACATTCATTGCAAGGCCTGATCCTGAAGCTGAAACTCCAATACTTTGGCCACCTGATGCAAAGAACTGACTCCTTGGAAAAGACCCTGTTGCTGGGAAAGATTAATGGCAGGAGAAGAAGAGGACGACAGACAATAAGATGGATGGATGGCATCACCGACTTGGTGGACATGAGTTTGAGCAAGCTCTGGGAGTTGGTGATGGACAGGGAAGCCTGGCATGCTGCAGTCCATGAGGTAGTGAAGAGCTGGACATGACTGTGTGACTGAACTGAACTAAACCCTTCCACTACCTTCATCAAAAAGCTTCCTTTGTTTTCTTGTTTTTTAATTTGATTCTGTGGAAGAAAATTCTCTCCTCATCTTCTTCTCTAAGACGGTAGTAATTTTTAGAGAGAGACGGTTTCTGTGGTCTAAACGGTATGAACTGAGAAATTCATCTGCAATCAAGCAGACAACCTCTAAGGCGGCAAAATAAGAAAAAACACATTTCTAAGAATTTCACTCTGAGTCTGTCTGAGGAGAGATGAACCCCATGGGGGTGGAGAGGCCATCAGGAACTAAAAGTGTAGCTGGATCAGTGAATCCTATTCCCTGCAGCAAACCATTTGCCCATCCCAACAGCAGTAGCAACCTTCCCTGATCGCGCTGAACTTTTCAGTCGGGACTAATCCCAGAGGCTTATTCTCATTTATTCATTGTAAACCCTGTTTTGAATTCCTGCTGTCATGCTACTGTCCTTCCTGGCATATAATAAAATGCACAGACACACATTTGGCTGAGTCTGATAAACACCATGAATCCAGTCCCTCTCAAAATTGTTAGAGGAAAACGGGAAGAGATCAGAAAAAGACTCAAGAAGTTTCAAGGGTTACCATTCCTCGAGATGCATCTTTCCCTCCAGGTAGCTGATACCTTGTAGGTATACTTTGAGGACCAGGTCAAATGATCTGCAGAAGCTTGAAGCTGCTGCCCCACATCTAAAGATTTATAAACTACATGCTTTAGGGAAAAATTTTTAGCTTTAGAAGATGACAGATGCACAGGCAAGAGTTACCTAACCTCTAAGACGCTTGATGACAGTGAGTGCTATTACTGAGAAAGGGGGAAGTTCCTAATTTGCCTTTTTGCTTTCATCCAGCTTCAAGCTAACATGACTAGTAAATGCAACAAAATCAGAGTATTAAATAGGGGGAGAGGTGCTCTATTTTCTCCTATCTCATACTAATTTATAAACTAAATGCAACCATAATTCAGCATCTGCATGCCTTTTTTTACCTGCAGCTCAATTTGTTGGTAGGAAATTAACTTTTACCATGGATGGAGTTCAATCATCTGAAAGTCCCAATTATTAGGAAGTGGCACAGATGTTTCTTTTTCACTCTCCATTTGAAAACTGAAAGTTAAGAGAGGAGACTTCTTCAGCTTTTATGGTTATGACACTTTTTACCAGACAATATTGTCGTTATCATTATCATCATCCACTTAGAGCTTACATTTACTGAGGGCATATGTGCCAAGTACCCTTCTAAGTACCATGGAGATATCAACTCATTTAATCTCTACACCATTTCTAGGATTATTATCCTCAGTTTATACATGAGGGGAAAGAGAAACAGAGGTAAAAAAAAAAGGTGCTTGAGATGACATAACCAGTTAAGGGGTAGAGGAATTTAAGCCCAGGGGTCTGGCTTCAGAGGCTCAACTCATGAAACACAGGTGGATTCCTCAAACCTGCCATGATCATGGTGCTCCGGGCTATTTTCAAAGAATGATGGAGGAGCTTCCCTGGTGATCCAGTGGTTAAGAATACACCTGCCAATGCAGGGGACACAAGTTCGATCCCTGGTCCGGAAAGATTCCACACGGGGCAACAAAGTCCATATGCCACGACTACTGAACCCAAGTGCCACCACTGTTAAACCATGTGCTCTAGAGCCTATGCTCCACAATAAGAGAAGCCACCACTCATCGCACCAAGAAAGTAGCCCCTGCTGATCAAACTAGAGAAACCCCTCAGGCAACAACAAAGACCCATCTCAGACAAAAATAAAATAATTTAAAAAAAGAATGATAGAGGACTTGACATGTACAGGACAGTCATTCTGCAAATCAGACAGATGAGGGACCAATGTGATTGCATGGATTTACTGATAACTTGCAAGGTTACAAAATCGAGCAATTAATAAATGTCATATTGTCCCAAAGCAGTAATGAAAACTAATGTAAAGGATTAGTACCACAGAATGTCAGCTGCAAACGGGGCTTTAGACATCCCCTACACTAACCTTTATCAGCAAGGACATCGGTTCAGAGAGCCAAAGATTTCTTCAAGGTCAAAAAGGCCTTCAGTATGCTTTATTAAAGTCACAGAAATCACTTTCTCAGTGCTCTCTGGGTTCCCTTTCAACTCTTTCTCTAAACAACAGAATTCACTTCCACGGTTTCAACTATGACCAATATGCTGATGTCTCAGATTTGTATCCCTAAATAGGGCTGACCTATCTCTAGACTGTAATATATAAGCACCTACAAGACAATTCCATACTTTATGTTTCACAGGTCCATCAAACTCATTTGTGAACAAACTCACTTCTCCCTACCCCAAATCTACTACTTCTCTTGAGAATGAATTCACAGCAATCTCTCCAGACAACCACAGCAACACTCCATAGATTCTGAATCTTTCCAGCCCTTCATGTCTCCCATCTAACCTATCACTAAGTCTCTTCAACTTCACTTGCTTAACAATTGACAGCCTCTCCTTTCTTTCTGCCTCTATTACTAAAGCATTCTGTGTGCCCCTAACTACTTCAATAGCTTCAATACATTTGGGACATGTTAGGATGGTTCCAGTCCTACACAATTTGCATAAATACTGCCAGAGTGAACTTTCTGAAATAATCTCATCAGGGTGCAGCCCCTTCCTTTCACTAAAATCCTTCCATTACTGCACCCGGTATGCTAGGAGAGCAGGTAAACAGACTACAGAGAGGAAGACAGAGCAAAAAGAAGGAAGGCGTTGGAAGGGGCAAGGGAAGTGGCAAACCCAAGTATGTGCCCAAATTGCTCTAAAGCTCTACTCTCTTTGAAAAGTGCTGCTTAAATAGTATTTAAGATATCTGCATTGTGAAGTCACAGAAACTGGGTTTAAATCTTGACTGTGTAACTTACAGGTGTGTGGCCTTGAGAGTCAAGTTACTTTCCTTCCCTGAGACTCAGTTTCCTCATCTAAGTGAAAGTGAAGTCGCTCAGTCGTGTCCGACTCTTTGTGACCCCGTAGACTGTAGCCTATCAGGCTTCTCCATCCATGGGATTTTCCAGGCAAGAATACTAGAGTGGGTTGCCATTTCCTTCTCCAGGGAATTTTCCTGACCCAGGGATCAAACCTGGGTCTCCCACATTGTAGGCAGATGCTTTACCATCTGAGCTACCAGAGAAGTCCTTTTCCTCATCTAAAATTGAGGGTAAACAGTCCCACTATTGAATGTCCTGAACATGAATTGAGGTTAAATGAAGGAAGCTCTTCCACAGCCAGACATGAAATATCTCAAAACAAATCCTGGAACCATAAACAGTGCATCTTATTTAACTAGACTGGTGCCTCACCTTTTCTTCCTAGGCACCACCCAGCCAGCCAAATTTACTGAGTGCCGACTCTATATGCAGTTCAGTTTGAAAACTAAATAAATACTCGTGAGAAAGCTTTTCTGCTAGAACCCTGAGATTCTGAATTCCTTCAAACCTAAAACACTCAAAATCTCATATGATTAAGGATCTATAAAAAGTGAAAGTCGCTCAGTCACATCTGACTCTTTGCAGGCGAGAATATTGGAGTAGGTAGCCTTTCCCTTCTCCAGGGGATCTTCCCAAACCAGGGATTGAACCCAGGTTTCCCACATTGCAGGTGGATTCTTTACCAGTTGAGCCACCAGGGAAGCCCAAGAATACTGGAGTGGGTAGTCTACCCCTTCTCCAGGAGATCTTTCCAACCCAGGAATTGAACAGGGTCTTCTGCATTGCAGGCAGATTCTTTACCACTGTAGAGGGTATAATCAAAATGAAAACAACCTCAGGGAAGTTGAGAGTCCAGGGAGGAGGTAAGCAGCACATTATTAACTATAAACTAGGTTAGATCTCATGTCCTCAGCCTTAAGTGAGCATCATAATCATCTATGGAATTTTAAAAACAAACAGAACAGAGCCCCAGCATAGAGATTCTCACTCAATAGGACTGGAGCTTGATATTGGCATTTTTATTGACAAAAAAATTTCCCAAGTGAATCTGATGTGCTCCAAAGGTTGGAAATGATTGGAATGAAAATCAACTCTACTGCTCATAAGTACTCATTAAAGTATTAACATCTGAGGAGGTTGCTTTTAGCTGATTGAGGGGAAGAACAGAGGTCTACGAAGAATTCTTGAAAAAAGGAACCCAAGGGTGTCTGTTCTAGTCTGTTTCATTTGGAGCATGAAAAGCCGTCTTCTAATAACACTAGTTGAGTAAAATCTTCAAGTGAGAGTGTTTGTTTTTCTGTTATCTGGACTTCTTCTTATTCATGTTTTGATCTGGAAAGGACAGAACCTCAGCAAGATGGCCAAAGGCCAGGAAAAAGGAGAAGGAGCTGAGGCTTTTTTTTCCTGCAGCAAGTCTTACCAAAGAAGAGAAGAGCTGAAATGAAGCTGGAGGCTCTTCCAATCAGACTGGAGACACTGGCTGAAATCAGTGATTTAAAGTGAAACTAGTAGACCTCCCTGGTGGTTTAGTGGTTAAGAATCCACCTGCCAATACAGGAACACGGATTCGATCCCTGTTCCGGGGATATTTCACAGGCCACAGGCCAACTAAGTTCATGTGCCACACTACTGAGGCTAGGCTCTACAGCCTGTGCTCTGCAACAAAAGAAAGTCCACATGCAGCAACGAAGGACCAGGTCAGCCAAAAATAAATAAATAATCTAAAAAGTAACAGTAGAACATTTTAACTGAGAACTTCCAGATGTACAAGCTGGATTTAGAAAAAACAGAAGAACCAGAGATCATATTGCCATCATCTGTTGGATCATAGAAAAAACAAGGGAATTTCAGAAAAACATCTACTTCTGCTTCATTGACTATGCTAAAGCTTTTGACTATGTGGATCACTACAAAGTGTGCAAAATTCTGAAAGAGATGGGAATACCGCATCACCTTACCTGCCTCTTGAGAAATCTGTATGCAGGTCAAGAAGCAACAGTTAGAACTGGGCATAGAACAACGTACTGGTTGCAAATAGGGAAAGGAGAGCATCAAGGCTATATATCGTCACCCTGCTTATTTAACTTATATGCAGAGTACACCATGCGAAATGCCAGGCTGAATGAAGCTCAAACTGGAATCAAGAATCGCAGGAGAAATATCATTAACCTCAGATATGCAGATGACATCACCCTAATGGCAGAAAATAAAGAGGAACTAAAACACTTCTTGATGAAAGTGAAAGAGGAGAGTAAAAAAGCTGGCTTAAAACTCAATATTCAAAAAACTAAGATCATGGCATTCAGTCCCTTCACTTCATGGCAAACAGATGGGGAAGAAATGGAAACAGTGACTGATATTATCTTCTTGGGCTCCAGAATCACTGTGGATAGTGACTGCAGCCATGAAATTAAAAGATGCTTGCTCCTTGGAAGAAAAGCTATGACAAATCTAGACAGCATATTAAAAAGCAGAGACATCACTTTGCTGCAAAGGTCTGTATAGTCAAAGCTATGGTTTTTCCAGTAGTCACGTACAGATGGGAGAGTTGGACCATGAAGAAGGCTGACCACTGAAGAACTGATGCTTTCAAATTGTGGTGCTAGAGAAAACTCTTCAGAGTCCTTTGAACAGCAAGAAGATCAAACGAGTCAATCCCAAATGAAATCAACTCTGAATACTCATTGGAAAGACTAATACTGAAGTTAAAGCTCCAATACTTCGGCCACCTGATGCAAAGAGCCAGCCCACTGGAAAAGACCCTGATGCTGGAGAAAATTGAGGGCAGGAGGAGAATGGGACAACAAAAGATGCGTCAATCGGATGGCATCATCAACTCAATGGACGTGAGTTTGAGCAAACTCCAAAAGAAGGTGAAGGGCAGGGAAGCCTGGTGTGCTGCAGTCCATGGGGTTGGAAAGTCGGACAGTACTAAGTGACTAAATGACGATGACAACAACGACATCTTATTGCCTGCGAGTGAACACAAAGGATCCTGAGCTTCCCTTCAGATGTAAGAGTAGACTTTTCCTCACTGAAAAAATTTACAGAGAGGCAAAAACAGAGTTCTAGTTACATCCCATGAGTGCTGCCTCTTACACTCAGAAGGACATTTGACACATGTCAAATATGGCAGAAATGTTGAAGAATGTTAGGACTGTGGGTTGGGTTTTGTTTGGGGAGCATGGAGGATGATGTGCAGGAGATACTTGGGGGTCTTAGAGAGAGGACCCCAACAGAGACAGAGGAATGTGTATGATGAATTCAGACTGCGAGCAGTTACACACCAAGTGGACAGTCAGAAACTGAGGCAGCCAGTAGACTATGTTTCGGGAAATGCGGCTAATTCAAATTGAGAAAACATTTTCAATTTCTGATGGAGTGCCAGGTGCTTCCACATAAGGCTTAAAGGAAAACAAGAAATTAAATGTCACAGTGGCGGGTCACAGAAGGGTTCTTAGGGATTTTCTTAAGCTCTTTTTCTTTCCTGAGAAGTGACTAGTGGTAACAGAAATACCAGTGATACAAAAGGAAAGATAATTGGGACAAAAAGTCCTGGAGTGAATGGAAGAAATGGAATTGGGGGCACAAGCAATAGGTTATAAAATTTATTTAAAGCCTATAAAATAAACTTTAGCTTTAAATAAGTCAAATCAAATTGTTGTTTGCTTCATCAACAACAGCTAGTTATAGTCTCAAAGGGCTGCTTACACTTGATCTACTTCCTCACTGACAAAATCATCCACCTTTCTTCAGCAAAAGTGAAAGGAAAAGGCATGCTTCTACCATTCTTAGCTCATCTGGGAGCCTGATAGAGGCTAGGAAAAAATCCACAGCCTAAATGACAGTGAAAGCCTGTCCCATTTTTCCTACCTAATGTGCTTATAGAAGGTGTAAAATCTAAAGGTTCAATTAATCCTAATGACATGACAAAGAACAAAAATTTCCACGGGCTAAAATGAATTCTGCATGTGTTGCAGAATTCAGAAAGAACAATGCATCAAGGAAAATATAGGCAATGGCTACTTCTCTGCAAAAATGGGCCCTCAATCTTGAAATTTTTAAAATATTTATTTATTTTTAATTGACTGATGATTGGTTTACTGTATTGATTTGGTTTCTGTCATAAATCAACATGAATTAACAATAGGTACATATGGCCCCTCTTTCCTGAATCTCCCCCCCACCTCCTGCCCATTCCCAACCCTCTAGGTTATTACAGAGGCCTAGTTTGAGTTCCTGAACTCACACAGCAAATTCCCACTGGCTATCTATTTACATACATTAGTGTATATGTATCCATGCTACTCTCTCCATTTATCTCACCGTCTCTCTCTTCCTCCCCCCCACCTTGTCCATAAGTCTGTTCTCTATGTTTGCATCTCCATTGCTGCTCTGCAAACAAGTTTGTCAGCACCATCTAACCAGATTTCATATATTTGATTCAGTATACAATATCTTTTATTCTCTTTCTGACTTACATCACTGTATAACAGACTCTAGGTTCATCCACCTCATTACAACCGACTAAAATGTGTTCCTTTTTATGGTTGAATACCAAGATTGCTGGGAGAAATATCAATAACCTCAGATATGCAGATGATACCACCCTTATGGCAGAAAGTGAAAAGGAACTAAAAAGCCTCTTGATGAAAGTGAAAGAGGAGAGTGAAAAAGTTGGCTTAAAGCTCAACATTCAGAAAATGAAGATCATGGCATCTGGTCCCATCACTTCATGGGAAATAGATGGGGAAACAGTGGAAACAGTGGCAGACTTTATATTTTTGGGGTCCAAAATCACTGCAGATGGTGACTGCAGCCATGAAATTAAAAGACGCTTACTCCTTGGAAGGAAAGTTATGACCAACCTAGATAGCATATTCAAAAGCAGAGATTACTTTGCCAACAAAGGTCCTTCTAGTCAAGGCTATGGTTTTTCCAGTGGTCATGTATGGATGGATGTGAGAGTTGGACTGTGAAGAAAGCTGAGCACCGAAGAATTGATGCTTTTGAATTGTGGTGTTGGAGAAGACTCTTGAGAGTCCCTTGGACTGCAAGGAGATCCAACCAGTCCCTCCTAAATGAGATCAGTCCTGGGTGTTCATTGGAAGGACTGATGCTAAAGCTGAAACTCCAATACTTTGGCCACCTCATGCAAAGAGTTGACTCATTGGAAAAGACTCTGATGCTGGGAGGGATTGGGGGCAGGAGGAGAAGGGACGACAGAGGATGAGATGGCTGGATGGCATCACCGACTCGATGGACAAGAGTTTGGGTGAACTCTGGGAGCTGGTGATGGACAGGGAGGCCTGGCGTGCTGCGATTCATGGGGTCGCAAAGAGTCAGACATGACTGAGCGACTGAACTGAGCTGAACTGAGTATTCCATTGTATATATGTACCACAGCTCCTTTATCCATTCATCTGTCAATGGATATCCAGGTGGCTTCCATGTCTTGGCTACTGTAAATAGTTCTTCAATGAACATTGGGGTACATGTGTCTTTTTCAGTTCTGGTTTCTTCAGGGTATATGCCTAGAAGTGGTATTGCTGGGTTATATGGTGGTTTATTCCTAGTTATTTAAGGAATTTCCATACTGTCTTCCATAATGGCTGTATCAATTTACATTCCCACCAGCAGTATAGGAGGGTTCCATTTTCTCCACACCCCCTCCAGCATTTGTTGTGAGATATCACTTCACTCCAGTCAGAACTGCCATAACCAATCCTTGAATTTTTAAAATTAACAATTTTCAATTGTAGAAATAAGATGAGGGAACCAGAGATGTATTACTGGTTTTGAAGAAGTTGTGTAAAGAAGCAAATATTTCCTAATTTATTAAAATGATTTCACCACTTTTCCCAATAGCATGACAAGTCAACTGTCTATACATGTACCCAGTATCACTCTTTGGTTTCCTATCAATCACTGAAATGCTTCCCAGGGCAAACAGAGGAGTGATAATGCTACAAGAGAAAGAGCATTTGCACTCAGCAGACTGAAGAGCCCGGGGGGCATCTAAAGGAGACAGATAGCCACTGCACAATTCTAGCCAACTGCTGCCCTTTGCAGAAAGGCTATCATGCAATGCTTCAGCTTCTAATTTTTCAAGACATGCTGAACATTCAGATTTTTTTAAAACATGGAGTCTCACAATTTGTAAATGTTACCAAAAAAAAAACCTAACTAACACACTGGGTGACTGATCAAAACGGTGCTGCTTTAGGCTATGGGGCACAAGCTTATGACCTCTGAAAACCCATTCTTTCCCTCCTTATTTGATAGTCTCAGCCTTCTTTCCCCAGGACTGTCATTCTGGTTCTGCTGCCCAATGACATGTCCTTCCATTATATCCTTTGTCATTTTTCTTTATACTCAGCCTGGTCTCTGGCCAGGGTAAGAGACAGCAGCACCATGTTTCAGAGCTAAAGTGATGCCCTGTAGTGTTTGGCCTAAGGGCGGGGGCATGCGAATGATGGTGGGTGATGCGACTGAAACCTCCCCTAGTGGGTGATGAGTACATCCAGTTTTTCCTTTTCTTCCTACCTCTGTCCCTACAAGTACCAGTTATAGCTAGCCATGTGTCTTATTGACTTCTCTTATTGTTTCTAATAATTTCCCAGTTGATTCTCTTCTTTCTAGGTGATGATATGCTCAGTCGTGGCCAACTCTTTGCGACCCCACGGACTGTAGCCCGCCAGGTTCCTCCATGGAATTTTCCAGGAAGAATACTGGAGTCAGTTGCCATTTCCTTCTCCATTTTTTCTGGGTACGTATTTCAAATATCTACAAATAATGACGTTTGCAACTTCCACTTCAACGTTTATATCTGTTACACCTTTCTTTTATCTCCTGGCTGGTACTTTTTGAGTCAGGTTTGTTATTTCAAACACAGTGAGCATTCTTATACATTTGAGTTAAATCGGAATGTTTCTTATGTTTCACGTGATATGACACTGTTTTGTCATGAGACTATATGGTATTTAAAATAAAACAACAAAGGTGACAAATCCACTTATTTTAATTTTAATAACTTTAAAATATTTCTTTATAATCTAGAATGTGTTGTCAGATTTTTTTTTCTGTTACTAAAGACTGATTTTATTTGTTCTTATGAAGTTAGGTTTATTGACAAATAATTTACTTTTCATAAAATTCATCCTTGTAAAGAATATAGTTCAGTGAGTTGTGATAAATGTGTGTAGGCACATAACCATTGCCACAATTGATATATCACTGGATGCTAAATTTTAGCAAAGCATTTTTGGTACCTGTTAAGATGACAAATAGATTTTTCTTTTTTGATCTATCATGGAGACTAGTTTCTCTAATACTGAACCAAGCCCACATTCCTGTGATGCACTCCACTTGACCAGTCAGTACTGTGAACTTTTTTGATGGCATTTTATTGAAGTGTTTTGCATCAGTATTCATAAGCCAGACTAATTTTCTGTGTGTGTGACTGTACACATGTACATGTCCACACATACTGTCTTTGTGAAGTTCTGATATAAAGATCATTTAGGAATAAAATAAACTTGGAAGTTTTCCTTTTGCTCTTTGCTTAGAAAAACCTGTAATAATAATGTGAACATTCATGCAGTTTACATGAATTGTCCCTAGTAAAACCCCATTTAATAAGTTATATGGTGGACTTTCCTGGTGGTCAAGTGGCTAAGAATTCACCTGCCAAGGCAGGGGACACAGGTTCAATCACTTGTCCAGGAAGATCCCACATGCTGGAAAGCAACTAGGCCCACACACCACAACTACTGAAACCCACACACCCTAGAGCCTATGCTCCATAACAAGAGGAGCCACTGCAACGAGACGCTGGAGCGCCGCAACCAGAGAGTAGCCCCCACTCTCCGCAACTAGAGAAAGTCCACACGCAGCAACAAAGACCCAGTGCAACCCCAAACATTTAAAAATAAATAAATTATACAGTTACCCTACTTAATATCATCAATATCCTCGCATGTTAGAAGAATTTACTGAGGCCATCTGGAGCTTGCACTTTTAGAAAGCACCTTTTGATAGCTTATTTCATTTCTTCCATGGTGACTGACTTAAGCTCTCTCTTCTAGGAACCACTTTGATACCGTAAATTTTCCTAGAAATACCACCTATGGAATTTCTCTATGGAATTTCATATAGTACCTCACAATATTTTTTTGGTTATTTTCTCTTTTTGGTCTCTAATTTTGTTGATATTTTTTTATTTTCTCTGGTAACAAAAGAAATATTTGTTCACTGTACAAAATTTTTTAAATAAAAACATATACAAAGAAAAAATTTAAAATTACCCATAGCCCCATTAATCAGAATTACTACTGATTATGTCATGTGAAGCATTTCACACTTTTAGCTGTCCACAGACCTACCTTCCTACTTCCCCACACACAGTGTTCAATAACCTGCCTCTTCCGTGTTATATGATGTGAACATCTTTTCCACAGCAATAAATACATATTTATACCTTCAACTTCAATGGCAACAAAGCATGATTGTTATATATGACTTTCCTATTTAAATTCCTAACAAAAAGAGATAAGTTACTTTTTAAAATTATTTTAAACAATGTGGCGTTGAACGTTATCCAACATCTTTGCATTCTCATCCAGATTATTTAAAGTAGAAGTTCTAGTCAAAAACATATATGTTTAAAAACAATTCTTTGATTACAAAGTTTATATTTCTTATAAAAAATAATCCACAAAGGAAAAATCAGCAAAGGACAAAGTAAAGATGTCCAGCAATTCATTCTCCAGTGAAACTTCTGTTGACATTATGTAGGGATATAGCCACCAAGTCTTAGTGTGCACTTTTTTTAACTATAAATGGGACCATAGTATACATACTAGTTTGCAGCTTACTTTTCATATTATACCATTTTTTCCTGCACAGTATCATTCTAGACAGCTATAAGATGTTCAATGGATAAAATAATCATACTTTAATTATCTGCTGATGGAAATGTGAGATGTTTCCAATTTTTGCTACTATCAACAATGGTACTGGGTTGGTCAAAAGGTTCATTCTGATTTTTCCACAGGATTTTACAGAGAATCCTCAGTGTACTTCTTGGCCAACCCAATGCAATGAGTATTGTTTTCTTTAGTTTGGTCTCCATTGTTCAATGACTTCCTTAGGCTAAGTTTTCAGAGGTGGAACTGCTAGATCAAAGGATATGTACTTCAAAGCTTCTCATGAACACAAGACCCCTGAGAAGGCCTGCATCAGTCAGCATTTCCACTGTGTGCTTTTTCTCCACCTCAATCTCGGTATTTTTGTCCTTAAACTTAGACAACAAACAGTGGCACTTGGATTTGCTGTCTTTTGCGTTAAAAAAATTATTAATAAGTTGGACACTTCTTTAATGTACTTTTTGTCCTTTCACAATAAATTGCCAAATCATTTTATATGATCTAGCATCTATCTATAAACAAAGTTGTTATAATAAATCATATTTATTTCTTAAAATCTTCAGTCCTATTCTGGAGAATTAAAAAAAAAGAAAGAAAAACATGCCCTGTATTTTTAGAAATAGCTCTGGTGCTCTTCTTGGAATTTTGCTCTAAGTTTATTCCAAGTAAGGGAGAGCGGCCATTTTCTCCTTGTTGTAGTAACATAAATGGGTACCAGAACATTATAAAATATTTTGTTGGAGCACAGAATTCATTGTAGCACAGGTACACATCCAACTTTCCAATATAGTATAATAATTTTAATAGATATTTCAGTATAATACAGCTTCATCTCTAACTGCTCCATGGAACAGACTGCTGAAAGAATACTAAAGGCAGGCCACATTTCATCACATTGTCAACATCTGTAATGTTCAAAGCATTAAAAATAAGGAGTGTCATTTTTCTCAGAGCTTTCATTTTTAAATAACCACCCATTATAAACAATTGTGACTGATTTCCTTTGGAGCATTAACTTAGTGAACATTCACATTTTTAAAAAACAGTTAAGAACAAATGACCTGCAAGTGAATTCAAGATAATGAGCAGTGATTGTAGCATTCCATCAAAGCATTTTTGTTTAAATGTTGAAAAACAAGATTCAGAATACGTATTCCAAAGGCAGCAAATTAGATAGGCCTTCTCCACTTTTTTTTTTAAGTTTTATTTTAAAATGCACATGCCAAATGTGTGAAATGCTTTAGTGTTATTAATAACTATCATTAAAGAAATCAAAGTAGTTATTATTTGAAACATAAAATCTTTTTTTAGAGAGGGAAACACTGACATTTATGATCAAGAGGTCATATAATAAAGGTAAGGACAAGAAAAGGTTTACTTTATCAAGTGTAATTAAAATAAATTTTCTGTCTTTTTACCATTCTTATTTTCTGTTTTGACAAAGTACTGCCTAATCTGTCTGACCTTGGAATGCTTGATATAACGTGTAAAGTAACTTGAGCATTAAATGAAAATTCAGTTAAAAAAAAAAGTTTATATTCCTAAAGCATTCAGTAGAAAATACTAAAATTCTAAGATCCTTCAATAGTACTTTGATCGAAGAATTACTAGACAAATATAGGAACTTCAGGAGACAAATATTATCTTCATAACTCATTCATTGAGCTATAGGCCCCCAAATATTAACAGATTCTAAAATCTAGTATAAGAGATGATTAAAGCAACAGGTTAGGAAAATAAGATGACACTAAAAAAAAATGGAAAGACCATTCTATGGAATTAATAGTACTGTGAATTTACCCACAATGGATGAACTTAACCAACCAAATATTCCCAGAAGCAACCCACCCCTTAGCTCCTAAATGCAATGAAAAAAATGACTACTATGGAAAGTTTATTGCTGAGATTAATATAAAAAAGCAACCAACTTTAAAGAAAGTCAAGGTAAACCGAAAAATCTTGACATCTGAAAGCATGCTGAAACAAAGGTGATGATTTAAAAAAAAAAAATCAGGGGAGGAATATGTCCCCCCCAAAAAAGAGTTATCTGTAAAAGGAGACAAAAGAAAAAATCAGAGTGTCTCTGGTATTTCCAGAGAGATGGTGCCCTGAGCCAAATGCTTTGAGAACTCTCATTTGTCTGGCAGACATGGAATAAGTGAGCAAAGCTGATCCACTGGGTTGGCATCATCTGTTGAAACCAGCCCTTCAAAACATTCATCTGCATTTGCTCCAACTCTTCATCCTCACTTATGAGACCATTTGATGTTAACACAGGAGCTCAAGAAAGCTTACCAGCTCATGGGAAGAAGATACACCACCTCATTGCCATAACTGTCACAGGATGCTGAGAGCTTTCCATTTTGAGTATAAATTGATAAAAGTGGCATTTTTCTTCATCAGTCTCTTTGATAATTTTGAGTAGTATGAATTGAATCATCGTGGTCTAATCAGCCTTGCAAAATAATGATAGAGCTTATAAATCCACAAAGCTCAAATAATATTTTTTAAAAATTAACAATTTCCACAACAATATGATGCTGAAACTCCTCAGCACAGGCTATGCAGACCTTGCCTCCTTTTTTCAATCTCATGTAATATGACTGTGATCAACATCAACAGCTGACTTTTGTTAAGAGATTTTTTTTATATCTAAGGCCTTGTTCTAAGCATTTTACTTATGAGATTTCACTCATAAAACCCTACAAGGTCTCTGGTGTTATTTTCTTTGTTTTATTAAATGGGGAATTAAAGCACAGAAAGGTTAAATGCTTTTCCTCATCACATTCCAACATGAATCTCACACTTCAGTCATACTGAAATATTTGCAGGTCTTGCAAAATGCCATATGTTTTTGCACACGATTGGCTTTGTCCAGAAAACCATTCCACTCTTTCTTATCTAACCATTTCCTATTGATTCTTCAAGACTCAGGTTAAGCAGGGCCTCCTCCAAGAAACATTTCTAAATACCCTGACTTTCCTAAGATAAATTAGATGCTCCCTCTTCTGCACCCCTATTACCAATATGTATCCACTTACACATAACATGAAGATTTTAAGAGTCTGTATGAAAATCTGTCCCCCACTGGGCTTACATGCTTTCTCATAGGCAATGTCAGGGTCACTGATAAGGCCTCATAGTCTTTCAATGCACATATCCAGGGGGCGCCATTCACAGACAGTGATGTAAATGGTGACTCTTGGGGTTGTACAATATAGCAGCTCTAAAGACAGTAGCCGCATTGCCTTCCAAAGAATTTGGAACATTTCTAAGAAACTGAATGGCCAAAGCAGAGCTCACAATAATTGTGAAATGGTGCTTATCTACTGAAGTCTCCCAATCAGTTCATTACCCTCTAAACCAACACTTCATAAAGTAATGTCTAAACATCAATCAACCTAAAGATTAGTGTCACAGACTCAAATAATGGTGGTGAGAGCCAGTTATAAAAGTCTATCCAAAAGAGCAAACTAAAATGTAAATCAATACAGTTCAATTTGGCTATTTATTGAGCACATTCACAAGGACAGTATGATTCTAAATTCAGAAAAACAACATTCCACAACATTCCACAATTTCCAACCACTTGCTCAGCAGAGAGAAAAAATTACACACTGAACTTTGGCAAACATTTATGATATCTTTGATTAGAGGTAAAAAAAAGACAAAGCTTAGGCAATACATTATTCAGTTCAGTTCAGTTCAGTCGCTCAGTTGTGTCCGACTCTTTGCGACCCCATGAATCGCAGAGCGCCCATAGGACTGGGGAAACAAGATATTGTTGGAGGGCACAAACAAAATATTGTGCACACCAGGTCCCAAAGGAATGGAGGAGTGACTCCATAGAAGACTGAGTCAGACCTATCTGTCGGTGTCTGAGGGTCTCCTGTAGAGGCATGGGCTGGCAGTGGCCTGCCATGGAGACATGGACACTCTATGCCCTCTTGGAGGTCACCGATAGTACTACTACAGAAACCTATAGACTCTAGGACTAGGTTCAGTTCAGTTCAGTTCAGTCGCTCAGTCGTGTCTGACTCTTTGTGACCCCATGAAGCGCAGCACGCCAGGTCTCCCTGTCCATCACCAACTCCAGGAGTTCACTCAGACTCACATCCAGCGAGTCAGTGATGCCATTCAGCCATCTCATCCCCTGTCATCCCCTTCTCCTCTTGCCCCCAATCTCTCCCAGCATCAGAGTCTTCTCCAATGAGTCAACTCTTCGCATGAGGTGGCCAAAGTACTGGAGTTTCAGCTTCAGCATCATTCCTTCCAAAGAAATCCCAGGGCTGATCTCCTTCAGAATGGACTGGTTGGATCTCCTTGTAGTCCAAAGGACTCTCAAGAGTCTTCTCCAACACCACAGTTCAAACGCATCAATTCTTCGGCACTCAGCCTTCTTCACAGTCCAGCTCTCACATCCATACATGACTACTGGAAAAACCATAGCCTTGACTAGACGGACCTTAGTCGGCAAAGTAATGTCTCTGTTTTTGAATATGCTATCTAGGTGGCTCATAACTTTTCTTCCAAGGAGTAAGCATCTTTTAATTTCAGGGCTGCAGTCACCATCTGAAGTGATTCTGGAGCCCCAAAAAATAAAGTCTGATGCTGTTTCCACTGTTTCCCCATCTATTTCCCATGAAGTGATGGGACCGGATGCCATGATCTGCGTTTTCTGAATGTTGAGCTTTAAGCCAACTTTTTCACTCTCCTCTTTTACTTTCATCAAGAGGCTTTTTAGTTCCTCTTCACTTTCTGCCATAAGGGTGGTGTCATCTGCATATCTGAGGTTATTGATACTTCTCCCGGCAATCTTGATTCCAGCTTTTGTTTCTTCCAGTCCAGCGTTTCTCATGATGTACTCTGCATAGAAGTTAAATAGGCAGGGTGACAATATACAGCCTTGACGTACTCCTTTTCCTATTTGGAACCAGTCTGTTGTTCCATGTCCAGTTCTAACTGTTGCTTCCTGACCTGCATACAGATTTCTCAAGAGGCAGGTTAGGTAGTCTGGTATTCCCATCTCTTTCAGAATTTTCCACAGTTTATTGTGATCCACACAGTCAAAGGCTTTGGCATAGTCAATAAAGCAGAAATAGATGTTTTTCTGGAACTTTCTTGCTTTTTCCCATGATCCAGCGGATGTTCGCAATTTGATTTCTGGTTCCTCTGCCATTTCTAAAACCAGCTTGAACATCAGGGAGTTCACAATTCACGTATTGCTGAAGCCTGGCTTAGAGAATTTTGAGCATTACTTTACTAGTGTGTGAGATGAGTGCAATTGTGCGGTAATTTGAGCATTCTTTGGCATTGCCTTTCTTAGGGACTGGAATGAAAACTGACCTGTTCCAGTCCTGTGGCCACTGCTGAGTTTTCCACATTTGCTGGCATATTGAGTGCAGCACTTTCATAGCATCATCTTTCAGGATTTGAAATAGCTCCACCGGAATTCCATTACCTCCACTAGCTTTGTTCGTAGTGATGCTTTCTAAGGCCCACTTGACTTCACATTCCAAGATGTCTGGCTCTAGATGAGTGATCACACCATTGTGATTATCTGGGTCGTGAAGATCCTTTTTGTACAGTTCTTCTGTGTATTCTTGCCATCTCTTCCTAATATCTTCTGCTTCTGTCAGGTCCATACCATTTCTGTCCTTTACTGAGCCCATCTTTGCATGAAATGTTCCCTTGGTATCTCTAATTTTCTTGAAGAGATCTCTAATCTTTCCCATTCTGTTCTTTTCCTCGATTTCTTTGTATTGATCACTGAAGAAGGCTTTCTTATCTCTTCTTGCTATTCTTTGGAACTCTGCATTCAGATGCTTATATCTTTCCTTTTCTCCTTGGCTTTTCGCTTCTCTTCTTTTCACAGCTATTTGTAAGGCTTCCCCAGACAGCCATTTTGCTTTTCTGCATTTCTTTTCCATGGGGATGGTCTTGATCCCTGTCTCCTGTATAATGTCATAAACCTCATTCCATAGTTCATCAGGCACTCTATCTATCAGATCTAGGCCCTTAAATCTATTTCTCACTTCCACTGTATAATCATAAGGGATTTGACTGAGGTCTTATTTTCATTAAAAGGACACAGTTTTATTTTTCCATGGGTGGGAACATGGGCTTTGGTCAAAGAACTTTCCACACACAATTAGCTTCAAGAAACAGCTAGAGGCAGGCTTTGCTGAAGAGCAATTCTTCAGTCATTCAAGGCCACTGCTACTGCTAAGTCACTTCAGTCGTGTCCGACTCTGTGACACCCCATAGACGGCAGCCCACCAGGCTCCCCCGTCCCTGGGATTCTCCAGGCAAAAACACTGGAGTGGGTTGCCATTTCCTTCTCCAATGCATGAAAGTGAAAAGTGAAAGTGAAGACACTCAGTTGTGTCTGACTCTGTGCGACCCCATGGACTGCAGCCCACCAGGCTCCTCCGTCCATGGGATTTTCCAGGCAAGAGTACTGGAGTGGGGTGCCATTGCCTTCTCCGATTCAAGGCCACTACTCAGCCTAATCCCTTCACTTGACTTCTGCCTACTACTGGCTGACTGTGCCTAACCCAGTGTGGGAGGGTGTAACAGAGAGAGAAAACTCATTCTGAAATGATTCATAAAAACTATGAAACCTCCGAGACATATCAATGTGGTAGGCAGAAAAATGCTCTTCAGTAAATGCCTAAGTCCTGATCCTCTACACCTGTAACTATGTGTGACTGTGGCATGGGGGAATTAAAAGTTGCAGGTGAAATTTAAGGTTGCTAATCAGCTGATCTTAAAAGGGAAGAGGGAGGCAGAAGAGTTGCTTACTGAGTGATACAAAGTGAGAGAAGCTGAACTGGAAATTGCTGGCTTTGATGGTAGGAGGAGGACATGAGCCAAGGACTGCTGCTGGCCTCCAGAATCTGCAAGATGCCAGGATAACAAATTCTCCACTGGAGCCTCCAGAAAGCAGGGAGCCATGCAGATACCATAACTTTTTCCCAGTGAGACCAATTTTGGGCTTTTGACCTCAAGAACTGTAAGAGTTGTGTTATGTCTAAGCCATTAACCCCGTGGGAATTTGTAACAGGAGCAATAGGAAAGGAATAAAGGGAATTTCATTTGAGAGAAGAGATATATGATTTATGTAATTTCTATAGCACATGAACATCTATTCCACCCCACCCCACCATCCCCCAAGAGGAGAGCCAGAAGCTCCAGCAGACGACCAGGCCTGATGTGGCCCTTCCCTTCTCTGCCCTCACCTAAAACTTATCATGAATCAGAACACTTCACGCCCGTCTATTTTACATACATGGTCTGAAATACATTCAAGTTGTTGTGGTGTTTTGAGGCTTTGTACATATAAGTTTCATAATATTTTATGAGCACCAGAGGGACCTCAGAGAAGAACATCTGGTCCATTCCTTATAATTAATTTATAAGTGAAGACATCCAGGCCAGAAGGCTGCGGGTAGCACTATTCTCCAAGTTACACAGCTAGTTAATCACAAAGCCATACACATCCTCTCTCATTCTCTCTCCTTCCCTGACTTCCACTGCCCTATCCTACTAGTAACTAAAATGAAATGCTGTACATACAACTAAAATGGCACTTGAGCAGTAGGTAACTAAGGAGGTAAATTTTAAATTTTATTTCATTTTAATTAAAAATTTTTTTAAAAAACTAATGTTTCTGTTGGAAATGGGAATGGTTGGAACAATCTGGGAATTTGAGTCTACTTTTTCAACTATAAACCTTCTGAGATCTAAAAATAGGTCAAGTATTTCTGATGAAAATCCAGTGTCTGAATGCACTGAAAGTGTAAAATACACACTGGATTTAGAAGATCCAGTCTGAAGAAAAAAATATAAAATCTATCCATAATTTTTCATATGATTAGATATTGAAATGAAAGTAGTTTTGATATATTATTAAGTTTAAATGTAGCTATTACTATTAATATAAAATTTTACTATTATAAATTATAATTTAATACATATAAACATAAAATTATATATATTATATAAAATATATAAATATATTTATTATTAATTATATTACTATAAAATTTAAATTTACAAATATATAAAATTATATATATTATATATAATATAAATATATTTACTATTATAAATTATACTATTAATATAAAATGATACACATGCATTTTAATCTGACATTCTAGAAAATGCAAACAACAAAAAAATACCAGGCATTTGTCTGATGCAAAGAAGAAATTATAGAGGGAACATGTGAAAGAAAAATACACATATATGGTAAGAATCCTCAAACTCTGTAACAAGGTCACAGTAGAAGAAAAATTTTTTAATTTTATTTTTAATCAATTGGAATACAAAAATGATTAGAATAAAAATCGCTCTTCTTAAAACATACCTTGTTAGTAGGCTCTTAATTTACAAATAACAATGTAAAATAAAACTATAAACTAAGAATGAGCATACAGACTGCATAGCAGTCACTATACATTTTTAGAAATCTATTTTTTCTACAAATGTGTCAAACTGACAAGTGATTCACAAATTCTTTGCATGAAATTTTTAATCCAAGCTCTCCCTTTTTTTGGCCTTGGTAATGGATCAGCTATAAGTTTTCAGAACTAATACTATTAATACACCACAGAGAGAGATATGCTGATCTATCAGACAAGGGTCTTGAAAAATGTTTGTGTAAAAATACCACATGGCCAAAGGGCTTAGAATTTGGCCTTAGGATATGTGGCAAAGAATCCACCTGCCAAGCAGGAGATGCAAGAGACATGCGTTCAATCCCTGGATCAGGAAGATCCCCTGGAGTAGGAAATAGCAACCCGCTCCAGTATTTTGGCCTGGAAAATTCCATGGATGGAGGAGCCTGGCAGGCTTCAGTCCATAGGGTCACAAAGAGTAGGACACGACTGAGCACAGCACAGTAAACCAATTCATCTGACTTCCTTTTTCATGCAATTCTATATGCACAACAGGAGTGAGTCTACACTGGATATATCCCCATGTGACAGATGACTGACCAACAAGTAATTTGTTGAGGTGACCCTAAGCTTCCCAGGGTCATGCAGAATAATCTCAGCTTTGTTTTCTAGCCTCTGTGAGGACACTTGGGTCAGTGATTGTTTGAGGACCCTGGTGGACTTTGCTGAGCTCATCCTGGGATTCATCCCCAGGACTCTGGCCTGTAAGGCTGCATGGATCACCTCATTCTCCATTTTCACTACCCAGCAGTCCAGCTTTCCTATTTAAAAGCACCACCTCTAAGCAAAACACACGTGATTATAATATTCAGATAAAACAACAATATACAAATCTATATATGCAGTGTGACAGCAATTACACAAACACAGGAAAAAGAAATGCAAATACCAGCAGTACTATCTCTACTGGAAGGATAATATTCTTTATACTTTTCAATATTTTCTACATTTGGGGGCAGGGTGGAGGACCTGTATTACTCATACAAGCTGATTTTCCTTGGGTTTGTGTTTTTGTGTTTTTGTTTTTTTTTTTTTTTTTTTTGGCACAGGGGACTGTTAACAAAATAATACTCATATTCCTAAGGTACTTGAATATATTTTGAGTTAGCATGCTCCTTTGACATTAGCACCTAATACATTTTGCAAATTGCTTGTAACATCATTAAGCACAGGTATACTTGGGTGGCTCAGTGGTAAAGAATTTGCCTGCCAATGCAGAAGATGCAAGTTTGATTCCTGTGTCAGAAAGATCCCCTAGAGAAGGAAATGGCAACCCACTCCAGTATTCCTGTCTGCAAAATCCCATGGAAAGAGGAGCCTGGCGGGCTACAGTCCATAGGGTTGCAAGAGTCAGACATGACTTAGTGACTAAACAACAAAAGTACTTATAAGTGTACTTTCAGTGTGCCACTCTGCTGATCCAAAAAACAGGATCAGTACTAAAAAGTATTCCTTTAGCAAAGTACTCTCAAAAGTAAGACATAATAAGACTAAAACATTTCTTCTCTGAAGTATGAATGTACACCTCAATCATTCATTTACATTGTACATCTAAGGTCATGATAATACTGCATGAAAAATTAGGACACTACAGTACAGTTCAGTTCAGTCGCTCAGTCGTGTCCGACTCTTTGCGACCCCATGAAGCGCAGCACACCAGGCCTCCCTGTTCATCACCAACTCCCGGAGTTCACTCAAACTCATGTCCATCGAGTCAGTGATGCCATCCAGCCATCTCATCCTCGGTCTTCCCCTTCTCCTCCTGCCCCCCATCTCTCCCAGCATCAGAGTCTTCTCCAATGAGTCAACTCTTCGCATGAGGTGGCCAAAGTACTGGAGTTTCAGCATTAGCATCATTCCTTCCAAAGAAATCCCAGGGCTGATCTCCTTCAGAATGGACTGGTTGGATTTCCTTGCAGTCCAAGGGACCCTCAAGAGTCTTCTCCAACACCACAGTTCAAAAGCATCAATTCTTCAGCACTCAGCCTTCTTCACAGTCCAACTCTCACATCCATACGTGACTACTGGAAAAACCATAGCCTTGACTAGATGGACGTTAGTCGGCAAAGTAATGTCTCTGCTTTTGAATATACTATCTAGGTTGGTCATAACTTTTCTTCCAAGGAGTAAGCGTCTTTTAATTTCATGGCTGCAGTCACCATCTGCAGTGATTTGGGAGCCCAAAAAAATAAAGTCTGACACTGTTTCCACTGTTTCCCCATCTATTTCCCATGAAGTGATGGGACCAGATGCCATGATCTTCGTTTTCTGAATGTTGAGCTTTAAGCCAACTTTTTCACTCTCCTCTTTCAGTTTCATCAAGAGGCTTTTTAGCTCCTCTTCACTTTCTGCCATAAGGGTGGTGTCATCTGCATATCTGAGGTTATTGATATTTCTCCCGGCAATCTTGATTCCTGCTTGTGTTTCTTCCAGCCCAGCATTTCTCATGATGTACTCTGCATATAAGTTAAATAAGCAGGGTGACAATATACATTACACGAATTTTTGACCCACTTTTCTAACTTGAGTATGATATATTTCAAATTATTTCTTGTAGCTTTTTGAAAGTTCAGCAGAGCAGAGGGGCATTTACTGTATTAATAAATTAACCTAATACAAAAAGTACTTATTTGATTGACATGTCACCTTTTAGTCAGTGCGTGCGTGCTAAGTTGCTTCAGTCGTGTCCAACTCTTTGCAATCCTATGACTGTAGCCCACCAGGCTCCCCTGTCCATGGGATTCTCCAGGCAAGAATACTGGAGTGGGTTGCCATGCCCTTTTCCAGGTGATCTTCCCAATCTAGGGATCAAACCCACATCTCTTGCATCTGCTGCTCTGGCAGGCAGGTTCTTTACCACTAGGCTCCAGGCAAATATAGGTACCATTTTCATAGAGTTTAATGTCTATACATCAAGAAGATCATATACAAATAATAAATTATCAAGATTATCTTAACTGGAGAGGAAGACTGGCACTGCCAAAGTACTCTGGAACAGATCCACAAAGCATGCGTGATAGTGAAAGGCTAGTGACACTCCTTATAAAATCAGAAACCAGACAAGGATGCCTCCTATTAGCACTGTCATTTTAATATTTCTTTTACCAAAACAAATCATCTATTTTACCACCAAAGTGGCAAAAAATAATAGATAATGGAAACTGAAAAATGTAACTAACATTATTTGGAAATGAAATGGTAGTTCACTGATATAACCCAGTAGAAATGTTTGAAAACAATTCAAGAGTCAATATACAAAATCCACACCTTCCCAAATTTCCAGAAATAACTAGCAGGAAAATAAAACATGGTAAAAGTCACATTCATAAAGGAAGAAAAAGATAGTAAGCAAATAGTAATATATGTAAAGGGAGGTGTACAGAGCCAGTATAAAGAAAGCCACATAACTTTACTGTGGGGCACAAAAGAAAATCTGAATTAATGAAACAAGGTATTATCCTGCTGAATGTGAAAGCCTAATTGTAAAGATTAGAATTTCCCTCCAAATAAATTTAGAAATGTAATACGGTTACAATTAATACTTCATTAGAAATGGTCTTTAAAACTTGACAAAAATAATCTAGAGTTCATTTAGAAGAATAGTCAAGAATATTTATGAAAATTTGGAGAAATAGGGATGAGTAACTAGATAAAGCTTGCATTATCAGATATCAAATATTATCAAAATGTGTTATAAGCTATAGGAATTGAAACCTGTTTTAATCTTACAAGAATGTCCAAATATAGTCTAAAATTCAGCATATGACATTTCAAATTAATTCAAAAAGGATGGATTATTAAATCAGATTCATCAACCAGTTATTCACTTTTGAAAAAGATTAAGTTGGATCTCCATCTCTTACCTTGCAGAAAAATAAATTTTGGATGCAATAAAATTTAAATGTGAAAAAGGAAATCACAAAAGAAAATTAAGATAATATTTTTATAATAATGGGATGGGAAAGAACTGTCTAAGCCTAATACCTAGACCAAAATCACAGAAAAATATTAGATTTGATAGCATAAAAATGTTAATCTTTAAGAAAAATAAAAACACCAAGCACAAAACTGAAAGGAAGGTGAAGTGAAATATTTGCAGAACGTGGCAGAAAGTTGGACCACAAAGAAGTTTGAGCATCGAGGAACTGATGCTTTCAAATTGTGGTGCTGGAGAAGGTTCTTAAGAGTCCCCTGGACTATAAGGGGACCAAACTAGTCAATTAAAGCTGAAGTTCCAATACGTCAGCCCCCTGATGCGTAGAAACTCATTGGAAAAGACCCTGAAGCTGGGAAAGATGGAAGGCAAAAGGAGAAGCGGGCAGCAGAGGATGAGATGATTAGATAGCATCACCGACTCAATGGACATGAACTTGAACAAACTCTGGGAGACAGTGAAGGTCAGAGAAGCCTGGTCCTCTGGGATTGGAGGCCTGGTCCTCTGGGATTGGCGCCAGTCCATGGGACTGGAAAGAGTCAGACATGACTTACAGGCTGAACAACAACAACAAAATGGCAGAAAAGGAGTTAATAACCTTAACCAAGAGCATTCTTGAGAACTGGTTAAAAATCTTGCTTTTAAAAATAGGCAAGAGACATAAAACAATTTACAAAAAACAATCATACAAAAAACTCAAACATATACAAAAGCAAATATGTGCAAATTAAAACATGATACCACGTTTTCAACATTAATGTATCAAAGACTTTAAAAAAGTGATCACATCCAATGTTTTCAAGGAAGGAGGGTGTTGGCCATTCCCACTGCTGAATCTATAGATTCACACCTCTCTATCATCTTCCAAGAGAGGAATTTGGCAATGCATATTTAAAAACCCTAACATTCTGCAACACTCACTGATCCAGTAATTTCATTTCCAGGAATTTATCCCACGGAAATGACTGTGGATGTTTAAAGCATACTTAATAATGACTAAAATACATTTCTGACACTAGTAATTTGTATACTTTATGCTATATTCATTAAAATATTATTAGAGACTATTTAGAGACAAAAAATATATTTCAAGTCAGCTTAACTTTTGTTGTTGTTTCTTTTATTCTGTCTTCATCCTAACTTTTTAAAAAGCATATTCTACAGCAGAATACCTGCTATGATTATGTTTTTAAGATCTGCAGTGATTGGAAGTAGAAAAGATTGAAGGTTACATACCAAAATTATTAAAATTGGTTATTCTAAATTGTGAGGTTACTAGAGGTTTTATCTTCTTTTACTGCCCATTTGCTTTTCCACATTGTCTCCTCCTGCCTGCTCTCCCGGGGCTATTTCACTTTTTTAAAATAATGTCTGTTTCCTCCTTTATTTTCACCAAAAGCCAAAAGCAAACCAAACCAAAAAAAAAAAACTACTTTGTTTGTTTTGGACACAGTTTGCCAGCCTCATTTTTGTGTCCCACGGGCGTATGATCCTGCTTCTTACAAACACCCCTTTCCAACTTTCTAATCTCAGCCAACAACACTTCATCACACTCAAATTAACATACAATAGAATCTTTGTCTGCACTCAGATAGGACCCTTTCTACCCTTCCCACAGCAAAATCCATTCCTTCTATATTCTTTCTCAAGTACTATCATGAAAACAGTATGAAAAATGGTTAAGGATAGTATGAAGACTAGTTATAAACAGAACCTGCAACAGTCCCTCATATTTTGAATCAGCAAAAAGTCCCTCATCTTTTAAAATCAAACAAAGCTTCAAAAGCACACCGAGTCTGGTCCCTGACCCTTAGAGCAGGAAAAGCACTATTCTTCCCATTGGATAGGTGAGGTAAGAGAAACCCAGGGAAGACGAACTGGCGATAACACTCACTGGTGACTAGTAGCAAAAAGAAAGAATGAAAGCTGGGTGTTATGTACATGGAAACAATTCTTCTACAGTATCAGGTCACATGAATCTTTTACAAAAGGAGAGAGGAAGAGGGGAAGGAAGGAGGAAAAGAGGGAAGATAAAAGGAAAAAAAAAGGAAACCAAACCATATTCCAATGTTTATGGCTGAATGAATTAACTATATATGATTTTTGTAAGTGTTAAGTTGAAGTACAACATCCTGGGAAAAAAGAGTCCTCATACACTGTTGATAGGATTGCAAATTGTTGCAACCATTATGAAAAACAGTATGGAGGTTCCTCAAAAAATTAAAAACAGTTACCACATGATCCAGCAATCCCACTTCCAAGAATATAACTGAAGGAAATGAAAACACTATTCACCAGCAATCCCTGAGCATATATATGCAAAAAAAAACATAATTCAAAAAGATACATGCACCCCAATGTTTACTGCAGCACTGTTCATAATAGTCAAGACATGGAAGCAACCCAAATATCAATCAACAGAGGAATGGGGTATAAAAATGAATGAAATAGCGCCATTTGCAGCAACATGGATGGACCTAGAGATGATCACACTAAATGAAATTAGTCGGAGAAAAACAAATACCGTATGATATCATTTATATGTGGACTCTAAAAGAATGATACAAATGAACTTATTTACAAATCAGAAACAGACCTACAGACTTTGAAAACAAACTTATGGTTATCAAAGGGGAAAGGTAGAGGGGAGGGATAAATTAGAAGTTTGGAGCTCCATAGTAGTATATACATACTACTATATAGAAAACAGACAACCAACAAGAACCTACTATATAGCACAGAGAACTCTACTGAATATTCTGTAATAACATATATGGGAAAAGAATCTGAGAAAGAATGGATATATGTACATATATATAGCTAAATCACTTTGCTGTACACTTGAAGCTAACACAATATTGTAAGTCAATGACACTCCAATATAAAATAAAAAGTTAAATTTTAAAAATCCCACAATGGTGAGGATATATCTGCACCCCTGTGCTCATAGAAGCATTATTCACAGTAGCCAAAACATGATAACAACCTAAAGAGTCAACTGATGGACGAATGGACAAAGAACTTGAGATACACATCACACATACATACGATGGAATATTATTCAACCATAAAAATGGAAGCAGTCCTGCCATTTGTGTCAGCATGAATGAGCCTTGAAGGCTTTATGCCAAGTGAAAAGTCAGACAGAGACAGACAAGTACTATAGATCTTACATATATATGGAATCTAAAAAAAAAAAAAGAAAAGAAAAAAAATGATATTTGTGTTTATCAGAGGTAGGGGACAGGAGAAGGAGGAATTGGGTGAAGGTGGTCAAAAGGTACACACATCCAGTTATAAGATAAATAAGTACTGGATATAATGTACAGCATAATGATTATAGTTAACACTGCTATGTGTTATATTTGAAATGTGTTTCAAATGTGTTATATTTGAAAACTGTTAAGAGTAGATCTTAAGAGCTCTAATCACAAGGAAAAAAATTTTCTTTTTCTTTTTATATCTATATGGGATAATGGACATAAGCTTACCACAGTAACCATTTCACAATAAGTCAAAACATTATGCTGTTCATCTTCAATTTATCCACTGCTGTATGTCAGTCAGATCTTAATAAAAGTGGTGGCAGGAATCTTCCTGGCCGCCCCCTAGCTCCAGGAGGGATCTAACCTCTCTGGGCCTAGGTTACTCATCTTATAGCAAAGTGAATCTGCAGATCTCTAATACTGTACAGTTTAACTCCAGTAACTTTAAACGGTGACATTACAAGCTATGAGCAACACAGAAAACAATATATATTCAATTCAATGAATAGATACTGGGTACCTACTATGGGCAAGATATTCAATACTATGACAGATACTGTGGGGATACGGTTTGGCCTCTAAATAAGCAATATAGCAACATAAAATTTTACAGCTAGAAAGAACTGAATTTTATAAACTAGCCAACAGGCACAATATTTCATTATATATATATATTTATGTATATATAAAATATAAATATATATATATGTGAAAGTCGCTCAGTCGTGTCTAACTCTTTGCGACCCCATGGACTGTAACCTGCCAGGCTCCTCTGTCCATGGAATTCTCCAGGCAAGAATACTGGAGCAGGTAGCCATTCCCTTCTCCAGGGGATCTTCCCGACCCAGGGATGGAACCCAGGTCTCCTGCATTGCAAGGGGATTCTTCACCGTCTGAGGTACCAGGGAAGCCCATATTATATATAAAAATGTTTATATGTGTATATACATATATCAGACTATCATATTCTTTAATAACTTTTGAAGACTAGACAAAGAGATGGGGAATTTGGCAGTGAGCTTCATTTTTTCACCTTCACTTACTGAGGTGAAATTTAGATAACATAAAAGGAACCATTTTAAAGTGAACAACTCAGTGGCACTTAGTACAGTCACAATGCTGTGCAGCTACCACTTCTGCTAGTTTCAAAACTTCTGCAGTGCAGCAACACATCCTAGATACACCCCATTCCTGACCTCGACCTTTCCCCGGTACACCCTTTGATTTCTGGAGGGACTTCTGACACCATTCAGCAGAAGTGGACAACTTATTCAACTCCAAAATCATTTAACAAATGCCGATCTAAGTCTAGATCAGTAGTGTCAAGCCATATAATTACTTAGAAAAGCCAATCAATAGAACCATCCTTCAGAACTAATTAATTATCTTTTCAACAGCTGGATGTTTATTATCTGAATTATTCACTGCGTCTATGCTCTCATTTCAGGCTCCCTTGATGAGAGTCTGCAGAGTCCTTCCAGTGTGTTTGGGGCCTAGGTTCACAAGGGGCCAGTTCACAGGCACTTTAGGTAGGACCTCCACTTTGCAGACAGAGTTTGAGAGAAATGTTTGAATGCAGGTACACACTACGGTTACTATGAATATATTTACATATTACCTTAGAAATATTTATTGTACTAGCTGTAAAATTACAACTATAGGCACTCAGAGATAGTACAGGTTCAGTCCCAGAACACCACAACAAAATGAATACTGCAATAAAGCCACATGAATATTTTGACTTCCCAGTGCATATAAGAGTTACATTTACATTATACTGTAGTCCATTAAGTGTGCAGTAGCATTATGTGTAAAAAAAAAAAAAAACCAATATACATACCTTAATTTTCAAATATTTTATTGCTAAAAAATGCTAACCATCACCTGAGCCTCCAGTCAGTTATAATCTTTTTGCTAGAGGTGTGAAGTATTGCAAGAATTACCAAAACGTGACACAAGACATAAAATGAGCAAATGCCACTGAAAAAATGACCTCTAGATTTGTCCGACGCAGGACTGCCACCAACTTTCAGTTCATTTTTTAAAAATGCAGTATCTTTGAATTACAATAAAGTGAAGTACAATGAAACAAGGTATGGCTGTGCCAGCGTCTTCTGAGAGTTTCTCATGCTCCTGACGCAGGTCTATGTACTTTCAGTATGTTATTTCATTTAGTCCCTGCCTTGATTAAGCGATTTGCCCCCAAACCATCCACTCTAGATACGAAGGGCTAGAATTTAAAAGATGTAAGGGAAGGACGTAAGAGAAGGGGAAAAAAAGTGCTCTGATTGGCTAGGGACAGTCCTTCCCTGAGCCTGCACTGCCAATAATTATCCCTGTACCATTTCTATCAAAAATTCCCACGGCAATTGGGATAAACCAAAAGCCACATGGCTTAACTCTGAAAGACACTCCCAGGCAGTGCGATGGAGAAGGAGCAGAGGCTTAGCTCCTCAGATATTCCACTGTTCACCATCAGCAGAAATACATTCGCCAACAGTGATTTCAATCCACGTCAAAGACATTTTCATTTATCCCTGTGAAAATATTCAGAAATAGTTCTGCCCTACACAAGACCGAATCTTTTCCCTGGGGGCCACCTCCAGCACTCCCAACCCCCTCAGCCTAGACTATTTTCCCACAGTTCTCATCACCATCTAATACACTGCACAGTTGACTTATGGACTGTGCATATTATTTTTCTTCTGCACTGGAATGCAAGCTCACTGAGAACGGGGGAATCTTTGTTTTATTCACTGCTGTGTCCCTGTGCTAAGAAACACAATGGCCTAAACCACAGTTGGAACACATTCATTCCTATTCCTTACAAGAGTAGATGATGGTATTTATTCAAAACACTTTCTAACATTTCACCAAAATCCGCTAAATGCTGCTAAATATTTCGTATGTTTGCATGGAGACACCGACACATCCATAAGTGAATTCCACCAGCTACGTCACTGAGAAGAAAGCTGTAATTATGGAATAATAGAAATATCACTGACAGATGGAAGGGGGTTTTTCCTGTTGCTACAGTTTATCCACAGAATTATATGAAGAGGTCTGTGAGTTAGCATGACTGACAGATGATCAAAGCATGCAAATCAAGCCTTGATCCCTCAACACTTAGGAACAAGAGGAGTAGTACAATGGAAGGCGGGAGCAATGAAAGATGGATGTTTAATTTCAAACACCGATCTTTATAACAGAAGTAACTACATGTTTGGAAATGTTTTAAAATACTCATTATTTCTGCAAAGGAAACTAGAGAAAACTGTATAATAAATTAGTATTGCAGAGCATGGTTAATAGGTGTTTTAATTATTAAACATTTTACTAGGTATCAATGGCTCAGAGGGTAAAGAAGTACCTGCAAATGCAGGAGACATAAGAGACACAGGCTTGATCCCTGGGTCAGGAAGATCCCCTAGAGAAGGAAATGGCAACCCACTTTGGTATTTTTGCCTGGAAAACTCCATGGACAGAGGAGCCTGGTGGGCTACAGTCATGGAGTTGCAAAGGGTCAGACACAACCGAGCACAACTACCTCCCCACCTGCTAGGTACCAGGCACTGTTTTGAGGCCTTCGCATATGTCACATCAGTTGAGTAAGCTCATAACCATCCTGTGGTGTAGGTACTATTACTATTGGGTTGGCCAAAAAGTTCATTTGAGTATTTCATAACATCTTACAGAAAAACACAAATATTTTGGCCAACCCAATATTTTACAGATAATGAAACTGAGGCTCAGTGGGGCTGCCTAACCTGCTTGGGACTGCAAAGTTACATAGTGATGGAGCTGGGATCAAACCTAGGAGTCATACTCCAGGTGAGTGGTTCCCAACAGGGAGTGGTTCTGTTTCCCAGGTACTATTTGTCAATGTTGGAGATGTTTTTTGTTGTCACAACTGGAGGGAAGGTGCTGATGGCATCTGGTGGGTAGAAATGCTACAAAACTTCCTACAATGCAGAAGACAGCCCCACAACAGAGAATTATCTGGCCCAAAATATCAACAGTGCCAAGGCTGAGAAACCTTGCTGTACAGCTCCAACTCTTAGCCACTGTTCTCAAAGTTTTAGAAAAACCACCACTGACACAAGGACTAAAGGGGGACAATTATGTAGAACACACCAGTAACAGGCAGGTGTAAGTTACCACATAAAAGAAGTATATTTGTTTGCTTAGAAGGTTTTAACAGATGACCACAAACTTGCTGTCTTAAAATTACAGAAATTTACTCCTTCACAGTTCTGAAAATCCAAGTCCAAAACTAGTATACGTGTGCTGAAATCAAGGTGTTGGCAGGGCAGACTCCCTCAGGAGGCGCTCGGGGAGAATCCATCCCCTGCTGCTCCCAGCTTCTGGTTGCAGCCAGCACTGGCACTCCTTGGCCGGCGGCCACATCGTTTCAGTCTCTGCCTCCATCCTCACATTATAGTCTTCTGTTTCTCTATGTGTAGTCTCCCCTGCCTTTCTCTCTTATTAATTAGGCCACTGCGATGACATTCAGGGCCTAGGAAATCCAGCATAATCCAGATGATGAAAATCCTCATCTGAAGATCTTTAATTTAAGAATTTCCCTAGTGGTCCAGTGGTTAAGAATCCGCCTTGTAATGCAGGGGACACGGGGTTGATCCCTGGTCTGGGAACTAAGATCCCACATGCCACAGGGCAACTAAGCCTGTGCACCACAGAGAGCCCAGAGGAAGACCCAGTGCAGCTCCAAAAAACAGATCCTTAGTCACATCTGCAAAGACTCTTCTCTTTTGAATAAAGTAGCATTTATAGGTTGTAGGGATGAGGGCATGAGCATCTTTGGAGGGCTATTTTCCAGCCTACCACAAGTAGATACTACACTCACATTTTATCCATGATTGACTTTTAAATCATGTGCCCAAGGACAAAAGGCTATCAAGCAGTCGAGGTGGGATTTGAACCCAACTCTATTCATCTCAGGAACTCAATTTCTTATCTTTATGCCACTTAGGAAACCTGAAGAAAAAATCTTAAACTAGCAAGTCTCAAGCTCCAAGTAGCAAATAATGCAAAAAACCCTAAAATTCCACATATGCCCCAGGCACAATCAGTGAAAATCATGAAAGCATAAACTTCCATGATGTGAGGGTCTCAAAAGTATTTGCATTAACTCATTATTTTCTTTACATTATTTAGTGATCATTTCTTATCCCCTTTGGAGGTATCTTATTGTACAAAGAACTACCCATAATCCTTTCATAGAACAGCTTACAGTCTTTTCCCCAAAATCTTAAGTAACAAGCAATGATTAAAGTTTTAACTGCACATGCTCCTCCAGGATTTGTAATTCTGGACTAAAATGCCAAGCTTACGGTGAGAGGAAGTTATTGCCCATGGAGGGAAGGATATGGTGGGTCTACACGTGGGTGGATACTTTAGTTTTTGTAACCCCAGAAATTTTTTCATATTAAAAATACTGGGTATATAGCCTTTAAAAGGAATGAAGCATGTATACATGCTACAACATGGATGAACCTTAGAAACAGGCTAAGTGAAAGAAACCAGACACAAAAGGAAACATACTGTATGATTCCTTTTGTATGAAACATCCAGAATAGTTAAATCCATAGAAACAGAGAGCAGATTACTGGTTGTCTAGGGTACAGAGAGTGGAGAATGGGGACTGACTGCTTAGTGATATGAGGTTTTATTGTAAAGTGATGAAAATGCTTTACAATTAAATAGAGTGGTTGCCTCTGTTTTTCACTTTAATATGGTTAATTTTCTGTTATGTGAATTTCACTTCAGTATGAACAAAGAATAATCAGAGACCTCTATGCTAAGCAAACTCTAGAGTAGACAACTCATTTCTTTATGATATAGTGTTAAATCATATTCTGGTTCAATTCCTAGCCAAAAAAAACTATGATCGATTTTTTTATGACCCTGGACAGATGCTGTCTTCTACTACTCTACCGTTTAGACTTTGATAAGAAGTCTTCCAGAACTAGAGGTCATAAAAATTTTTAATTCACTTTTTTTTTAACTAGTGTAAAAATAATTATGCCAAAATTCATAGTAAAGTAATAGCTAGAATAAAAACTTTACCTCCCACTCTCCTAAAATAAGTTGCCTACTTGGATTTTCCTATAAAAAAAGACAAATGAGATAATAAAATGAAAATGCTCTAACTCGGAAGCATCTTTCACATGCAAGGCATTATTGTTAGTGTACATAATGATACTCATAAAAAAGACAGCATCAAGTAAAATACTGCCATGTTGCAGTGTGTGCTTTAAAAAAACATGACATGGCAGTAATAACTAACCAAAGAAACTGGTGGTCCATTACTGTTCAGTCAACAGACAGTAATTAAGCAGCAAATGTCAAGAGCTGCAGTTCTGATGTGATAATAACCAGCTAGGACAGACTAGAAGAATGTGCTCATAGGAGATAAGCCTTCCTCCTCCAGAAGTGAGCAACTCAAGGTTGTTGCCTCAGGGAGTCTGGATTGCCCCAGGGGCCCTGTGCCGGAAAACTTGTCAAAGGAAGAATGTAAAGCTCTCTGACTGTGGCCAGGGTCAGGGCAGTCTATTGAGCAGCCAGGGAAAGGATGAAAACTAAGGCAATCGCCAAGCCTAGTTCAAGCCCACCACCATCCTTCAGAATCCAGTTGCTGCTGTTCCCTGGGGGAGGCAGGCCCAGGAGGCTCCAACTGGGTGGGCTGAGGTTGGGCAGGGGACAGGCCATCTTTAAGTGTGCCACATTCAGAGCACTGACTCTTAGATTCTCTTGCTCTGCGCCCTGCAGGATAGACTCTGCACAGGGAACTAGGATTTCCATTCCAAATGGCAGCTGGGCTCCTGACACCTCCGTGTGACTGAGAAGTGGGGAGCCAGGCCACAGCAGTGATGACAGGGACAAGCCCAGGAGAGAGCTGGCAGGGCTGATCTCTGGCCATGCTGGCCAGTAACCCCTTCAGTGACCTCCCAGCAACACCTCCTCCTTCATGTGGCTATCTGTAAAATGGGGAGGTAACCCCACTCAGCCCTACCTGCCTCAAAGTTCCTGTTAGAAAAGAGAATAAAAGTGGGAGTGAAGGGGACAACAGTGAGAAGCAGACCAAAAGTAAAGCCATCAGCACTTTGTAAACCCCACCGTGCATACCATGCCACCAAGTCCCTGGATGCTAAGAGTTCACACAAAAGAAGAGAAGCTTTGGGAAAGGATTTAGTTGGCTTGATTATTTGTGCCTTCACTCATTTATCCAACAAATATTTAGTGAACACCAACTAAAGCTCCAATACTTTGGCCACCTGATGCAAGGAACTGACACCTTGGAAAAGAACCTGATGCTAGGAAAGATTGAAGGCAGGAAGAGAAAAGGACAACAGAAGATGAGATGGCGGAATGGCATCACCAGCTCAAGGGACATGAGTTTGAGCAAGCTCCAAGAGTTGGTGATGGACAGAGAAGTGTGGCGTACTGCAGTCATGGGGTTGCAAAGAGTCAGACATGACTGAGCGACTGAACGGAACTGAACTAAATAAATGGAGTTGTTGGGGGGGGGGGGTCTTCCCTGGTGGCTCAAATGGTAAAGAATCTGCCTGAAATGTGGGAGACCTGGGTTTGATCCCTGGGTCAGGAAGATCCCCTGGAGAAGGGAATGGCAACCCATTCCAGTATTCTTGCCTGGAGAATTCCATGGAGAGAGGATCCAGGTGGGCTACAGTCCAAAAGGTCACAGAGTCAGACACAACTTAGCACACACAGACATATATAGATAGAGAAGCCTGGTAGGAGAAGAGAATTTCTTTGAAAACCCCCTTTAGTATAATGGCCTGGAGAATTCCACGGACTACATAATCCATGGGGGTCACAAAGAGTCGGACATGACTGAGCAACTTTCACTTCAGTCCCATCAAATTGGAAGTTCCATGAAGGACAACAGTCCTTACCTGTTTTATTTAAGTAAGTGAAAGTGTTAGTCACTCGATCCACATAAACAAATGGCTTAGAAAATCTCTTTGTTTATGTCAAATAACTACAAAAAAGAAAAAAAGAATGCAGTAGGGGGAGAGGACAAGAGAGAAAAAAGAGAGAAAGGTGGTGGGGGGGGGGGTTGGTGAGAAAGAGAGAGAACCCAGTAGAACTGACCTTCTCTGCACTGAGAATCTGTTATGAGCACTTTGATTAACTAGAATGTAAAGACACATGCTGAGACACTGAAACACTGAACTACGTATCTGAAGAATTTGTTGTACGCTATAATCTACTTGTCCATCTACTGTTATTTCTCTTCAATAAAATTTTTGATGAAAAAGAGAGAGGAAGACACTACGGCAAAATGAGGAGTATGGTAGGCTGCTGCTGCTGCTAAGTTGCTTCAGTCGTGTCCGACTCTGTGCGACCCCATAGATGGCAGCCCACCAGGCTCCCCCATCCCTGGGATTCTCCAGGCAAGAACACTGGAGTGGGTTGCCATTTCATTCTCCACTGCATGAAAGTGAAAAGGAAAAGTGAAGTCGCTCAGTCGTATCTGACTCCTAGTGATCCCATGGACTGCAGCTCACCAGGCTCCTCCATCCATGGGATTTTCCAGGCAAGAGTACTGGAGTGGGGTGCCATCACCTTCTCTGGTATGGTAAGCAGTACCTTCCAAAAGAGTGTTAACAGGATGTCAAGATGGACATGGCAACCACGAAGATAGACTAGATACTAGACTCCAAAATGAAGTGCCAGCCCTGGATGCAATCCTTCAAAGGACAGTGGCCCCAAACCATTGTCACCAATCTTGAGCTCCTCACACATAGCGAGGGCACAAATGGGTCAGGCTGTTGGCAGCTAAATTAAGGAGGGAACAGTTAAAGCAAGCAGGCTGCAGTTCTTCTCTGGAAGAGGCAGGAGTCTGGACCCTCCCCTTGCTAGTCTAGTGAGGGGCCTCACAAGACTAGCAGGAGGGCAGAAGACTCCTGCGACATGGGAGACACAGTGATCTTGTTGGTGACTTCCACCTCAGAAAAAGGACAAGAAGTAGGCTGGTGGGATGCTGATGGACAAGCCAGAGGAAATAACAGTTGCCCTGGGATGAGCCTGCAGGTCTCAAGTTTATGGGAGCCAAGATGTGTGAGTCTTTCCCAAGGACCAGATGTGGACCACACCCTGAGAACATGTCTGGCACCATCTCCTCAGCTTCTGCCCAACAAGGGCCATCTCCTGCACAGCAGAGGAACCCAGCAGATGGAGTCCACATGGACCAGGGAGACTATGAAAGGACAGGTGGTCACATCAAGGAAACTGGAGGGGAGAGGCTCCCAGAGATAGAGGGGATATTTCTGAAGAATATCTTTATTTCTGAAGATTTTTCTGACGAACCCACAAAGGGTCCTCCCAGAGAAAGAATCGATTCTAAACACTCACAACACAAAAGACAGCTCTCCTGTGATGCTGCCTGCCAATCAAAATTTTCCTACACCCCTTTTTGTCCTGCCCACTCTTCTCCCAAAGCCAGAAGCAAGAGCTACTGAGTAAGCAAGGGGAATGTATCTAACTCCAGTCCCTTCTCCCTCCAACAGGCCCTTGCTGGAAGTAGGAGAGTGGGCGTAAGTAGAAATAAAGTTGGAAGTTGGGAGCTTGAACAGTGACATGATACTAGACATTTTCAGTATTTGGCACATTACACTGAAACTTTTTATTATGTAAGAGTAATCAGAATAGTCATGGGATATGTTTTCATCCAGAAACAGGGGAAATGCTTTCCACTGATACAAGTTGGTTTTTGACAGTAGCCAATGAAATCTACTTGTTGCAGGCACATTACACATGAAACCACTTTGCGGCAGCACATCTCATGGCAAATATACTTTCCACAAAAAAAGTCCACTGTGTCCCAACTTGAACATGAAGATCCCTATGGGTTCTGGGCTCCCTTTGAATACCCTACATCCTTGGCAGGCCCATAAAGAGTCTGCAGCAGCTACAGCAACCAAGGCTACTGATCTGCTGACCATCTCCTTATACCCTTCTCCTCTTCCAAACCCACACGTGGGTCAGGAAGGGATGTCTGATATCAGGAGCCACCACCGTGCTCAGCGCTAATCCACATAAAATAGGCTCTGACTGAGTTCCCAACTTGGAGCCTCACAAGCCTTCTCCTGAGACATCACTCTAATAGGATTCCTTCCACTGAGACCGAGCTGTGAAGCCAGAGCCTCAACTCACACCCAGCAGTAAACCAAGGATATCAGTTCCAAGATGGCAGCCTATCTAACTCCCTCCCATTCATTCTCCCTGTGTCTTGGGTCACAAGGAGGATATGATAGAATGCAGGTAGTAAAACATGAAACAGAGCTCATCTTTAATAAACTGGCACTTTGGTCAAGCAAATGTGCAAAGTCAACAGTTTCAGCATCATTATCTGTGTGTAAGTGTTAGCAAATCGACACACACAGGCCGAATCTTTATGTTATTGGAAATACTGCTACCAAATACATGCTATACAAGATATCTATATGCCCTGCATTGATAAGAGTTCATTTAAAATCAAGATAATTTTTAAAGATGTTTCTGGTTCTGCATCCACTAAGTTTTAAGCTCCATGAAGGCAGAGACTATGTCTCATTTGCTTTTGTGTCCCTTGGGGCCTAGCATAGAATCTGGTACCTAGAGAGTTCAATAAAGTCCTAAGGCTGATAAGTGAGTGAACAAACAAATGAATATCCTGGCTTCCATTTCAAGATAGATCTATGTTAACAGTGTAATTGAATAAATATGTTTTTTAAAAGGGACAGACCAGCTATCCATCATTTTTGACTACTCCATTCTCTCTACCAATTTTAGTGTGTGTGTTTTAATCTTATAATTGGATAGTTTAATCTTTTACTCTGTATAAAAGCTTTTTCTGGGACTTCACTGGTGGTCCAGTGGCTAAGACTCTGTACTCCCAATGCAAGGGACCTGGGGTTCAATCCCTGCTCAGGGTACTAGATTCCACAGGCTACAACTAAGAGTTCACATGCTACAACTAAAGATTCACATGCCACAACTAAGACTTAGTGCAGTCAAATAAACAAACAAACAAGTATTTTTTAAAAAATGTTCTAAGGCTACTCTTTCAACAGGCCCCTGAGACCAGATCAACTGGCCATTCACCCTCACTAGGCAACAGCAAAGATCCATCATGGTATACGACTCCATCTAAGGGAATCCATGCTTTGGGTATCTCAAAAGGAATAATACTGCTTTAAAATAGATACACTGAAAAGAACTGACTTTCATCTTTCTTGTGGAAGGATCTTGGGGGCGAAGCAGAAAGAGGAGCGGTTCACTAGCAGATAGTGGGGAGGCATTAGGCACCAAAGAAGAAAGGTCACAAGCTTTGGAGTTGGACAGGTCTGCAGCCAGTCACATCTTGGCTCTGCTGGGCCTCAGCTTCTCCATCTGTACAATGGAAATCATAAGGCCCACCTCAAAGAACTTTGTGAAGAACAAAGGAACGTATATGGAGGCTCTGATTATAGTATCTGGCATACAATATGGGCTCAAACAAAAGTTCTACTACCATTATCTACACATAAACTGAACTACATACACCTACCTGCATATTTAAAGATGATTTTATGTATGAGTGTCCACAACTCTTAACGGATCTGAGATCCAAGACTCAGCTGTTTGGAACTTGGAATGCATTCTCCCATAGGAACAATGCTATAAATCACAGAATTTCAGAATTAGAAGTGGCCTCAAAGCTCATCTAGTGATGTAATAAAACTTTCCACTAAATGGAGTATCTAACATAGTCTCCCTGGGGTTTAAGTTTCAGATAAATCCATCAAAACTTACATGATGTATAATATGGCTGAAATACTACATGCAAGCACACAAAAAATAGCAGAATATGATTTTCAAGTGTTGAGCAGTAGTTTATCTTCACATGTTCTTCTAACCATAGCTAAGATTATCTTCCTACTTGGAAATTCATCCATGTAGAAAGTAGGGAGACAATTTCTTTCTTCTTAAAACCCACTCTGCCCCTCCCCACACCCAACAACTACCATGATAAACTTACAGTTACAACGAGACAGGAACTTATCTGCAGCAGGAACAAAATGCAGCAGACCCACAGAGGAGGCAGAGACAGTTGAGGGAGGAGAAGGGGGTGTCAAAGGGAACGAGATGTGGGTGTGGAGCAGGGCACAGGAAAGACGACCTTGGTTACCAAGTTCACCTCCTTTACCACTTTGCCCAGCAACAGCCCTATTTCACCTGGTTGTGCACAAATTAAAACTATTTGTGGAGGTCATCTGAGACCCTGATGGGTCAGCATGTGTGTGCAGTATTTCAGGGGTTATCTGTCAACCTCAGTCTGAGTCCTGGCTATGCCCACTCTGACTTCATGCAGTGGGCAGCAAAAAGGCATAGAGCGCTCTGGGGTATTCCAAGCTGTTTGTCTTTGGATTGGCAGAGAATGGCTGTTTATAGTTACAGGATGTTCATAAGCTAAGTGTATTTAGCTTGGCGAGTGTCTATAATATTGCCTCCAATATGGAAAATTCAGCAGAAACTGCAGAAATGACCAAGGGAATCTGGTTTTGCATAAAAGCTCTAAGCACTACTCAGACAACATGGGACAACAATTATGATACAATGCTAAATGAAACAAAAGTTGTTTTATGAAAATGTATATATGGCATGATTTCAATTTTGAAGAACATGTACATGCTATGTTTTATACATCCTTACATATCTATGAAGGAAAAAGACTCCAAAACATGAATAATTATTTTGTTTGTGTTACAGAAATAGAGTGTGTTTATGTATGCACACGTGTGTGTGTACGAGTTCATTTATTTATAATTTTCTATAAAGTCTGGTTAAATGAATATCAAAAGAGGTAAAATGGAATTTAGAAACTCTAATCAGAGATTTTAAAGCTAAAAGGATCCTTGTAAATTACCCAATCCACACTTCCTCCAACTCTTTTTAATTATAGAGGCAGAACACCTCTGGTCCCACAGGTGACTTATGTGCCTAAAGTCCTCCAACTAGTAGAGAACTAGCCAAACTGTGGCTTGAACTCAGATCCTATGACATGTATGGTCTGTGCCACTCCCATGAGATCATGGTGTGTCCTGGAGTCAGGGACTAATGAACTTCAGAAGGAAATACTCCATAATGAAGGAGCAAGTCTGTCTGTGCACACCTACACTTCTCACTAAATAAATATTTGCCAAGAGTCATATCATAATTTTATGACCTGCAAACAATTGCTACAGGAGCTCTGGTGACTTCATTGGGGCTACTGCACCAGGGTCCTGTTTCAACATTTTTACTCCTGTGTTGCACAGAAGTTCACCTTCAGAGACTTTCAAGGTGAAAATACATCGAAAGGCACCTCTGTCCTTAGATTACCCATCTAGGTGTCCTAGGTGACAATGGAGAAGACATGTCTTATATGTGGTCTTCCACTGTTGCTTAACATCACATACAACTGCCACTTAACTTCCATTCCACCATATCATACTGTATGAGAACTACTTAACATTTATCCACCTCCCAAACAGGTAGAGAAAACAGATCGAAAAGCTTCTTTAGTAGCTCTCACTTTAAGTACTTCCTATTTATAAACATGAAGCCTTGTTAGGTGCAAAGTACCATCTAAATTTGACAAAAAGCACGGTTTCAACCTCCTTCATTTCTACAGGGAGAAAATTCAGACATCTGATACAAACACAGGTAGAGAGCAGCCTTGGGCCTCATAGAAGCAGTTTCCTATTTTGTCCTGCTTATCTTGAGCTGGTTGGACTGGGGAAGCTTTGGGGGCAAGAGGTGGGGAGGTGGCCTCCAAGGACGCTGTAGCAGAGTTCTGGCCATAGCTGGCAAGTCAAAGAACTGTTTTTTCAGATAAGCAGAGAGACTCTAACCCTGGTCACAGGTACAGCGGCTAGCTCATTTCATGTTTCTGGTTAGCACACTGGACAGAACAGGGAACCCAAGATATACTTATGGTGGGCAAAGAGCATGCAGGAATCTGAACAATATACCAGTTGTCTGGGTTAAGTAGTAATTAATTTAGATTTAGAACCTGAAGTTAGCTGTGCATATCATATGAAAGAAAGCGAAGCCTAGAGCATGCACAGGCATAGCAGAGCAGGAAGCACCTAAGATTGGCTACAAAAATGTGAAAATGCTTACACTATAAGACTTTACAGTAGAAGAATCCATGGAGAAATTTAGGTAAGAGCTGGCTGAAAAGTACTGCAACCTGAGATATTTCAGGTTGCAAAATATTCCTCCCACCAAAATTATTTCAGTACTGAGGGGAGCCCTAGAAAGAGACTAACATTCATATGTTTAACTATAGGTGCTAAATTCTTAAATATTTGTAAATTTTAAGGACAGAATGTAATGGGCTAAAGTGATCTCCATTTTTTGTCAAAAAAAAAAAAAAACCCACATCTAAAATGAAACAAGGATACTACCAAAGTACCGCTTAATCAGACTCCCAATTCTGAGAATTTGAATGAACCTATCTACAAAACAGAAACAGGCTCATGGATATAGACTTGTGGTTGCCAAGAGGGAGGGGGCTTGAGGAGGGGTGGAGTAGGAGTCTGGGGTTAGCATATGTAAGATATTACATACAGAATGGATAAACAACAAGGTCCTACTGCGTAACACAGGGAACTATAATCAATATTCTATGATAAACCATAATGGACAAGAATATAAAAATGTATATATACACACATAAATTTATGGCTGAATCACTTTGCTGTATAGCAAAAACTAAACATTGTAATTCAAGTAAACTTCAATTAAAAAAATAAGTCAACCCTGAGAATCTAAGTCAAGAAGACGAATGGTGCAAAAGGTTAGGCTGTATGAAGATGTATAATACATTGTATTCTCTAAGAGCAGATTTAAAAACACTAGATCCTATTTAATGACTAATGATGGGGAAAATCAGACAAAAGTAAATTAAGACATGAAATAGTCTCAACCACTTTAAAAATGATAACATGAAGATACAAATGAGAAACAATATGAAGTTTAAAATTCAAAATTAAACATTCATTATGGCTACAACTAAATCAAAATACTAGGCAGAGAACTAGGAGGAAGGCCAAGGAACGGGACAAGATGGTTCAGGGTAGACTGGATGGGGCATAGAGGTGCTGTAGGCAAGTACTCCTTGGGTAAAGCCATGGAAAGCTTTTTGGAGTGGTGAACCAGAGGCTCCAATCTCATTCAGAAATTCCAAGGGATGGGCTTGAGCCCTAAACAAACAAACAGACAAACAAATTGGTCTTCCTAAGATTAAAGGGGCCCCAAGCACAGTGCTTCATTACTCTTGGATGTAAGGGTTAAGAAAAGGATGGGCTGACATCCTTGTGGATGTGCCTGGTGGTAAATGTAATGTCGTATGCTGTAAAGAACAGTATTACATAGGAACCTGATGTTAGGTCCATGAATCAAGGTAAATTGGAAGTGGTCAAAAAGGAGATGGCAAGAGTGAACATTGACAACTTAGGAATCAGTGAACTAAAAATGGACAGGAAAGGTGAATTTAATACAAATGACCATTATATCTACCTGTGGGCAAGAATCCTATAGAAGAAATGGAATAGCTCTCATAGTCAACAAGACTCAGAAATGCAGAACTCTGGTGCAATCTCAAAAATGACAGAATGATCTCAGTTCGTTTCAAAGGCAAACCATCCAACATCACAGTCATCTAAGTCTATGCCCCAACCACTGATGCCAAAGAGGCTGAAGTTGATCAATTCTATGAAGACCTACAAGACCTTCTAGAACTAACATCAAAAAAAAAAAAAAAATCCTTTTCATCATAGGGGATTGGAATGCAAAAAGAAGTCAAGAGATCCCAGAATAACAGGCAAGTTTGGCTTTGGAGTACAAAATGAAGCAGAGCACAAGCTAACAGAGTTTTGTCAAGACATCACACTGGTCACAGCAAACAACCTTTTCCAACAAGCCAAGAGATGACTCTACAACACTGAAGTCAGACTGATTATGTTCTTTGCAGCCAAGGATGGGAAGTTCCATACAGCCAGTAAAAATAAGACCTAGAGCTGACTGTGGCTCAGATCGTGAGCTCCTTATTGCAAAATTCAGTCTTAAACTGAAGAAAGTGGGGAAAACCACTAGGCAATTCACGTGTGATCTAAATCAAATCCCTTATGATTATACAGTGGAGGTAATGAATAAATTCAAGTGATCAAATCTGATAGAGTGCCTGAAGAACTATAGATGGAAGTTCATAACATTGTATAGGAGGCAGAGACTAAAACCATCCCAGAGAAAATAGAAATGCCATGAAGGCAAAGTGGTTGTCTGGGGAGGCTTTACAAATAGTTGAGGAAAGAAGAGAAGCAAAAGGCAATGGGGAAAGGGAAAGACATATCCAACTGAATGCAGAATTCCAGAGAACAGCAAGGAAAAACAAGAAGGCCTTCTTAAATGAACAATGCTAAGAAATAGAGGAAAACAATAGAATGGGTAAGACTAGCGATCTCTTCAAGAAAATTAGAGATACTAAGGGAACATTTCATGCAAGGATGGGCAGGATAAAGGACAGATAATGGTAAGGACCTAACAGAAGCAGAAGACATTAAGAGGAGGTGGCAAGTATATGTAGAAGAACTACACATAAAAAGGCCTTAATGCCCCAGATAACCATGATAGTGTGATCACTCACTCAGAGACAGACTTCCTGGAGTGTGAAGTCAAGTGGGCTTTAGAAAGCATTACTATGAACAAAGCTAGTGGAGGTGATGGAATTCCAGTTGAGATATTTAAAATCCCCAAAGATGACGCTGTTACAGTGCTGCAATCAGTATGTCAGCAAATTTGGAAAACTCAGCAGTGATCGCAGAACTGGGAAAGGTTTTCATTCCATTTCCAAAGAAGGGCAATGTCAGAGAATGTTCAAACTACCACACAATTGCTATCATTTCCCATGTGACAGTTAGAACCAGACATAAAACAACTGACTGGTTCAAAATTGGGAAAGGAGTATGACAAGGCTGTACATTGTCACACTGCTTATTTCGCTTTTATGCAGCATACATCATGTGAAGTGCCAAGCTGGAGGATTCACAAATTGGAATCAAGATTGCCAGGAGAAATAACAACCTCAGATATGGAGATGATATCACTCTAACAGCAGAAAGTGAAGAGAAACTAAAGACCCTCTTGCTGAGGATGAAAGAGGAGGGTGAAAAAGCTAGCTTGAAACTCAACATTCAAAAAACAAAGATTATGACATCTGGTCTCATCACTTCTTGGCAAATAGAAGGGGCAAAAGTGGAAGCAGTGACAGATTTTATTAAAGGAAAGAAATTAAAGGAAAGCTATGACAAACCTAGACAGCTTATTAAAAAGCAGAGATATCACTTTGTGGACAAAAATCCAGAGTCAAAGCCATGGTTTTTCTTATAGGCATGGAAGGATGTGAGATTTGGACCATAAAGAAGGCTGAGTGCCAAAGAATTTATGCTTTGAACTGTGGTGCTAGAGAAGATTTTTTGAAGAGTCCCTTGGACAGCAAGGAGATCAAAACAGTCAATCCTAAAGGAAATCAACCCTGAATACTCATCAGAAAGGCTGTTGCTAAAGCTCCAAAAGGCTGTTGCTAAAGCTCCAATACTCTGGCCACCTGATGTGAAGAGCTGACTCAATGGAAAGACCCTGATGCTGAAGGAAAAGAAGAAGGGGGCAACAGAGGATGAGATGGTTAGGCAGCATCACTGACACAATGGACATGAATCTGAGCAAACTCCGGGAGAGAGTGGAAGACAGGGAAGCCTGGCGTGCTACAATACATGAGGTCCCAGAGGTGGATACAACTTAAGTGACTCAATAACATCAACAGAACCTTGAAGGGAGGGGATCTGAAAGAACTTACAGATTAAAAGAAAATCAAGCCTCTTTCAGAGATGGCCTTAAAGGGTCTATTTAATCCAAAAAATCTGGAAGTTTCCATTTAGTCTAGAAATTTAGCCAAATTTACCAAGGAACATGAGGATGAACTTGTAGTAGTCTGACAGAACCTGAGAGTGGGAATAAGGCAAAGCAATCAGCTTCATTCCACCCTTTGCCATCCCCAACTTTCGGATAAGAAAGGTGATGCCAACTGTTCACCCAGGATGACAGCTAGTACACAGCAATACCAGAGTTAGCATCCAGATCTTTTCCTCTTATTCCATCCATTTTTATATTATACCTTGCTCAAATATCAACCATGGACCCACCATTCTCCCATCATACATGAATTAAACTCAAAATAATCATTTTCACCAGACAAGTACTACTGCTTTCATTTTCAACTGGAGGAAGTCTAAGAAAGCCAAAAAAAGGAGGAGAATGAACTGCAATTTTTATTTTAAAAACCTCAGTTTTTAAAAATTCTCATCATTTCTATTAAATCTATCTAGTTGGTTTTGAGGTATTTTCATCATTGGTGAACATCTATTTCACAGTGTGAATCTTTATTTTATGAAGCGAATTAATCACACAAAATATGACTTTTTAGGATTTCTATCCAAGTCCTAAGGTGCTTTCTTAAGTTGGGGTCAAAGAAAAATTTGAAGTTCTGACACTAGAAATTTCTTTCCAGGCTGACACTTAGTCATTAATTATGCTATGGCTTATGAAAAGAATCAGTTGTGAATGTAATTATTCCATCATCCCCCAACTTTTCTCTACTAGGTACATAAGGAGACCTGTGGGAAATTTTTGTCAACTGCTTGATGTCTTTGGCATTTTCTTCCTCTACCAACCTAAAACTGTCACTTAAAAAAAAATGTGATGAATTGGTCACTACACGTTAGTAACATTATACTGGTTCCCAGGAATCAGTGCAGTGCCTTCTACAGAAGAGAACATTTCTACATTAACAGTTTTAGGAATTGGGCTTTTTCAAAAGCTACACAGAACATCTACATGTCTCTGGTCTTCTGGAAGCTTGCCCACTCTCCAAGATTTACTCAACAATCACTGGCAGTGACTCAGAGATGATATCTGCTAACTCTTTCAACACCCTGAGATACATTCTAGTGTACCCTAGAGATGTGAACTCAAACTACCTAGATGATCTTTCACTGTCTTCTAAATCCTTCTTAATTAATTATTTTTCATTTTGCAGATCATTCTCTTTAATTCAAAGTAGTTCTGCATATGCCATCTACTGATACTGGCCTTACTCACTTAAGCAAGAGTCTATCTCTATCTCCATGCTTCTAGCTCCACATACAACTAAAAAGAAAAACAAGCTAAAATACTACTTTCAGAATAAAAATGACATAACACACATATTACACACTTCTACACACTCACATGCACCAAAAATGTTCAACTTAGCCAGTAAAGAAATTAAATGAGCACAATTAAATGTAGTTTAGTAACAAACCACAGAAACATACCTTTTAAGTAACCAAAGTAATGCTGATGAGGTTGTAAGTAAATGAACATACTTATATTTACGGATAATGTAACTATATGGAGAGCAAATACAAGATGCTCATGACCTTCCCTCCAGGAACCCTACACCTGCACATTTAAGTTAAAGAACACATTACAAAAAGAAGAGAAGGTCCGAGTATACAAATACATCTTTAGGAATCTCATAGTAGCTCAAACTGGATTCAGTCTAAGTGTCCAACACGACAATGGCTAGATGAACCACAAAATACCAACTGTGGTCATCCCAGCCCCACAACAGACATTCACCTCCTAATCCCAGAACCTCAGAATATACTACCTTATGTGGTAAAAGGAACTTTCCAGATGTGAATAAATTGTGAATTTTTAGACGGGGAGATTATTCTGAAGTATATAGGTGAATCCAGTGTAATCACGTGTCCATATAAGAGGGAGGCAGGAGGGTTAAAATCAGAGAAGATGTGATGACAGTAGCAGAGTGAGAGAGAGAGATGGACGGGGGATGGAGGGTGGAGAGAGAGACAAAGATGCTATGGCTTTAAAGACAGAGCAAGCGGGAATTCCCTGGTGGTCCAGAGGTTAAGATTCCGTTGCAGGGGGCATGAGAGGAACTGAGATCCTGCACGCTGCATGGCACAGCCAAAGGAAAAAAGAAAAACACAAAACAGAAGAAAGGGGCCCCTAGAGGCTGGAAAAGGCAAGAGATTCTCCCCTATAGCCTCTAGAAGGAACACAGCCCTGCAGCATCTCAATTTCAGGAATTCTGATCTCCAGAACTTTAATATTGTGTCCTTCCAAGTCACTAAATTTGAGGCAATTTTTTTTACTGCAATAATAAAGAACTAACACACCAACTATTAAGCAGCCACTAGATAAATGGGCTTCCCTGGTGGCTCAGATGGTAAAGAGTCCACCTGCAATGTGGGAGACCTGGCTTTGATCCCTGGGTTGGGAAGATCCCCTGGAGGGAGGCAAGGCAACTCACTTCAGTATTCTTGCCTGGAGAATCCCCATGGATAGAGGAGTCTGGCGGGCCGCAGTCCACGGGCTCACAAGGAATTGGGACATGACTGAGCAACTAAGCATAGATATTATGAATCTGAGGACTGTATAGCAAAAAATGAAAAATATTAACACATGCAAATTGAAAATTTGTATGTACATAATTATTTAAAATTATTGTGTAATCTACTATGTAAAATATACCTACAAATAGATCCAGATTCATAGATTAAAACCTGCTAATAGATTAAAAGACCTCTAAGCTGGTCTCCTTGCTTCTGCTCTTGAGTCCCTAACACCCAGAGCAGTCTGAGTGGTCCTCTTTAAATATGAAATCAGATTCCACTGCTCAAAAATCCTCTGATGGCTCCAATCTTCTCAAAGAAAAAGCCCAAGTCCTGAGAAGGACCTACAAAGCCCAGGTGCACAGCAGTGCATGCTCTGGGGAGAGGCACTCACACATATTTTATATGACCGGCATCCTGGAAGTATGCAAGACACCCCCTTCTCGGGCGTGGGTTTGCCCGCATTCATCCCATCTCCCTCACCTTCACGCTTCCTCTGTCTTGTTGACACCACTCCAGCCTCACCAGCCAGCTCACTATTTCTAGCACATAGGAAGCACACTCCTTCATACTTTTTGCATTCACTGTTCCTAATGCCCTAAGCACTTAATGTCTAGGTACAGGTTTCCTGGAACAAAGGGCATGAACATCTTATATATTTGCTCTCCAAACACAGAGCTGCATCATCAGTAAATACCTGAGCATGTCTCTTTCCCTACAACCTCAGTAGCATTGCTTTATATTTCTTAAAAGGTGTGTCTCCCAGGTTTGTTGCGACATTTTGCTGTGTTCACTTCTTCACTGGCTAAGTTGAACCCTTTCCCTGCAAGTGTGTGTGCCTGTGCATCTAGTGTGTAGCATCTGTAGTGTGTCATTTGAATGGCAATGATTCATTATCTTGCTTCCCTCCACTCTACCACCTTACGAAAAGGCTTTCCTTGGCTACCTTAACACTGAGCAACAATTTCATTACCTAGCCCCAGAATCCCTCAGTCTCCTCTTTCTGCTTCATTTTTCTCTACAGCATCTATTACCACCTGTCATATTAAACAATACCTACTTTTACCTATCTTTCTGACTTAGAATGTAAACTCCACAAGAGCACAGACTTTCCCACCTTTGTTTATTGATGTATCCACAGACTCTAAACAAGCTCATGTGTTCTGAATTTAATACATATTTGTTGAGGGAATGACTTAAGAGTAGAGATGACTTCAAAGAAATGAAAAAAACTCCCATTTTAATACAACTGTTTTAAAGGGGAACCTACACTAAATAACTTCATTTAGTGCGCTCGTAGCATTGTTTAAACAAACTAGCTGCTAGGTCAATTCTGATGATGCTATTTTTATAAACAGTTCAATCATAAGTCTTCTGTGCATACCTCTTTAAAATCCAAATTAATCATAAAGTATCCTCTGAAGCCAGACTAGTGGCTTTAGATGCTATCTCCCCATCTCTTTCATGAAGTTTCATGATATTTGTATGATGAGAATTTCATTTTTTCAGAAACCTTCATCTCCTTTGGGTCACATGTTCCTCAAAAGCCATGAAATTCAATGTACTTCCATTGGATATTTTAAAATCTGCTCTGCTAAAGCTCTGGCAACATGTCTATGACAAATTTTTTTTTTTTATGGTTACACTAAGACAGTAATACATCAAATGAGTCAGGACCATCTTGTAATGGTTCACAAAGTAAGGGGGTACATCAAGGGATACAGGAGTTGACTGCAAGAGGAAACAAAAAAGGAGTCAAAGAGCAATCTGAGTAAAAAAATAACAGTAGTACAGGATTGCAACTCAAAGTATAATTAATATGAGTCCATAGTGATATAAATAAATGACGGAATAAGTAAACAAATGGAGAACAGACAAATCTCTCAGGCAGAAAAATTTCACGTAATTTTTATAGAGACGCCTCCTTAAAAGAAGAGAAACGTAACTCCCCACTCTTGCAGCACGGGCTGCAAACAGTACTGTACGGGAGGAGAGAGGAAAGAAAAGAATGACGTTACTGTGAAGACACTTGTAAACACAGCATTAGCCAGGTAATCCAAATCAACTGCAACAGTGATGTCATATGAATAGTATGTCCCCTTGATATGAGAATGTCACTGACCTCCCCCAAACACACTACCCACTTTAATCATGAGAAAAAACAGGCAAACCTCAATTTAAGGACATTCTATAAACCATCTGAGAGTAATTCTCAAAACTGTTCATTAAGGTCACCAAAAACAAGGAAAATCTGAGAAACTATCACAACCAACAGGAGACCAGGGAGACATGACAACTAGATGTAACGTGGTGTCCCAGATGAGACGAACAACAACAACAAAAACAGGGTGAAGCAGTAAATCTGAATGAAGTATGGACTTCAGTCAATAATAATATATCAGTGTTGGATCATGAATTGGGACCAATATACCACACTCAAGTAAGACAATGAAAGGGGAAAAAAAATCTCTGCATGAAGTATATGAGTCTTCTATACTATCTTCTTCGGAGTTCTCTAAGAATATTTAAAATTAAAAATGTGCTAAAAATCGTTTTAAGACATCCTGATCACTGCCTTCAAAGGCTCCTCCAACTTCCACCTCATAAAGTAACTCTTGCTTAGTGGTTAGTGTTAAGGGTAACAACTTTTTTTTTTCGTTTTGTTCCCTTTTAACTTCACCTAATGCTCCGCAGAATGGTTCCTCCATCAGACTAGATTTATAGATAAGCCTGTTTATCAATCCTGTTTCTCCTCTTTTCTGTAGATGGGAGAGACAATCCCATCCCTGTGAGTCTCAGGACCTCATGGCAGGAAGCCCTTGGAGCAAGCATCAATCCCATGTTAAAGAAGTATGGAGAAAAGAAGCACGACTGGTCTGCTCGGCACTGCCCACTTGGCATGGGGTAGCTTAGGCCCTTGTTCTTGCTGTCCTTCCCTCCCATCTCCCTATTAAGCCTTCCCAGAGGCTATTTCCCTATTCTCATTTCTTGCAGCTTCATTAATCCAATGTGCCTTCCACACAGGAGTGATTTTCCCCTTCTCTGAACCCTCCTAAATCCCACCTTAGTCACTCTGCATTCTTAGCACCATTGATTTCATAAGCGTTATCTCCTGAACTACACTTCAAGCTCCTCACTGGGGAGAACTTTCTCTACTTTTCTGTAGACACTTTGTGCAATGATCATTCAAACTGCCTCACAAATATCAGCAAATACTTGAGCACTTGCCACGGAATGTTTAATCTGCCAACAATGAAGTAAGCATATAATGACCTCCATTTCAGAGCTGAAAACACTGAGGAATAAAGGATCACATGGAAGTTGCAGCACCTGAATTTGAACCCAGATTCAAGCTCTTAATCATCATACTACATTCTGCTGCTGCTACTGCTGCTAAGTCGCTTCAGTCGTGTCCGACTCTGTGCGACCCCATAGACGGCAGCCCTCCAGGCTCCCCCGTCCCTGGGATTCTCCAGGCAAGAACACTGGAGTGGGTTGCCATTTCCTTCTCCAGTCCATGAAAGTGAAAGTGAAGTCGCTCAGTCGTGTCCAACTCTTTGCGGCCCCATGGACTGCAGCCTACCAGGCTCCTCCGCCCATGGGACTTTCCAGGCAAGAGCACTGGAGTGGGCTGCCATTGCCTTCTCCATAGTACATTCTACTGCCTCCTAATTCATACTTACTAGATAAGTGAACCTTCACAGAGTCTAGGTATTAAGTGGTAATCTTAGAAGGAAAGTTTAAAAACCCTTGGTCTGTGGATTCCAAATTGACTGAGAACATTTTTTTTCCAATTGTCCCTCCCCCCAAACCTTAAAAGTTAGAGTTTATGTATAGCATAGGCAATAGGACTCATGGGAGACAGTACTTTTTAAAAAGTCTTCAGGAGATAGCATTTTATATACTCCATTATTTGTGCAAATTTCTTTCTGTGGAATTTAGTAATTCTATTGTATATATTCTGACATTGGGCATCATTAAAATCCTTATTTGTACTTTTACTGAAAAATAAATTATTTTCAGTGGTTGCCTCAGGCTGAATGACAAAGTTGCAAAAGGGGTACCAGATAACTTTGGGGGTGACAGAAATGTTATAAAACTGGATAGTAATGATGGTTGCACAACTGTATAAATTTACTAGAAGTCTTCCAACTACACACTTAAAAGGGGTGAAATTTCAGTATATAAAGTTTACCTCAATAAAGCTGTTTCAAAACCCAGTTCTTTAGGAAGCACTGTGGTTAGCCATCATTCTTTGCACATGAGCCAGTTAGGAGGACTGATGGACACAGAATGAACCAAGAGAGGAAAATAAAATATGCAAGCCTGGGCAATTTGGACTGCAGTGCCAGGCTGGCTCATACGCTTTGAAGAAACTGGGCAGAGACAAAGCACCCAGCACCCAGTGCCATCCCATATGGGCACGGACAACACAGCGAGGTCCTCTTCAGCCATCTGCTTCTCATTTCCTACTGGCAATTTTGTGCTTGGATGATCAGCTTCTTAGAAGAGTTCGAAAAATAAATTACCACCAACTCAATTACACAAGTACATGAGTATTTACAGTTATAAGCTCACAGCTAAATTAAACCACCGTACTTTCTATGAGATGAAGATGATGCTGAACTCCTCAGCAGGTGTAAAGCTTCAAAATTGGTGTTGGGCTCCCATTTCACCAGCATCATCATCACCACTAGCACCACCACCAGACGATGCGCTTTGAAAGGATGCCAGTGCACTGTGCCAGCATTCAATTGTGAAAACCAGTCCACACAATCAAGAATTATCAGGCTAAGCCTAAGGGATAGGCAGACCTCTATGCTCTGCCCGGTTCCTGCCATCACTCTCATGCCAGCGGCTCCTTAGCTCTGAGCACTCCCAGAAAGCCTTGCCTAGGGAAAATACTGCCCTTCCTACATCTGTTTCATGTGTTAATTACTCCTCTTTAGGGCTGGAGGAGCTTCTGTTTACCAGACACATGTCTGGTTTAGCTTTCAGATTTGGGACCAATGCCTTCTCTTGTGATGTCCTTTTGCAAGTAGTACGCAGCTAGAGTTCTGAGTCTTAAAAAAAAAAAACCTGAATGAAGACTAAAACATACTCCAGCTGATTCCTAAGTAGACGGAAGGGAAAATGCTAGCAGAGGATTAAGTTAGAAATGGTGAGGGAATGAATTTCCTTTGAATTCCAAATATGCCAAAAAACAAATGAATACAGAGTTCCAGATACTTCTTGAACAGCCCTAATATAAAGCAAAAGTGACTCAGGTAATTCAGTCTGTCAGCAAGACTCTGGGATAAAGGGAACTGCTTTGAACAAGTTTTATTTATTAAAAAATAGACAAGAGACCTTCCTGCCCTCAAGGAACTTTCAATTCAGCAGGGAAGATAAGACACGCCTGCAAATAACTGAAAATACACACTGAAAGGTGGTAAGTCCCATTGAAGAAGTATAAATGAAATGCTTATCTCCTTGACCTCCCTGTGTATTCCAGTGTCACAAAGGTTTCAGGATCTTCTGGAAGAATTCTACCTTGGGACTAGGTAACAGAAGCCTCTGGAAGAGAAAGATGAACAGAAAGAGCTGAAAGTCTGCTCTTCCCAGCCTCCTTTCATCCACGTAATAAAAAGGACTTCAATTTGCTTATTATGAAGTACTTCCTGAAATACAGTGAAAAAGAGGCAACTTTCAAAAGCAAAGAGCATAATTCTAGTATTATTACTCTTTTAAATAAAGTGTGACTCTCTCAGAGTAATATCATAGCTGCATTAGCCCTGGGCACCAGCCTATTTTGGAACCTGGAGAGAACCATCACCACACACTACAACTTCAGAGGCTTAATTTGGAACCCTGAGGCTGGCTTTTACCCGAGCTCAAACCACACTCAGCACTTTTGCCACCCTTCTTTTAACTGCATTGTAGTGAAGTGAAAGTTGCTCAGTCGTGTCTGACTCTTTGTGACCCCGTGGACTATAGAGTCCATGGAATTCTCCAGGCCAGAATACTGGAGTGGGGAGCTGTTCCCTTCTCCAGGTTTAACTGCATTGCTTTCACTTAATTAAGGATGCCTTCTGCCTGGCTTCCCCACCTATTGTAAATTCCCCATTTATTGTAAAGTTGAGAGAGCAAGGACCACTCAACTGTTTTCACTATTGCCTCCTCACCCCACCCCCTCAATCTGCTACCCCTTTGTCCTTAGCACCTTACAGAAGGCTTTGCACACCAAAAGTGAAAGGAAGTCACATGTACTTGGTTCCTCAAGTACATGCGACTCATCCCCTTATATTAATTATCTCAAGAATCCATTGAAGTGGGCACCATTAGCTAATTTTAGACTGTTCTTGTTAGGAAGACAGATTGAATTCTTTCAGACCTCGTCCACTATACACAATGCCAGGTTCCCCTCACCTCACTTTCTTCTGCAAAACATACACATCATACTCCTACCCAGACATCAGGAGAATCTAATCATTTCAGACAGATACTCATACACCAGAATGCTACAAGTTTTAGACATCCAGAGTTCTAGAACAGCCTCTAAGATTCTAAAGCAGCACTCAAACATGACCCATGACCCTTGAAACTGAACATACTGAAACTGAACACATATTAAAAAGGATCCAAAGGCTTGTGCTAAAGGTAACTTTCCTTAAGACTGATGACTATGGAAGTCATATCTATTTATCTGTTAATGATTGAAGGATGAGTAAGGCACAACCAGCTTTCGACTATGCAAGTGCCCCATTCAGGCCCAATCTCAGGGATAACCATTTTTGCTGAAAAGAGAGGACATGCTGGAGCAACATCCTGAGTTCAAAACAATCAGGAAATCCATTATTTTTTTCTGTTTTTTTCTAGTTGATTTGTATTTACAGTTAGTGTCTATATAAAGTGGGTGGGGTCCACTTTAAGGACCCAATTTAATCCTTTAAATTTATTGCCCAGTTCCAATATAACCTAATGAGACAACCTCTAGAGTTTTATTTCTTGGTGTAGTCAAGGTCAAATTCCATTACAATGATTCCTGTGGGCTTACTGATATTCTCTGGTTTTCTGGAATTTAGTTGTACATCATAAACTGTGATCATAATCAGGGATCAGTGGGTCAACAATTGAGAAATTCACTTTTATTTATGGAATTTTTTTCTTTATTTTTCTTTTTACTTTATATTGGAGTATAGTTGACTAACAATGTTGTGTTACCTTCAGGTGTGCAGCAAAGTGACTCAGTTATACATATACTTGTATCTATTCTTTTACGAAATCTTTTCCCATTTAGGTTATTACAGAATGTTGAGCAGAGCTCCCTGTGCCATTATGTAGTAGGTCCTTGTTGGTTATCAATTTTAAATATAGCAGTGGAACTTTAAAAATATAATTAGATACAAGTTATGATAATATATCTAAAACCTTCTCTGTAGTACATTTTTAACCCCAAAGTAAATCTCATCTGCTGATATGAGTCACTTTTGGGAACTGATGTTCAATTAGCCTTAAGGAGTATTTCCTCCTTGTCTCATCCTCACCTTCACTGGAGCACAGAGTAAATTCTGTCCCAGTTCTTGGCTGGGTATCAGAGCACTGGTATCAGTGCTCCAAGTTTTGTTAACCCTACATGTTATTTTCTACATCTTATTATATCCTTTCTTATGTGAATTATATTCTCTTACATTATTCACATCATATTCATATAGAGTCAACCAAATATACAATAGAAAAGCAAAATCAAAGCAAATTGTACAAAGTCATCCTTATCAGTGCGCTTGGTTACAAACTGTCTTTCATAATACTGTATTTTCCCAGTCATCTTACATAGGCTTTTTCATAGTATTTGTGATAGACATCTCTTTGTGCAAGTGATAGAACATCATTATAAGCTATTATAGTTCATTTAATCATTTCCCCAAATGTTAGATAATGAAGTTATTTTTAGCTTTCCATTATTAAAAATAACACTGCTTGAAAAAGATGTTTCTATCCTTTTTCTTCCCCTGAAAAGAGAAATTACTGAATCAAAGGGTATATTCACTATTACAGCTTTTGTTAAATATTGTTAACACCCTTTAGGAAGTATACTACTTCAAATGCGACCAATCGTGTGCAAATATTTCCAATTTTAAAGTCCCACCCACACTGTAGCTTATTTTAATTAATTTTTAAAATCGCAGTTACCTCAAGTTGCCTTTCCTTCATTATCTACTATGAATTTTTGCACACATTGGTCTTTTTCATGTTGTAAAAATGATAGTACTTAACCTTTGGCCATTTATCAAAATAAAGACTAGTTGTAACATATACATGCCTTATACATTCTGAATATTAACCTTTATATGTGTGTATATGTGTGCATTTGTATAGATATATATATATTTTACCTATTTCATTGCTTTTTTAAAAGCATTCATTTTATAATTTTTTTAAACAATAGAACATATTAATAAATTATCTTTCTTTCATATTTTGGATAAGTAAATTAGATGAGATTTTTTATATCTTCCAGAAAAAACCAAGATACAATTTGCTCTATATAACAGAAATTAAGGATTTATACTTACTCTTTGGTGAATATGTATTTAAAAATTTAGATACCTTGAGTAAGTAAATAAAAATAGTTTTTACAGGAAAAATACTATGTAGAAAACTTTAACAGAAAAGAACCTAAAAATATATATACATATATAAACTATATAAATAATACATATATGAATAATTGAATAACTTTGCTGTACACCTGAAACATTATATATCAAGTATGCTGCTGCTGCTGCTAAGTCGCTTCAGTTGTGTCCGACTCTGTGTGACCCCATAGACGGTCTCCCACCAGGCTCCCCCGTCCCTGGGATTCTCCAGGCAAGAACACTGGAGTGGGTTGCCATTTCCTCCTCCAATGCATGAAACTGAAAAGTGAAAGTGAAGTTGCCCAGTCGAGCCCAACTCTTGGTGACCCCATGGACTACAGCCTACCAGGCTCCTCCATCCATGGGATTTTTCCAGGCAAAAGTACTAAGTATACTTCAGTAAAAAAGAAAAGTATTATAAAAGATGAATATGTTTAGGTATTCAGTATCTCCACTTGTCCAAATATTTTAAATTCAAGCTAAACTCTTCCTTTGAAATTCCTGATCTCTCTTTTTGCACCACCCCAAACAGTCCTCTAATGTATCCTTGCAACCGTTTATAGTTAAGAAAGACAATGTTTTAATGGTTGTTAAACATATGAACTTCATTAAACACAGGAAGCAATCAGTAACAGTGCCATGAATCAGCATCTCTAAGGAGACACAACTTAACTACTGTCCCAGCCAACAAATCACCTTCAAGCCAGGTACGTACTAATATGGTAAACACAAACATTTTCCCTTGCTCACAGAGGACTTGACTTCCCTAGCAGTTCATTCATTCCTGCCTTCATTGACCGGCAAAATGCTCTCAGCTTCAACTCTTCTCGAAATACTGCCTCTTCAAGAGATACTGGGTTGGCCAATAAGTTCATTCCAATTTTCTCATAAGATGTTACAGAACACCTGAATAACCTTTTACAATGCAAGAAGTTTTTACCAATGTCGTTTTCCTTCCCTTCTTTTAACCCTCTAAAGAACTTTTCATCACACTAAATATAAAAGTCACTACCAGGTTTATGAGGCTCTGCTTGTCTGGGCACCAAGTACTCCCCTCCACTCCCTCAGCTCTGGCCATTTGTACAGATCCTCAAACAAACCAAAGGAGCTTTGCACTGACTATTCTTTCTGCCTGGAATGCTTTTTCCACTATAATTAACTGATATTGGATATTTCCCTTCTCTATTTAATTTAGATCTATGCTTGTGATGGACTGAATGTTTGTATCCCTTCAAAATTCTCATGTTGAAATTCTAACCCCTAATATGATATTATAAGGTAGGGCCTGTGCAAGGTAATTGGTTTAAGAAGATAGAGTCCTCATAAATGTGCTTAGAGCCCTTATCAGAAGACATGAGAGCGCCTGCTCCCCCCATCTCTCTGCTCTCCCCCATATGAGGATACCATGAGAAGAAGGCAGGCCATTTGCAAACCTGGAAGCAGCCTCTCACCAGACACATCTGTTGGGATCTTCAGAAGTGTTTGCTGTTTGAGCCATGCAGCCTGTGGTATATTCGCCAGAGCAACCTGAGCTAAGACAATGTTCAAGTACAGTCCCACATAGAGGTCTTCCTTGACCTTGCTTTCTGAAATAACATCCCTCCACTACCACTGCCATCACTCTACTCCTCAGTCTGCTTTTTTTCCTCTGCAGCATCTTACGTTAAATTCTACGTGTATTTTTTTGTGGATGTAAGTTCTCCATCGTCATCATCGGCTTCCCCCACTAGAATAGAATAATCCTAGTAACCTAAAACCATGTCACTAGACACTCATCTGTTGAATGATTAGTGAATTATGAAGTCAAGTTCAATATTTCTTTAGGAGACATCTTCAAAGAATAAGTCATCTCAGAATCAATGAGCACGCACTGTGTGTGCTGTGGGATGTTACACCCTTCTTCCTACCATGAGACATCACACACTATCACAGCTAAGAAAGATGGTTCTGGAGCTGGACCACCTGGCTTGGAAACCTGACTGTGTGGCCTTAAGTAACATACTTAAATCTCGGCTTCATGGCTGCCTCACTTATAAAATGACAACAACAGTACCGACCTCACAGGTTGCTGTAAATATTAAATAAGTTAATGCATGTCTACTCTTTGAAAAATACCTGGAATATAGTAAGTGCCCAGTGGTTTCCCTGGTGGCTCAACGGTAAAGAATCCACCTGCCAATGCAGGAGACACTGGTTTGATCCCTAGGTCAGGAAGATCCCGTGGAGAAGGGAATGGCAACCCTTTCCAGTATTTTTGCCTGGAAAATCCCCATGGACAGAGGAGCCTAGTAGGCTACAGTCCATGACTTAGCTACTAAACAAAGACAAAGTGTTAGGTACAGATCAGCAATGACTGTCATTTTAGGATCCCTCCTTCCTTTACACAGCTTTCCGAACATAGATTATTTCTCCAGTGTTTATTTTATAATATCCAGCTCTTACCCTCTACCTGCTTTAGTTATTTCATGTGTTTTATCTTTATGATCCAATATACCAATGATTTACTGTTATCAACAAAATGCAGGTACAAGGTAATATATCAAGTGACATAGAGGATCTCACAAGAATAAACCATTTCTTGATTTCCCTATTCCTGGTATTAGTTCCATTCTCTGAAGATAATCGTTCTTAAAATTTTCTGTTTTGGTCTCCTGGTGGTTATCTGCATAACTCTTGGTAACAGGCTTAAATATCTTGTACTTGATTCATATCAAGTAATTTCCTCTACTGCTCTGGTTTCCATCCAAAGTTTAAGATAAATCATTTTCCCCCGCTCTGTTCATCATCATTGCAATTTCAAGTACTCAGGTCTTCATTTGTGTTTCCATCAATTTTTTTTAAGTGAATCTGTCTTTATTCACAGACATGATTGTCCCTGTAAAAATTCTATGCATACTAAAAAAAAAAGAAGTTATGAGAATCAATACATTGAGTTTAACAGTTCACCAAAGAACTTATACGGATGGCAAATAAACATATGAGAAAATGCTCAACACCATTAGCCACTAGGAAAATACAATTTAAAGCCACAGTGAGCTACCACTATACACCTGTTCAAATCTCTAAAATGAAAAAGACTAACCACACCAAGTGAAACTGAAGATGCGGAGCAACTGGAACTCTCATATGCCACCAGTGCGGAAATGAGATGGCACAACTCCATCTCCAGTTGGTGGAATTCCACCAACTTTTAACAACCATATCTTACTCCCCATTTTAGGAGGTGAGAATAGTAGCACATTTAGCCCTTTCTTCTCTGTTTCCACATTCCACCTTCTGTCAGCTACAGTTTTGCTCTGTTGAGGTTGCTGCAGTTTGTAATCTAGCCTATAAACATAACCAAGTCCACCACACTTAGTCCATAATCAACTATTAAGGACAGAAAAGCACCTATATAATTATGATAATACCACTATGCTCACAGCCAGGCTAAGGAAGGGATTAAGACTTCAGTCTCTTAACAGAGATCCCAAGTCATGATTACAAATCCCATGTTGTTTCCCTACGCCAATGATGTTAAACTCTGAGTTCCCCTCACTTTTGATCCAGGATTACTTACCTCTGTCAGTAACCCCAGTGACCCGCCTGCCATCTGATACAAGTACTGAACTATAAATATTTATATTATTAATTGAAGCTTCATTAGCATTTGAGGAATGTCTAGTTAACCTCACGCAGCTTTAAGGACTCCACAGGTATCAAAAATGCTTTCTGAATGACTTCTAGGAGCTTCTCCTACTCCATCTAATTACGCACTAACAAACACTGACCATTTTATATGTGAGGGACAGCACTGGGGTGATAATGACCACCACATACCATTCAATCTAAACTGAAAATAAGCAATGAATTTTAAAAATACACTGAGCATCATATCCTAGTTTGGACTCTATCATAAATTATTTGCTGCCCATCAGCATTCCTTATATTTTCAATTGAAATATGGTTTATTTACATGTTGGTTTCAGATATGCAGCACAGTGAGTCAATATTTTTATAAATTATACTCCACTTAACATTATCACAAAATAATGGCTATATTCCCCTGAGGTGTACAATATATCCATATTGCTTATCTATTTTACACAGAGTACTTTGGACTGCTTAATCCCATGCCCCTATCTTGCATCTCCCTCTCCCCACTGCTAATTACTAGTTTGTGTTCTATATCTGTGAGTCTATTGTTATATATGTTTTATTTTTTAGATTCTAAATATAACATACTTTTCTCTGATTTATTTCATCAAGCATAATACTAAGTTTATTCACTTTGTTGCAAATGGCAGAATTTCATTTTTATGGTTAAGTAATGTTTCACTATATATATACATATATATATTCACACATACACACATATATATACACACACATACACAACATTTTTATCCATTCATCTGTTGGACAATTGGGTTGCTTCCATATCTTGGCTATTACAAATAATACTGCTCAATAAACATTGTGATAAATGTATCTTTTCAAATTAATGCTTCTGTTTTTTCCAGAAATATACCCAGGGGTGGAATTGCCGGATCATATGGTAGTTTACAGTTTTTTGAGGAACCTCCATACTGTTTTCCATAGTGGCTGCCTCAATTTACATTCCCACCAACAATGTGCATGAGGGTGAGTGTATGAGGCTTCTCTTTTCTCCACATCCTCACCCACATCTGCTAGACTTTCTGATGATAGCTATTCTGACAGAATAGCTATCTGTCAATAGCTATCTGTCTGTAAAGTGTTATCTGTAAAATGTAAAGTGCTATCTCAGATGGCTTTGATTTGCATTTCACTGATGATTAGAGCTGATGAGCATCATTTCATGTGCCTGCTGGCCATCTGTATGTCTCCTTTGGAAAAATGTCTATTCAGGTCTTCTGCCCATTTTTAACCAGGGTGTTGTTTATTTATGTATATTTTGGATATTAACCCCTTCTCTTTCCTATCATCTGTAAATATTTTCTGCCATCCAGTAGGCTGTTTTCATTTTGTTGATGGTGTCCTCTGCTGTGCAAAAGCTCTTAAATTTAATTAGGTCCCATTTGTTTATTTTCACCTTTCTTTTGCCTTATGAAACAGATCCAAAAGAATACTGCTACAATTTATGTTGAAAGAATGTTCTATTTTCTCTTCTAGAAGATTAACAGTTTCAGGTCTTACATTTAGGTCATTCACTTATTTTTGAACACAGTGTGAGGAAATGGTCTAATCTCATTTTTTCACATGTATCTGTCCAGCTTTCCCAATACCACTTATTGAAGTCTTTTCTCCATTGTATATGCTTACCTTCTTTGTTATAGATTAACTGGAGAGTATTCTTTCTTTTTTAACAAGTAAACAGACGTTTCACTTTCTTCAACAAATCTCCATGTCCAAAATTCATCTCTTTTTAAAGATGAAACTATGCTGCTCTCCTCATTCAAGTTAAGGGTACATTTAAGTTCTGGAACTCTGATCAGGCAGACTTTAGCAGAGTCCTGTGGTGTCTCAGATTGGGGAGCAGACTTCTTTTATGGGACCCCATTACAGTAGATGTATTAATACAACCTTTACTTCAGACCTCTTTACCCATGGGCTATAGAGGTGGTTGTTTGGAGCCTGGCCTCCTCCTGTAATTCTTATGAAATAAATTCTCTAATGTGCATGATTTTTCTCTATGGACTTCAAAGGCCATCATTCCATTTGACCTCATAGCATACCTTTGAACTAGGCCTGGAGCCCGTGTATATATTCTTATTCCATAGATGAGAATAATCTAGTGAAGGCTGCTCAGTCATGTCTGACTCTTTGCGACCCCATGGACTATACAGTCCACGGAATTTTCCAGGCCAGAATACTGGAGTGGGTTGGTAAGTCGCTTCAGTCATATCTGACTCTGTGTGACCCCATAGATGGCGGCCCACCAGGCTCCTCCATCCCTGGGATTCTCCAGGCAAGAACGCTGGAGTGGGGTGCCATTGCCTTCTCCACTGGAGTGGGTAGCCATTCCCTTCTCCAAGGGATCTTCCTAGCCCAGGGATCAAAGCCAGGTCTCCCGCATTGCAGGTGGATTCTTTACCATCTCAGCCACAAGGGAAGCCCAATAGAAGAGAATAAAAAGGCACAAAGAGGTCAAGCTCCTGACCAGAAGTCACCAAAATGTCAGGAGATGGATCCGGATGAGCCAGAATCTCTGCTTGTAGGGCCAGATCTCTCACTGCACCCAGATTCAGCCTAGGCAAATGTATGGGATGCGTGCATGCTTGCTCAGTCGTGTCCGACTCTCTGTGACCCCATGGACTGGAGCCCGCAAGGCTCCTCTGTCCACCGAATTTTCCAGGCAAGAATACCAGAGTGGGTTGCCATTTCCTTCTCCAAAGGATCTTTTCGACCCAGAGATCGAACTTGTGTCTCTTGCATGTCCTGATTGGTAGGTGGGTTCTTTACCAGCTGAGCCACCAGCGAAGACCTATGATGTATGCGTGCTTGCTCAGTCGTGTCTGAGTCTTTGTGACCCCATGGACTGTAGCCCGCCAGGTGCCTCTGTCCATGGAATAAAAATAGAGGAAGTACAATCCAATGAAACCTGGAGATGAACTCTGCTTGCAATAAGCAACGGTAGGTGTAGGGGAGCAGCTAAATTCCCTTTCTCTGAAAGTTTCAAATAGTGAGAATAACAGATGACAAGAATTTTACACTGGTTTCATGGACTTGTTTTGCTAGTTTCTTTTTTGTTTAATAAGAAATAGAACCTTGTAGTCACAAATTCATTGTAAGCAGGCATTTTCATTTTGGTTCAAGAGGCCTCAACTGCTCTAAATCCTAAAGAACTTTGAGTTGTTCACCTTTTTACCTGATTCCTCTAAAGGAGAATAACAATAAACAAAAAGCAGTAGAAGCAGCCAGTGTGTAGGAAGACACTGGAGCTGTCAGGCTGTGTGGGAAAGACGAAGTAGGAGATGACATGGACCTGGCTGTCAGGGCTGGGCCTGCAAGGAGAGAGAAGCTGAGAACAAAAGAAAAGTCAGCCTCCAGGGAAAGTTCCAAGACAGTGGTAAGAGCAAGAATGCCAAAGGAAGTGTGTGCCTGAGAAATCACTCTTGGGCACATGTGGGGATCAGAACTGGGACATATGTGGTGGTATCATGAAAATCTGATACCACTTCCTTCAACAGAGAAGAAAACAGAAGAAGATTCAGTTTTTAAAAATAGAATGAGGAAGGTATAAAGAAATGAAATTGCAAGTGAAGATCAGGGAATGATGTTGGTTCTTAGGCATGCTCTCTTCTTAGTCTGTAAACCCTTCCAGGGAAGTTTCATCTAATTCCATGGCTTTGATCAGTGGCAAGAGACCGTAACACTGTCTGCATCATGGGCCTCTCTCCTCACCTCCACACTTGTACACTGAATGTCCTACTGGTTTGAATTGCTGCTCAGAGACCCATAACCATAACACGGCTAGTGTCTCCATCACGAGCCCCTCTCCTTACAGCCACACTCCATCTACACATCCCACAGGGACCCCAAACAAATGGGCAAAACTGGACTCATCGTCACGGCCCTCCCGCCTCTGCCACCACATGTGTGCTGACTCTTCTCCATACTCTCAGTGGACCATCATTCTCCACTCTCCTCAGCTACTCAAGCCAAAACTAGAGAATCATCATCATCTACCTCTTCCATTCCCTCAAAATCCACATGCAAGTGGTCACCCAGTCTTATCAGTTCTCTTCAATCTCAAATCTGCTCATTCTTCCCCATCCTCACTACCGAGTTCAGGTCCTCCTCATCCCTACTGTAGCTGTATCATCTGCTGTGACTAGCCTTTCTGTCTTCAGTCCCTTTCCCATCTCATTCACCTTCCAAACTGTAGCCCAGGCTGCTGATCTAGCACAAAGCATGACTCATCACTTGTCTATGAAAATCTCCTAGGTGTTGCCTCACTGCCAACAGAAGAAAGTTCAAACTCCCCAGCACATCTGATAAGATGTCCATGGTCTGGCTCCAACACACCCCTCCAGCCCGATTTCCTTCCACCCACACATACCCTACTCATTATCAGATTATATAGCTCCTAAACATACCAGGAAACTTTATGGCTTTATGTCTTCTGTGTTGTGCTTGGTACAGAGTAAGAGTTTAAGAAATGGTAGTTGCTATCACTACTATAAGGATGACAATGACCACACTGATGATGATGACGATGAACGGTCAACTATGGTCTTACGGACAAAACCAAAGCATTTAGATTCGGAGCATAACAAAGCATCTAAGGATTTGGGGGCATGGTACTGATAAAATTATAATCTCTGGTAGCAGGTATTTTAACTGACTAAAAAGGGAGGGGGGGAGGTATCGGAACCATTTGGGAAGCTGCTGTGATAGTCCAGGTAGGAGGTGTTTAATATAGGAAATACACATGAAAATGGAAGAAAATTAAAAAAATAATTTCCTCGTGACTTGGTAGCTGCACAGAAATAACGATGAGCAAAGTAAAAAGACTGCTAAAATTTCAAGAGCAGGTTAAAAAAAAAAAGGTATCTGATGAAAATCTAGAATTTAGGGATGTAGATCAATTCATATTTTTAAAAGGTACAAGTATAGATTTTATAATATAAGTATTTTTCATACGGGTAAGAGCTGGGCTCACAAGAGCAGATAAGTGACTAAGACAGAGTGAAGCATGAATTATTAAATAGTTCTAAATGTTACAGGCCAAAAAGCAAGAGATGGACAAAAAGAGTAAAATTTGGCCAAAAACAAGGCTGCTCGTTGGGAAAGGAACTTGAAATCAGTTGGAAGACTAGCAGCTAGACTTGTTAACATTTTAGAAAGGAGGAGGACCTAAGAAGAGGAAGAAAAGACAATTGTGGCTTAAGAAAATCATTCATTCATTCAACAAACATCCACTGAGAGCTATCTGTGCTAAACACTTTTCTAGGTGGGCATACAGGAGCCAACACGCACAGTCCCTCCCCTTGTAGAAGTTCACCTCCCAGTGTGAGAGGCGGACAGTGATGAAAACAACAAGAACGGAATATCAGGAAGTGCTTGCGACCATCTCTAAAGCTGCTAGGTGCGTAGGGAGGACACTTCAGGCTCGGTTGTAAAAAGCTGCCAGAAGTCTTCTGACATATGTGGAGAGTGACTGTTCTTTATATACAGTTTGCACGAAATGAAATGACGCATCATGGTTACAATATAAATTGCCATGTAGGAGAGGAAGTTTCTGAGAAACTGCAAAACAGTGAAGCCCACCTCCACACAAATCTTAAAGGTTCTATTTCCATTCAATCTTTTATAAACAAACACAAGCAAAGGCATGTTTCTCTCTTAACCCTTAGCATGAGAGACTGATTTCTCATTTTCCAGAGATCTTCGCCACTCTGCCTAAACTACCTGTCTTGGGGAAAACAATAAAGAGCGTTTAAATAGAGCTTGCCAAAGCAACAACACTACTGTTTCCATACATGAATGCATAAGCCTAAAAACAGTCTAGCTCTCACCACTTATTAAAAATAAGTTAAAATTTTCATATTCACCTCACTTGTTTTATTGTAGGTATTAAAGTTATTTTTTCCAATAGAAGATGGACATCAGAGACTGGAGAAGTTTCTATGCAATTTTTCCAATGGAACATGAGTTACCTTTGGTAATCTATGACCTTCAAAGGCATAAAATATTAAAAATGAAAGTCTCACCATTATACCCATAAATTACCACTGTTTAAATTAAATGGAAAAAAAAACCTATGAAAGTATGCTTTAGGCCATAATGTAGTAAACACACACAAATATTTTATACAAATAAAAAAGAAAGCATGAATATCTCAGCCTAAAAAGGTAGCACTTTATCTTAGCCCAAAAACAATAGATAAGAAAACCATACTCTTTATTGGCCAAAGAACTAAATGAATGAGAAAAATTAAAGCTTGCTTGCTTGAGATTTTCCCTAAAAAAGCCACTTTTTCTTTCTTAAAATAAGTTTCAAGTCAATGAGTAAGATGAGTCTATTTGGGAAACACAATTCAGATAACATCGGTGTTATCTGGCTCCCAAGATCACAACATATTCTCAGTAGCCAACAGTGAGTGGAAGGGTTATCACTGTTGAAAGTCACAGAAACAGGGTCAAAAAATATTTTTTAAAAGGCAGGTAAGATTCTCAAAATTAGCAAAGTGGGGTCACTGGGTACAAGAGCAAAGAGCCTTATATCCCTGAATGAATCTGGAAGTTATCACTTTATTATAACAAATGAGATATACTCTATGCTGTAAAATCTTTTAAAGAATCAGGGAAGGTAGTGGCAACTTTGGGGAAATTTTCTATACAAAAATTGGCTATAATAAATTTGGATTCTTAAGTAAGCAAACCCTTAGCAATCAAGAAATTTGTTCTAGAAGTAAACAGCCTGCCGCAAAGTTCTGAGTAGTCAAGAGTTCCCTGTTGTAAAACACATGAAAAGATGCTCAACATCGCTCATTATTAGAGAAATGCAAATCAAAACTATACTGAGGTATCACCTCACACCAGTCAGAACAGCCATCATCAAAAAGTCCACAAGCAATAAATGCTAGAGAGGGTGTGGAGAAAAGGGAACACTCTTGCACTGCTGGTGGGAATGTAAATTGATACAGCCACTATGGAAGACAGTATGGAGATGCCTTAAAAAACTAGGAATAAAACCACCATATGACCCAGCAATCCCACTCCTAGTCATATACCCTGAGGAAACCAAAATTGAAAAAGACACATGTATCCCATTGTTCCCTGCAGCACTATACACAGTAGCTAGAACATGGGAGGAACCTAGATGTCCATCGACAGATGAATGGATAAAGAAGTTGTGGTACATATACACAATGGAATATTACTCAGCCATTAAAAGGAACACCTTTGAGTCAATTCTAATAAAGTGGATGAACCTAGAACCTATTATACAGAGTCAAGTAAGTCAGAAAGAGAAAGATAAATACCATACTCTAACGCATATATACGGAATCTAGAAAAATGGTACTGAAGAATTTTTACTTACAGGGCAGCAATGGAGAAACAGAGAGAATAGACTCATGGACATGGGGAGAGGGGAGGAGAGGGTGAGATGAATGGAAAGAGTAACATGGAAACTTACATTACCATATGCAAAATAGATAGCCAACAGGAATTTGCTGTATGGCTCAGGAAACTCAAACGGGCTCTGTATCAATCTAGAGGGATGGGATGGGGAGGAAGATGGGAGGGAGGTTCAAAAGGGAGGGGATATATGTATCCCTATGGCTGATTCATGTTGAGGTTTGACAGAAAACAACAAAATTCCGTAAAGCAATTATCCTTCAATAAAAAAATAAATAAATTATTTAAAAAAATAAGAGTTCCCTGTTTTAAGCTCCTTTCATTTTATGCTTGAATGGCCAATTAAAATTGGCAGACTTGATGTCTCAATGAATTTCAGTCAGAAAAAAAAAACATGCTGTCAAACTGTTCTTGACATATTTTTTAGGTTAGTTTCATTTTTCTTCTTACAGTACCTTAGGTTCTTGCTAAAATAAATTATTAGGAACTTTTGAATGAGTATTCTATTAAAAAATGTAGCCATGCCCCAGTTTAAAGGTCATATTTCATCACTGTAGGTGATTTACCCTGTATAGCAAAGTGGTTTTATGAGTTAATTTTCCCCAACACCAAGTTCTATTAGATGCCTACTCTCCAATCTCACAATGTTTTTTGACAGAAATTAAAATTTTGCAGGGAGAGTCTGATAGGGTTGTTAACTCACAACCCTCCCTGAACCCCCAAGGGTGGAAAGAGCAGTGGATGGGGAATGACAGAGAGGCCCTCAATAAATGTACACCTCTGGTCTGAGCTTCTGCAAAGGCACCACTGGAGGGGACAACAGAATAGATTCATGTCTTCCAAACTGCAGGTCTCAGCCCATCAACAGGGAGTAAAACCAACATGGCAGATCAAGATCAGTATTTGATAGAGGTTGGAGGTGGGATGGAACTTATCAGAAAATACTGAGATGATTGGATGGCATCATAGACTCAATGGACATCATAGACTCTTTGAACAAACTCCAGAAAACAGTGAAGGACAAGGAAGCCTGGTGGGCTGCAGTCCGTGGGGTTGCAAAGAAGGAACATGACTTAGCAACTGGACAACAACAAGAGCACATCTCACACAGTCTAGGCTAAGTATTGTTGCATGAATCTTTGTTTTGAATATATTATTTATATGTCTATGTCTGTCCTGGCTTTCAACATAGAATGTGCTTCTTAAAGGGCACTGAGTTGGCCACAAAGGGTTAACACACCCACCCACCCCCTTCCCACAAATTCATATTTTGAAATCCTAACCCCAGTGTGATGGTACTAGAAGATGGAGCCTTTGGGAGGTGGCCTGGCTATGAAGGGGGGTCCTTTATGAATGGGTTTAGTGCTCTTATGAAAAAGACCCCAGGGAGGGTTCTTGCTCTCTTTCTGCCATTTGATGACAATGAGAAGTCGGCAGTCTGCAACCTAGAAGAGGGTTCTCACCAGAACCAGACCATGCTGGCATCCTGATCTCAGATGAACAGCCTCCAGAACTGTAAGAAATAAGTTTCTGTTGTTTGCAAGCCACCCAGTCTGTGTTACTTTGTTTTAGTAACCCAAGCTGATTAACAGTTTGGTACTTCTCTATTATTTACAGTTCAAGAGACACTGAGTAACTGAAAAGGCCATGTGCAAAGAGTAAAAGCAAGCTTGAAGTGAAGTGAAGTCGCTCAGTCCTGTCCGACTCTTTGCGAGCCCATGGACTGTATGTAGCCTACCAGGGCCCATCCATGGGATTTTCCAGGCAAGAATACTGTAGTGGGTTGCCATTTCCTTTTCCAAAGCAAGCTTAGCATAAGCTAATTTCTGTTAACTGATCTCTAAAGGATCCTACAATCCCGTTTCCTATTCATCCTAAAAATACCTAGAAGATCAAAGATAATGTTTTCAGCCTTTAACTAACTCCTTACTCAACAACTGCTTTTCTCTTATCTAAACAGCAGTCTTTGGTTCCTGTTAGAATATCGCCTGTGTGCTCAGCTGCTCAGTCATGGCCAACTCTTTCTGATCCTACAGACTATAGCCCACCAGGCTCCTCTGTCCTTGGAATCTTCCAGGCAACAAAACTAGAGTCAGTTGCCATTTTCTTCTCCAGGGGATCTTCCCACCAAGGGTCGAACCCCTGGATTTCTCTTGCATTTCCTGCATTGGCAGTTGGATTCTTTACTGCTGAGCCACCAGGGACGCCCCAGTGCACTATAAAATCTTGGTATTTGGTGAGGCTTGGGCAAGACCCTAGGATCACACTGGAGTCTTCATCCTGTGGCTGTAAGAACAGCCAACTATAGCTATGACCATGGTCTGACCACATTCTAGGGAGAAAAACCATCAAAGTAGGATGTTGTTTGGAAGAGCAAGTCCTCAGACTTGTGCAAGAGTTCTAAAGCTACAGATCAGGAGAGCCCCAGGGCCCAAAATGTGTCTGCTTCCTGAAGGGCCTGCCTGGGTGTGAGAGGTAAGGATCCAGCCAGCACACCTAGGGTCCTTTCCAGCCACTTCGATTGCTCTGGCTGCAGTATGGATCATGGATTAGAGGAAGGCCAGAGTGGACTCAGGAGCCCAGGGAGGTGATGGTTAGAATCCAGCAGAGAAATGTGAAGTTGGACTAGGGCAGAATCAGCAGAAACTATGAGAACCAGATGGAAGAGGGAGATATTCAGCAAGCAAGATTGACAGAAATAGGTGATGGGTTAGATGTGACGAATGAGAAAGATGGGGTCAAGGATAGCACCAAGTTTATACTTCCTATGAGGCAGTGGCTAGCGATGTCCATCACAGATCTAAGCAAGAGGAAAGATCAGGATTATGGTCTTGGGCATGAAAAATTTCAGGTGCCTCTGAGATAGCCAAGTGCAATGTCAATTATGTAATCTAGTGCTCATAGAGAGGCCTAGGTTGGAGATGTAAATTTTAGATTCACTTATGTCTTTCTTTTTAAATTCTTGCTCCAAAATTACATTTTGAGACACAAGTGTTTGAAACAGAAAAGAATGAGGGCTTTAAAATCAGAAAATCCAGAGATGAAACTGTCTCTTACTGACTCTGTGTCCACGAGCCTGCACCTAGCCCAATCAGGTTTCCAATTTCCCCTTTATCAGTGAGGAAGCTGCAGCCCACCGTCAGAAGCATGGTGAAGATGAGGAGAAAACAGCACTTGAGAAGTGCCTGGAACAGAGCAAGTTCTCAACACAGGGGAGCCAGAACCATGCTATACTTTTTTGTATACCCCCTAGCACTTGATACTGTCCTGGCTAAGGATTCCATCAACATTTAGTATGTTGAACTGACTTGAAATACTCAGAATTGTCAGCAAACCACTATTTCCTAGACAACCACTAGCTCTCAAAATCATTCCTCCACCTGGCACCCTACTGAAGCAACACCCAAACATAAGCTATGCATGGAGCATGTCTTCCTCCATCACCCACATACCCTGGTGCATCTCCCAGCCCTGGGAGTACCCACCACTTGGCAGGGGCCAGTGACTATCCAGAGCTCGTTTCTACTATCTAAAGTCCTTGATACCCAATCTGGTCATATGAAGTTGTTCTCTTGTGGTCTACAAGGATGTGAGAAAAGCCAAGACTGGCTCTATCTCTTCTCTAGTATTTCTAGAGCAGGCAGATGGCACCCTCTTCACACACCCTGAAATTCATCTGGGAATACCAAGCATTTCAGGAGGCTTAGATTTTGAGCAATGGGTTTACCATTTCCTGCCAACATTGGGATTTCCCAAGTGGCTCAGTGGGTAAAGAATCCACCTGCAATGCAGGACACGCAGCATAAGTGGGTTCGATCCCTAAGTTGTGAAGATCCCCTGGAGGAAGGCATGGCAAACCACTTCAGTATTCTTGCCAGGAGAATCCCCACGGACAGAGGATTCTCGTGGGCTACAGTCCACGGGGTTGCAAAGAGACGTGACTGAAGCAACTGAGCACGCATGCATGCACACACACACCAATATTGAGTGTGCACCAGAATCACTTGTCATTCAGATTCTTGATCCCCATTCCCAGAGTTTCTGACTCAGTTAGCCTGGGGTACAGTATAAGAATCTGCATTTCTAACAAGTCCTCAGTTCTAGGGACAACACCCAAGAACCCGGCTTCTTCCTGAGACTGGGTAATAGCAATGTCTAACTAACATTTAAAAAGAAACCAGCTGAAGTTGGGAAGGTTTACCTGGAGTGTCATAGGAAGTTGCCCTGTATATTATCACTGTGGTATCTCACTTAAGAGTTATATATGTTTGGGATTTTTGTACTTTCAGACCTTATTTTAATCGTTTCCTAATGTTTTGTCTTATGCTTCATAATTTCTACTTATTTGTTCTGTTATTTTTGAAAAAGAAAAAGCAAGAACTCTTTATATAGAGATACCTCTTCATACTGATGCCAGAACCTAAACCCATCACTGTTACCTTCTTCTGGAGGACCTAGTTGTCATTTTCATGGAGTTGTCATAGCCAGCCTTTAAGAAAAATCTTCACAACTCAAGCTGTTTGGCTTGAGAAACCTCAGTGGTGGCCCAATTCATCTTGACAGGATGAATGGGGCCTATTCATTCACTGACTTACATGTTTACTGGGCCCCTAGTATATGTCAAGCATTTTCTTGATAGGCAATGTTAAGGAACCATGACATTCACCCTTAAAGGAGTTTATAACCTTAAGTTGAGTGTGAGTTTGAGTAGAGGTGATAAAAAAATAAGTAAAATACATAGATGTATAAGTATCTACTGTGATAGGTGAAGAAAACATATGAAGAAGGTCCCCTTTAGGTTAGATGATCAGAGAAAGTCTCTAGAGGAGGCGACATTTAAATTGATTAACTTAGAGAAGCTTAAAGTCCATTCTTGTCTGTGTATCCTGAACCAAATTCACTCGTATGCCACTCTGGGAGCTTTAAAAATGTTTATCTGATAATTATAAACAGCAGAAAGAACAGATTTCCTATTTAGATTATTATTTCTGTTAAGGAAGAGAAAAAAATCATTCCTAGGAACATTGGTTAAAGAAAGTTGGCAGTCTGGTGACTAAATACCATTTATGATGTAAAAAGAAGGACTACTATAAACTATTGAAACTAGTGTTTATCAGTCTGCCTGACATTTCTAAGAGGGTCTGGAAAATAATGAAATCAGAATAATCATGAAATGTCTCAAAGTTTTGAAGAGTAATCTTCATGTAAATTCATAAGCTGTTCGGTATATATTTATTACATCCCCACCTTTTCCCATATATAATGCTAAGTTCCAAGAATACAAAAATAAAATGTGATGCCTAACCATTCCCACTGACAAATATTAGCTAAACACCTATGATGCACTTACCACTTCCTCAAGCTGGTCATAGTTTTGCTTCTTTTTATTGTTGTTTTGTTTCCTTACTTCATCAGTAAATACTATGACCAAATGATCAAGAGATAATTATGCTGATCATAGTATTTTTTAAAGTATGCTTTAAATGTTGAAAATCCTGGATAAATAACAAGGTCCTATTGTACAGCACAGGGAACTATATACAATATCCTCTGATAAACCATAAAGGAAAGAATTTTTAAAAGAATGTATGTGTGTATGTGTATATATATATACATATATGTACAACTTTGCTGTACCTCAGAAATCAATAACATTGGAAATCAACTATCCTTAAGCAAAAAAAGAAAGAAAGAAAGTTCACTACTCAGTAAGTAGAATCTATGAATTTCTTGTGCAAATCTATGAAGCAAAGAAACACATTTTTATGGCTAGCTATAATTTCCTCCTAAACCCCTTGCTCAACATTATTGGATACCAATGGCTTAAGTATCACCTCTCTCTTACAAAAGAGAGGCATTTTCTACAGTCTTGTGTCTTTAGTCCTGGGATTTTAGTTCCAATTCAAGGTAATTATATTGTACTTTCTGGGCCTGCAGTGCTTGCAAGCCCCATCCTTGCCTGAAGAAACTCTACTGAAAGACACAAGCCCGTTTTTAGTGAGAGCAATACTACCCACAAATGCTATGTAGTTCAATATACAATTTTATAACTGACTTTCAAAAACCTTTAGAGAAACAGGTCTCAAGAACTTGCTCACCCATTAGTCAACTCCTCCAAACATACTGCTCTCGTACTGTTAATTCATCCCGTGAACAATGCAGAAGACTTTCTAAAAGAAGAATACACACTTCATGGAGTTGTCTTTCAAACATAGGTTTGTTTTAACTTAAAATGACAATATCTAAGAACGGTCAGTTGACTAGACATGTAAAGACATCTCAGTTATTATGTTCCAAATCTTCCCAAGAGTAACCTAATTCAGGTAGGGCTCCTGTGTTTTCCTATATTATCTCCTTACACACCTCTGATGGACTTCCCTGGCGGCCAAGATGGTAAAGAATCTGCCTGCAATGTGGAAGACGTGGGTTCGACCCCTGGGTTGGGAAGATCCCCTGGGGAAAAGAATGGCTACCCAGTCCAGTCTTCTTGCCTGGAAAATTCCATGGACAGAGAAGCCTGTCAGGCTATAGTCCATGGGGTCACAAAGAGTTGGACATGACCAAGTGAATAACACAAGCAGGCACACACACACACACACACACCCCTCTAATGAAGTTAGACAGTAAATACAATGGAATACATAAAATTAAGCCTGGTTTCCCTGGCCTAATCTTTTATCCTGAAAGGAACCTGACTGAATAAAATGCTTCATCAATAGGAGCCAATTTTGACTAAACAGTACTTCAAAAATGTCATCAAGAGATTAAGCTTAACATTAAAAAAAAAAAAGAAAAATACTAAATAAAACAAAAGGCTAGGTTTCTTCCCTCCTCCATTTCCCTGGCATTTAGAAGAACTGCCTTAGATAAGTCCACAAATGAACAGCTGAGCTACATAATGTACAGTTCTAACTGGGCAGCTTCTAGAAAAATAAAAGGACTCCTTCCAACCCCAGTTAATGTGCTTGATACAAAAAGAACATGTTTCTGCAACAAATATATTTCAGGCTTGATTTTTACAGAGTAACTAATGAAGGCTCCAGCCATAGGGGAAAAGAATTATTTTTCCAGGATATTAAACGTTCTGACTCACCATTTAACAGAAGTACAACTTAAATGAATATGCAAATTAAATGTATACATATTTATGACTTTATCCATGTATGACAAGGCCTATGGCTTCTGGTTTTATTAAACAGGAAGAAAAGCCTGGAAAACTACCATACATTTGTATTTCTATTCAAATAGTTCCTTCTCCCCAAGCACTGGTTGAAGCAAAGTACTAATTCTGAGTCTAGTGATATATATAAGCCAAGAGAATCATACTGAACGGATGAAAATGGACATTGTCTCCTTTATTATGTTTGGACAAGAAGATGTAAAAATATAAATATGAAACCATTAAAAATGTGACACCTCATGAATAATTACTAGTAAACAGAATTTTTCTGTTAATCTCTATGATTTCTAGAAGTCAAAAATGCGCTCTCACCATAGAATCCCTAGTAAAACCCTGAATAAGAATCTTAAGAATTTTACATTAGCCGTAGTCCTGCTAAACATCTGTGAGACTACAAGCAAGTCAATTCACCACTCCAAGCCTCAGCTATTTTACCCATAAAAGGCCCAAGTTTCTGAACTAGTTAATATTTGAATTCTCTATCAGAAAGAAATCTACCCTCAATCCCCCATGTGTCAGTAAGACCATTCTAATTATTTGTCATCATTCTTCTGAAAGTTAAAACACTCTTTTGTGCATACAGGAAGGATGGTTGGAAAGAGAAGAGGATTCTTAGAGGGAATAGAAGCGAGGCTGGTTTTGTTAATTAGGTTCCTCCTCTGAAACCACGAGTCTATTAGCATATACTGAAATTTACCCAAATAAAAGAATGGTTGGTATCTTCATCTCAAGACATATTCTTTCAGGAAAGGGCACAAGTCAATTTCTAAGAATGTATATTTCAGCCAGTTGCACATTACTAACAACTAAGGCAGGCAAGAGGCAAGCAAAAGAGAATGACATAGATGTCAGTTTATGGTCTACACCGAGAAATAAACACTCATCTTTATATGATGTAATCAGGAAGGAAAGATACAACATGCACCTGCCAGCTCCAGGAGGCACACCTCTCACAGGTAAATTACCTTATGGGTCAGCAGATGCTGGGAGTTTACATGATGAGATGCTTTCTAAGGATAAGATGCTTTGTTTTCCTCCTTCATTCAACTCTTCATTGACTACTTACTATATCAAATTCCAAAGCTAAAAAAATAAATGAAGGTATGAATTGACAGTCTATAATATTCACGTAAACCTTGACATTTATTTTAGAGTAGTTCAGCCCCTGAGAATATTTCCAAATAAAACAATAAATCTAAACAATATAGATGCTAAGCTAAAGTGCCCTTGGAATTTTCTTTCCCTTCATTAAGTGGTATGTCATGAAGGGGAAGTGTGTGTTAATCGCTCAGTCATGTCCGACTCTTTGTGATCCCAGGGACTGTAGCCCACCAGGCTCCCTTTGTCCACAGCATTCTCTAGGGAAGAGCACTGGAGTGGGTAGCCATTCTGTTCTCAAGGGAATCTTCCCGACCCAAGGATGAAACTCAAGTCTCCTGCATTGCAGGCAGATTCTTTACCATCTGAACCACCTCATTAAGTGGTATGTGATGAAGGGGAAGTAAATTACAAGTGGAATAGGTAACTCGGATTACCTATTAGTTAATACAGGGTGAAAAATTTTATTTCCCCTAGAGAAATGATTTTATTGGATTACAAATATATTGATAAGCATTATAGAATGCTAAAACCAGAAAGAGAAAAATAATACAAACTTCTTGTTTTATATGTGAGAGACTTGAGGCTCAAAGGTGGTAGGATTTGGTCCAGGTTATACAGCTAAATCCCTGGAGGAGAAAATGGCAACCCACTCCTATATGTTTTTGCCTGGAAAATCCCATGAACAGAGGAGCCTTGTCGGCTACAGTCCATGGGGTCACAAAAGAGTCACACAACTTAGAGACTAAAGAAAAACAGTCAAGTATACTGCCAGAACTAGAACCCAGGTCACCAGCAGGCATGCTTCACAGTCCCTGATGTACTGCATCCCATGAGTCTCCTCATTGTTGTCAGAAGTGAAACAATGTCACAATCTACAAAGCAAAGGACTAGACACCAAGAGCTTTGAGTTCTAGTCTTGTAAACTCTACTAGATTAGACATGATACTTTACAAAACTAATCACTTGTCTAAACCTCAGTTTTCTCAACTGTTGAAATTTGAACAGTAATTTACAGTGAGACAGTGCAAACCACAATAAATGCAGAAATGTCTGGCCATTGTAAACCTTATACAAGCACAGAAGTAGCACTGGGTGGATGACAACAGTGATGGTGATGATTCCAGACAACCTGCTGCTGCTGCTAAGTCGCTTCAGTCGTGTCTGACTCTGTGTGACCCCACAGACAGCAGCCCACCAGGCTCCGCCGTCCCTGGGATTCTCCAGGCAAGAACACTCGAGTGGGTTGCCATTTCCTTCTCCAATGCATGAAAGTGAAAAGGTAAAGTGAAGTCGCTCAGTCGTGTCCGACTCTGTGTGACCCCATAGACGGCAGCCTACCAGGCTCCTCCGTCCATGGGATTTTCCAGGCAAGAGTACTGGAGTGGGTTGCCATTGCCTTCTCCTTCAGACAACCTGGCTTCAACTCTAATTCCAGCCACTTGTTACCTTGATAAGTCATTAAACCTGTGAGCCTCACATTCCTCTTGTGAATATCTGGTTAATAATTTTTGCCCTGCCTCCCCCAGAAATGTTCAGAATTAAAAGTTTTTCAGAGAATGTTGTTATTGTTTCAGTTGCTAACTCAAATCAGACTCTTGCAACCCCATGGACTATATAGCCCATGGGATTCCTCTGTGCATGGGATTTTCCAGTGAAGAATACTGGAGCAGGTTGCCATTTCCTTATCTGGGAAATCTTCCAGACCCAGGGATTGAACCTGAGCCTCCTACATTGGCAGGCAGGTTCTTTACCATTGAGCCACCAGGACAGCCCGTCAGAGAATATGAAAAAGCATTTACAAAGCAAGGCATTGATGCAAATGTGAGGTATTACCAAATCCCTCTAGTCTTATTTGGACAAAGATATAACGAGATTTTATTCATTTTTTAAAGTGTTCCTCCTCAACTAAGACGTCATTATGCATCAGTCTCAGTCTTACCAGCTTTCTCATCAGTTTTCCTAAGTCTCCACAGAAGGTACCATTTCCCTCAGCTCAGAGATTACGCTTGCTGCTTACTCAACTTCCCACTGGCAAGGACTTATCTGAGAAAGGTTTATTTCTAGGGCCGCCTTTCGACTGGAAATGCCCTGACAAAAGCTTCCATGAACACTATTATACTTCATCACATTAAAAGTGGTAAGGAATCCAACCCTTTGGCTTTTCTCCACTCCCAACACTTCAGCCTTTACATAGAAGAGACAGAAGCCTGGGTGGATGCTTTTCACCGGAAGGGCAACAAGGGTTGTTACCCAAACCCATGCTTGGTAGTACTGATGGGGAGACTGCTGCTTCTTTGCGGGTGACTAGCACATTCTTAGGCCCAACCGGCCTCTCAAGGGTCACTCACCTTAGAGCTACCGCCCCTGGCAGGCTGAGAATATCATAGAAAAATAGAAGGGTGGGGGAGTGGGGGTGTGCAGTATTTTTGGTCTGCAACATGCTAGCTGCCTTAAAAAAAAAAATCAGAGTAACTAGCATTTCCTTGCTGAGAACCCAGATTTCAGTTGATCAGAAGAAAAAACTCATCAGCCTATCCAAACAACTCTGAAACAGGTTTCCATCCAGCCACGCCGGGCACCAGAGACAAGTGAGCTGAGGCTGGGTGGGGGGTAAGAACTGACAACAGGCTTATCTGCATAGATGAACGATAAGCTGCCCTTTGTTGTCTTCTGTTTTGGTGACTCTTGGCACCGGTTTGGCAAATCAAACCCCGGAGTTCTCCCTCTCTGGTGCCCCCACACTCCCACCCCCCGTCCCAGCTGTTGAAGCGTCACGTTGACCCGGCTGGGGAAGAGAAGCAGGTGAAACGCAGAAGTCTGTATATTGCTGCATTTAGGTTGAAACCACGCCGCACCTGTTCAATCCGGCTCCGGCGCCAGAGACCAGAACACCGACTCGTAAGCCCCTCGAGATCCCAGGGGCGCCTAACAAGTTCGCCGCTGTTTAATATCCGGAGAGGGTGGTGGGAGAGCTCTCTTTTTGCAGCCAAACTCAGCTGGCTACCCAGAAAAAGGAAAGGGGGATCCGGCTCAAGTGAACCCAGAGTGATCCCCAGTGTCACTGCGGCCCCGGGGATCCGGGTAGTAAGCGGAGTGGGTGCCCGCGGGGAGCGCGCAGCCGTGGCCCGGAGGAATGAAGGTCCCGCTTCGGTGGCCACGCGAACCCCCTCCACCCTACCTCCAGCACCAGACGGACAAAGTCAGAGCGTCGAGAGATCGCCAGGATTCATCAGAGACTCAGAGCCCCCAAGCTCGAGTCCAAAAGGAGGGTCGCGGGAGGAGGGGCAGGGGACGCGCAGGAAACTTACCTCACCGGGACAGCCTTCGGGCACCTCCGGTGTCGAGACCAGTTGCGCCACAGCGTGCAAGTTATCGGGACGTTGTCTCTTCCCCGGGTCGAAAGGAGAGCCGTGCAAGCAAGGGGCGGGGGGGGGGGGTCAGCGGGGCGGGGCCCGAGCCCGGGCGCGGAGCGCGGAGCGGGCAGGTGCCGGGGCCCCAGCCGCGGGACCAAACTCGCCCCGGACGCGCCTGAGCGGGGGCGCGCGGCTGCGAGTGTGCAATGCGCGCGCGCCGCGGCCAGAGTGTGTCCCCGCTTTCCCCTTCCTTCCCCGCCGGTCCTGCGGCCAGACTGAGCACTGAGCGGCCGCCGAAGCCCGCGCTGCTCTGAGCGGCTCCACCGCCGGGCGCACTCTGGCCGCGGCGCGTTCGGGGTCGGGGGCCGGGGACTGAGGAGCAGGGCGCCCCAGGGCTTGGGCGCAGTTTCCTGCGCAGAGCGCGCTGGAGTCGGAGCGAGGCGCGGAGAGAGCTGGCTGCGCGGCGGCGGCCGCAGCTCTGAAAGGCTGCAGGCCCCGCCCGCCGGCCGCCCAGGCTCTTCCCCTTTTCTCTCCACCCCCTCGCTCCATCCCCGCACGCCCTGCAGGGAAGCCAGACCGGTTTGCAGCTGCGGCGGCGGGAGCCTTACCGCAGTAGGACTGGGCGTCCGAGTCGACGCTGGGGACAAGGCGCTTGGTCCCGCCGCCGCGTGCCTAAGACAGAGAGCGGGGGTGGAGTGGGCCCCTAGATCCAGCCGCTTCCTGCAGGGCTAGCCAAGGGCTTCTCGGCTGTGCTAAGTCTTGCAGCCCCGGAAAACAGGGCTGTGTTTGGGACAGGGCTCCCGCTTCCTCAGGCCACCAAACTCTTCGACACCTGGTCTCCTGCCCGCTGGACTCTGCTTGCGCCGAACCCCCGCTTTAACCAGGAAGGGGCAAGGCAGTCACCACGTGTTCCCAGGAAGTAAGACCTACCCAAGAGAAAGAAATAGGTAGGAGAAGGGGTCCTGGGAGAGAGAAGGCTGGAGGGACATCAGGCACTGATGGTCGGTGATGAGGGTCCGGGCCAAATCTTACTGACAGCGCTGAGTGGGCGTGGGGCCCTCGTAATCTCACCCGATGTTCAGTCCAGCAACGGAGAGGACGCCGGCCAGGTCTAAAGGACTCTCTTGGGTCTGGGGGAGGGGGAGGGAGCTGCTATCATGGAAGCTATACTGCTGCTACTGCTGCTAAGTCGCTTCAGTTGTGTCCGACTCTCTGAGACCCCATAGACGGCAGCCCACCAGGCTGCTCCGTCCCTGGGATTCTCCAGGCAAGAATACTGGAGCTGGAGTGGGTTGCCATTTCCTTCTCCAGGGGATCTTCCCCATTCGGGGATCGAACCTGCGTCTCCTGCATTGCAGGCGGATGCTTCCCCTTTACCCTTATTTTACAAAGAAACACATTCGTGGGAAACGTGGGATATATTCTGTCCCAAGAAAACCAACCTTTCATGTCCTTATCCTCAGATACCGCCTAATGGGTGAGCCAAAATGAATTGTTTGAAAGGATACTCTGTTAGTTCTCAGCAAATGAAAAAACCTCTTTTTTGAGTTGAAATCTTGTACTTCCCAGTTCAGAACGGAGGATAATAATTCCTTGGTAACACATATCTGTTAAACTTTTTCTAGCATACCTCTTCCAGATGTGTCAGGCCACCCCTGGGAGTTTTAGGCCATCACTTGTTTAGAACCCTGTGACTTGTGTCTGGTTTTAGCACCCTAGGCTCTTCAAAGCCTAAGAGCAGGAATACAAATCTAGTCCAGCATGATCACTTCACAGAAGTAAAAACTGAGACCCCAAAGTATTAAGTGACCCACAGGCCAGAACACAGGTTCCTTGATTCCCAGAAATGCTGGACTAACAAAGTTCAGTTTGGGTCTAAAGAGACGTGGGTGGAGGAAAGAGACACAGATCAAAGAACCCTTCATCTGCCTGGTGTGAATCACCGTGTAGAGGGCAGCAGCATACCGCTGTAAGTAGCAGACTGCTGGGATCTGGGGATGGTAATCCCAGTTTCTTCTCTGCTTCTCAGATATTTGTTCTGAAATCCAAGGAGTGGAAAACAAATCTGCTTCCCAGAGAGGAAATAATAAGTGAAAATACAAAGTTAGTTCTCGATATTTCCTGGGAATACAGAGGAGACAAAAACAGATAAAATCAAAATTAAAATAATGGCTTAGATGTGGTCACCTATGCTACTTACAAATGGACACACACACACACGTGTACACACCTTTTCCATTAAAAGCCTGTTTGATTCCCTTCTATAAAGCACAGAGGCCAACAGCCTTCAGTTTCCAGAGCAAATTCACAAAGCAGAATGCCCACTGGCTATTTAGAGAGCTAACACTATTAAACAGGATTCTAGGTGCTCTGATTTTTCGAGTAGTCATGTATGGATGTGAGAGTTGGACAATAAAGATAGCTGAGTGCCAAAGAATTTATGCTTTTGAACTGTGGTGTTGGAGAAGACTCTTGACATTTCTTGAACAGCAAGGAGATCCAACCAGTCCATCCTAAAGGAAATCGGTCCTGAATATTCATTGAAAGGGCTGAGGCTGAAGCTTTGCAAAGCTTCAGTACTTTGGCCACCTGATGCAAAGAACTGGCTCATTTGAAAAGACCCTGATGCTGGGAAAGATTGAAGGCAGCAGGAGAAGATGACGAGAGAGGATGAAATGGTTGGATGGCATCACCGACTCAATGGACGTGAGTAAACTCTGGGAGTTGGTGATGGACAGGGAGTCCTGGCGTGCTGCAGTCCATGGGGTCACAAAGAATCAGACAAGAATGAGCGACTGAACTGAACTGAACTATTAGCAATAGTGGCTTGGCCATAAACTCTGGAAATATTAAAAAATCAGATAATGCTTATCTAATTGTTTTACTTGATTTTGAGTATAATTTTTCCAACTGATTTCAGATCTTAGTCCAAAATCTTAATAATGCTATTTGGTACTCCCCTGTGAGAAACAGGCATAGATTTCTTATAACAGATTTAATAGCATTAATGGCTCCAGTTCATGACCTCCCTTTAGCCATGTCCTTTTTTTCTAACTTTGTAGTACCCTCCCACTCTGTGTTCATTCATATGCTTTACTTTGATCAGTGGAACAGTAGCAGACTTGATGTAAATCGAGGTTTGAAAAATGTTTGTCAACAAGGAAATACCACTACACATCTGTTAAAATTTCCAAAATCCCAGAACACTGACAAAACCAAATGCTGGCAAGAATATAGAGCAAAAGGAACTTTCATTCATCGCTGGTGGGAATGCAAAATTTAATGGCCACTTTGAACAACAGTTTTTCAATTCCTTACAAAACTAAACATACTCTTACCATGTAATTTGGCAATCATATTCCTTAGTATATACCCTAAGGAGCTGAAAACTTATGTCCATACAAAAACCTGCATGTGGATGTTTATAGCAGCTTTATTCAAAATCGCAAAAACTTGGAAGTAAACCAAGTCTTGCTTGGTAGGTGAATGGATAAACTGTGGTAAAACGGAATATTATTCAGTGCTCTCTTTTTAAAAAAAGAGCTATTAAGCCACAAAAACACACGGAAGAAACTTAAATGCACATTACTAAGTGAAATAACTCTGTCTGAAAGGGCTACATATGGTATGATTCCAACTACATGATATTCTGGAGAAAACAAAACTATGGAGACAGTAAAAAGGTCAGTGGCTGACAGAGTTAGGGGGAGGGAGGGATGAATAGGCAGAGCACAGAGGATTTTTAGGGCAGAGAAACTACTCTGTATGATACTTTAACAATGAAGATGTCATTATACATTTGTCCAAAACCTTAAAATTCATTAAGAATGAATCCTAATGTAAACTAAATCCTGCTGTAAAATAAATTCTAATGTAAATCCTAATGTAAAAACCTAACGGTCTTTGGTGATAACGATGGTGTCTGTGTAGGTTCACCAGGTGAGGCAAATGTGCCCCTCAGGTGGGGGATGTTGATCACGGAGGGGGCTATGCATGTGTAGGGGAAGGTGGTATATGAGAAATCTCTGAACCTTCCCTTCAAACTCGCTATGAACCAAAACTGCTCTAAAAAATGAAGTCTATTGTTTTTTTTAATTGTGTGCTTTTCTGCTTCTGTTCTTGGAATTCTGCCATCACCAGGAGAACAAGCCCACTGAAGGATGAAAGACCCTGTGGAACGGAGCTGACTCATTGCAGTTGAGGTCATCCTTGACCAGCCAGCCCTCAATTGACTGCAGAGGTACAAACAAGTTCAAATGAGATCTGCCAAGCTTGGTCCAGATCAGCAGAACCAAATCAAAGATTTGGGAGAAATAAAACATGGGTGCTGTTCTAAGTTATGAGTTCAATTAATTATCTATTGCTGCGTGGCAAACCACTTCTAAACTCATAGCCTACAACAATCACCATTTACTATTTCTCATGAGTCTGTGAGTCAACTGGGCTCAGCTGGGCCTTGGCTAGAGTCACTCAATTGGCTGCATTTAGGTGGCCTCTTGGAGAAGGCGATGGCACCCCACTTCAGTACTCTTGCCTAGAAAATCCCATGGACAGAGGAGCCTAGTAGGCTGCAGTCCACGGGGTCGCTAAGAGTCAGACACGACTGAGCGACTTCACTTTCACTTTTCACTTTCATGCACTGGAGAAGGAAATGGCAACCCACTCCAGTGTTCATGCCTGGAGAATCCCAGGGACGGGGGGGCCTGCTGGGCTGCCATCTATGGGGTCATACAGAGTTGGACACAACTGAAGCAACTTGGCAGGTGGCCTCTGGCAGCTGGGCCAAATTAGAAGGTCTGAGAAGTCTTCACTCATACATCAGATACCTCTGTCTGCCTCTCACGACCTTTCTCTTTCTGCATGGCTAAGTTATGGAACTTTGCACTAGTTACAAGTCCTTTCAAAATTTCTCTATGAAATGAGGGGAGTTAAGTTTATCCATATTGCTAATGCATATTTAACCTTTTCTTTGATGATATCTTAAGGGCAAATTGAAGTCCAATAAACACCTAGAAGGGTGTTAGAGGGAATTTGGGGCACATTGGCCAACCATGGGTATTTCTAGCATTTCATCTGTTACTTATTTTTCAAGGAAAAATTCTCAAGAAGCCACATGAAAGACAGGCACTGCCTCCACGGACATCGAACAGGAAAGTGGGAGATTGCATCCCTCACGACTCCTGAAGAGTCGTCTTCCATCACATTGTCGTCTCTGTCTAGAAACTTCGTTTCTAAGCAGGTAAGTTAAATGCTTAGCTGACTCCCCTGTATAACTTGAGATGCTCATTTCAGAGGGTGCATTTTCCCAGGGGACCTTATACTCTCTAATTTCAGGTTTGCTCTTAAAATTAGCAGAGACTTGAACTCTAGCCCCAACTCCCTTCCATCTCTTCTTTCTCCCTGTGCTATCTTCCTTTCCTCTAGCTTTGTTTTCTTGTCCTGCTGCAGCCTTTCTTCCCTAATCCTACAGCACTGAACTAGGAGCCCTAGGCCTACTTTCTCATCCCACCTCTGTTCCAGCAGCAGTGAAGTCTGCATTCTCTCTTGGCTCCAGATTCTTTGAATTCAGATTCATATGTGTATCATGAGGGTGTATCATGAGATGCTCTGGGAAAGGTCACTTACAAGCCTGATAGACATGATCCTTATATGCCTTCTGCAGCACATAAACAGTGCAAGACTTGGAGGGGGTGAATATTAAAGACTCAGAACTCTTTAGAAGAGGTACACTTGTGTCTCAGTCCTTCTCAAGCAATTCCCAACATCTAGGTACTTTCTCCTAAGGTGTTTTATTTATTTTTTTCTATTGGAAAACATGCAACTCCAGCACCTACAAGCCCTATTTAATTCATTACTCCTTGCCTGGATGTTGGTATCATCCTCTCAAGATACCAGCTACTGTTTCCATCCTTTGGCCAGAAACAATATGAAAACTGGAGGCCCACTGTTAGCAGGCGTTCAGGTCTGACCTTAAAAATGTTTGCATAAATATCTGATAACTCATCTAAAAACTATGAAAAAGAGTTAAGAAATATTTCTGTAACAAATTCATACCAAAATACAAAATTACATGCATTGAGATGATAATTATATGGGAAAATGTGCACAGGAACAACTACTAAAAGAAAGCAATTAAAAAGAAAAATGCCTGTGCTAGGGTAGGGGAATTCTAAGATTAAAAAATGTTTTGATGGTACGTTGTTTTTACATTTAAAAAATACATATGCATCTTCAACTTCTAATTTCTGCTAGCCAGAAATTCTTCTAATTTCTACAGTCTGTTTTCTGTGGAGTTCAGTTACTCTTTTTCTCTTCAATAGTTTTTTTCCTTGTTGCAGACCTCACACACATACCTTTTCTAATGTTCACCTTGCCCAGAAGTTGTGAAAACAACGTAAACTTAATAGTATTCAATGAGAAGCCTGAACAAGAAACAAAACAATAGCAGAATGAAGGGAATAAAGAAGGAGAGATAGAGAGTTGGTAGGATGGCTGGCACAGAGAATTCAGCTGCCTTTAAGAAAGCATACTAAAGGCATGTAAAATTTATACACACAGTTTGTATATCAAGTCCAAACTTGGGTTTTAAAGAACCTGAAAGACAAGGTCTTCATAAGAGAGAAAGAAATCCCCTTTTGGTTGGAGATACTGATTGAAAAGCTTAAAGTTGAGGAAGAAGACAGAAATGAATTAGCGGTGTTCCTCAAAACTTCACAAAATCTATTGCAGTGATTATACCCCAAGAACAGTGTGTTAGAATAGTCTATCTTGAGTCATGAATACCAGCTACAGAACCAGGAACAAAAGCTAGGGTTGCCATCTTATCCCTACATTAGGAAGTGGTCAACAGCATGGACTCTGGACTTTTCATGACTAAGCACCAATTTTTCATGTCAAAGTCTGCTTTGTTCTAAAATGTGAAATACTCGGTTTGGGGTCTAACTTCTTGAAACATTTAAGTTTCTCATCAATAATGAGCACACTTGAAATGAAATGGGACACAATAAAAGAATGACAGGTTGACATTCCTGATGGTCCAGTGGTTGAGAATCTGCCGGCCAATGCAGGGGACATGGGTTCAATTCCTGGTCCGGGAAGATCCCACATACTTCAGAACAACTAAGCCTGCACACCACAACTACTGAGCCCACACTCTAGAGCCTTCAAACAGCAAGTACTGAGCCCACACACTGCAACTCCTGAAGCCCTCGCACTCTAGAGCCCGTCTGTGAAAAGAGAAGCTGTCACAGCGAGAAGCCTGTGCACCACAACTACAGCGTGGCCCCTGCTCACTGCAGCTAGAGAAAGCCTGCACACAGCAGTGAAGACCCAGCCCAGCCAAAAATAAATAAGGAAATGAAAGTGTATCAAAAAGAGTGGCAGGTCTAGAAACAATACCAAGAAACAATGGAACCTACAAATAAGGTTGAAAAAGAAGGAAAGGTAATGAGGTCAACAAAGTCACCTGAGTTTCCTAAATAGAGGCAACGATTGGCCACCCAAGATGCCCTTGGTGTAAGTGACGCCTTCCTGTAGCCATTTCAGGAAGGGCTCGGGTACTAACAGATGAGTGAGATGAGCTTGCACCCCATGTGGAGGGGCAGCTGGCGGGGCCAAGATGCTGATGACAAAAGCAAACATTAACTTCAGTCAACCAGTGAAGCCTCCACTAAGATTTCTCAGATTCCCACAACACCTCACCATGTGAATACACCAGGAAGGCAGTATTGATTTTTGCTTTTATTCCCCGCCCCCTCCCCAAAATTTTGGACTTTCCCAGACTTGAAACCATTTAGGCAGAACCTTACTAGCAAGTGTCTCCTCTTGGTAATATTTGAATTTAAATGCGTGGCGAGCAAAATGGAGCCCTTATTGTGATCCCTTTTTAAAGACTTTGTCTACAAGCTATCACAGCAACCTAGAATATTTTGCTGGGGTGGGAGACAGAAAAAGGAAATGTGTTAATCAGGGTATGCAAATGATGTAAGATACAAGCCCCAGTCCTCAGGTAATGTGGACTACTATAACAAAGGTTCATTTCTTGTTCATGATTCTGTTCAGTATGGTAGTGAGACTGGCTTCCTGCATTCAGGGACCTTGGGTGCTTCCATTGGTGGCATCTTATCTTCAACAACTGGCCTCCAAAATCCCTACTAAACTGGGAGAGGGCAAAAGAGTTAAGATTCCAGCTCTATGGAAGTGGCAAATATCGCATCCACCCATATTCCAATGGGCAGAACTTAGTCCATGGTCCCACCTACCAGCATGAAGCCTAGAAAGCTATGTTTAAGTGCTGTCCTTAGGAAGAAGAGGGGAGCATGGGTGTCCGTGAGCAATGTATTTTCTTCCCATTGTGCTGAATTAAAGATGAATCATTCATCTTAAGTTTATTTTTGCACAGCTGTGATTGTTGGTAGTCAGATTTATTCTCTTATGCTTGTGTCCGGGTGTTTTCCCTACATTTTTAGACTAGAAGCAGCCTGCTATATGTGTGTAGTTTGGGATGGTATTGTGGTCTGGGAAGTGTTTGTGGACATAACATGGGAACATAAAGAGTCAACAGCCTATATTGTAATAGAAAATTGAACACTTGAAGCAAGTGTATAAAAAGTACCTTTCCCGAGCTCTTACCACAAGGAGAAGGCTATTGATTCCATCATCATGGGAGGAAATGGAATCTGTGCAATCAGATTCCATTTGAAGTGGCTGCAATTGGCAACTTTGGAGGCTTTGGGAGAAAAAAACATGAGAAGAAACGTTAAGTCATAGCTTTATCTGCAGTCAGCCTGTCCTAATGGCATGAGTGATTTCAGGAGAAAGAGTTATAATGAGGGAAAGAGAAAGAGGATGGGGAAAACAAGAAAGGTACACTTTTTTTTTTTTTTTTAGTACAAATACTCTGTAAGGAAAAATACAGGAATTGGGGAATTGGTGGTACCATGGGGATTTGCAAATATTTTAAACCAAAGGCAAAGCCACACCATGAAGATATAAGTTAGAAGAGGTTGGAGAGCGGCCCAGCTTCTTCCTACTGCACAAGCCTCCTTTCTTTTTTTTCCTGTTTTAAGTGGGGGAGAGAGCATCAGACGGAAGTAAAGGACCAGGCTATGTCCTCTCCAAGTTCTACTGGGTTTGTGTTTTCCACAGGTTAAGGGACAGTATGTACATATGCAACCTAATTTTTCCCCTTAATTTTAAAGGTTTGATCCCTGGGTTGGGAAGATCCCCTGGAGAAGGGAAAGGCTACCCACTCCAGTATTCTGGCCTGGAGAATTCCATGGACTAGTCCATGGGGTCACAAAGAGTTGGACATGACTGAGCAACTTTCACTTTCACTGTTTTTCAATTTTAAAGCAACAACTGTGAGAAAGGAGCCTTCTCTCATGACCATTCTGCACGCCAAAAGATATAGTGGCATTTTCTTTAGAAACTCTCAGAAGAAATGGCTAAAGAACTTTGTTTAAAATGCAGGGGCTTCTTTACTACATTAGAATAAAAACAAAAGGCATAATTTAAATTTGCACATATACTACAACCTCAAAAAGTATAGACGGTCTAGTAAAATACCTTGGAGGGAAATCTGCTAAAATATTAGCTATTATTGCTTTTCGATTAATATTGTGTCTCCTTTAAAAAAATTCCTTGTGTTACTTTTTTAAATCAGAAAAAGATAAAGAAAAAGGAAACATTAATATTTGATGATTAAAAGTTATGTTTGTTTTAAAATTTTAGAAAAAAATGGAAAAGAAAAAAGAAATAGCTCAATTTTCTTCATTCAGAGACTATCATCTTAAACATTTAGTGTTTGCTTACTAGGCGTTAAGATATTTTATACTGTTTTTTAATGGTGAAAATAATATGTGCACTGGGGAAAGGAACTGAATAGACATTTCTCCAAAGAAATACAAACAGCCAATAAGAATATGAAAAGATACTCAACATTATTAGCTATTCAGTTCAGTTCAATCGCTCAGTCGTGTCCGACTCTTTGCGACCCCATGAATCACAGCATGCCAGGCCTCCCTGTCCATCACCAAACCCCAGAGTTCACTCAGACTCATGTCCATCGAGTCAGTGATACCATCCAGCCATCTCATCCTCTGTCGTCCCCTTCTCCTCCTGCCCCCAATCCCTCCCACCATCAGAGTCTTTTCCAATGAGCTAGTAGGAAAATGTAAATCACAACCACAATGAAATGCCACTTCAGGCCCACTAGGATGGCTAAAATTAGAAAGATATCATAGCAAGTATTGGTGAAGATGTGGAGAAGGGAACCTCACGTGTTGCTGGTGGGAATATAAAATGATGCAATTACTTTAGAAAATGTTCTGACAGTTCCTCAAAAGGTTAAACATAGTTACCATATAACTCAGCAATTTCACTGCCAGGTATATGCCTGAGAGAAACAAAAACAAGCATTCACAGGAAAATTCATAAAAACAGTCCAACTCTCCAGTAACTGATGAATTGATAAACAAATGTAGTATATCCAAACGATGGAATATTATTCAGCAATAAAAAAGAGTGAAGTACTGGTACTTGCTATTACATGGATGAACTTTGAAAACAGTACGCTAACTGAAAAAAAGCCAGATACAAAAGTCCCATAAGTTGTTTGATTTCATTTATATTAAATATTCAAAATGAGAAAATCTATAGAGACTGAAAATAGATTAGGGGTTCTCTAGAGCTAGGGAGAGAAGGACTTCCTGGGGAAATGAGGTGTGAGTGCTAGTAGGTAATAGATCTGAAAGTGAAAGTGAAAGTTTTCAGTCATGTCCGACTCTCTGTGACCTGCCAGGCTTCTCTGTCCATGGAATTCTCCAGGCCAGTGGAGTGGATTGGGTAGCCGTTCCCTTCTCCAGGGAATCTTCCCAACCCAGGGATCGAACCTAGATTTCCCACATTGCAGGAGGAGTCTTACCATCTGAGCCACCAGGGAATAGGTAAAATAGATTTAGGTGGTAGATTTAGGGGGAGATGATGAGAATATTCTGAAGTGGATAGCAGTGATGGATGTACAACTCTGTGAATATGCTGGAAAACACTGAATTGTACATTTTAAGTGGGTGAATGGAATGGTATGTAAATTAATCTCAATAAAGCAGTTTTTAAAAAGGAAAAAGCAACATACATATGTCAAACAATTTCAAACCATATAAGAGTTTAAAGTTAAAAGTAAGATTTTTCTTCCTACTCACCATCCAACCTCTAGTTCTAGAGAATACCATTTTTAAGTTTCTGGTTTTTTGTTTTTCATCTGACTCTCATTTTAACATTAAATAATACAGTTCTGCTTTTCTTAATCTAACTCCCCATCCTCTCCTCCTTTTTGCCTCCCAATTTTTGTGTTTCTTATTTTTGTAATAGTTTCCATTTTTATAATATACTCATCTGTATTTCTTGATTTATTGGTTTTAGACACCATCTAGTAACTAGAAGGAAGCAGACTTTAGATGTTTCATAACTATATAAACTATATGGGAAAAAATCAATTAAATAAAATACTGAGTTCTATCAACAAAAGCCTGCTGCCTATCCTGTTTAATTATGACATTCAGAACTTAAAATGTTTCTCAAAGATGTTTCACAAATTGGCTAACTGATAATATAATTTATTTGAGAATTGACTATAGTGGATGAGAATGCTGCGTTACCTGGGGGGCCAAGAATAGAGAGACCAAATTCTAGCCTCACCTTGAATTAATCATAATATTTATCCAATGCTGCTACCGCCCAGTTGCTTCAGTCACATCCAACTCTTTGTGACCCTATGGACTGTAGCCTGCCAGGCTCCTCTGTCCATGGCATTTTCCAGGTAAGAATATTGGAATTTGTTGCCATGCCCTCCTCCAAGGGATCTTCCTGACCCAGGGATTGAACCCAGGTCTCCTGCATTGCAGGCAGATTCTTTACCATTGAGCCACCAGGGAAGCTGGTGGCATTTATCCAATTGGCATCATTTAATCAATTTTAAGAAGACCATTTCTGCTGATTGGAAACTGTCGAGCACCCAAGGGAAAGTTGGATAATAACCATTCTTTTAAACTCAGAGAGTCTGTAAGTCTGGGACTCTGGGTTTGTAAGGAGGATGCTAGGCTATATCCTGTTAACACTGGACCTCAAGTCTGGATGCCATGGTGATGGCAAACATCACCTTGAACCAGGTGGCAAAGAAAGCATGATAGAAAGGACTCTAGTTCAAGACTGAAGCATCCTGTGAGACAGAGGAGATGGTGAAGAGTAGGAAGGAAATGGGAACCCACTCCAGTATTCTTGCCTGAAGAATCCCATGGACAGAGGAGCCTCACAGGCTGTAGTCCATAGGGTCACAAAAAGTCTCAGAGAGTCAGACACAACTGAAGTAATTTAGCATGAGCACAGGAGGGGACTGGGGGCCTTAAATATTCTAAGGGTATTCCCATGATATATAATTACCCCCCTAAAATGCATAACCTCAGCAGCAGTTAAAGGAAAATGCAGAGTGAGAGCTCTACTACTGCTGCTGCTGCTAAGTCGCTTCAGTCGTGTCTGACTCTGTGCGACCCTATAGACGGCAGCCCACCAGGCTCCTCCGTCCCTGGGATTCTCCAGGCAAGAACACTGGAGTGGGTTGCCATTTCCTTCTCGAATGCATGAAAGTGAAAAGTGAAAGTGAAGTTGCTCAGTCGTGTCCGACTCTTAGCTCTATCTAAGGTACCTCCAATTCCCTAAGGCACGTGGAGTAGGCACTAGCTACCTGTGTACTGTGCCAGCTGCTTCATCTGAACTATCTCATTCAATCCCAGTCCAGAAAAGTAGTCATATTACTTCTGTTCCACAATGAAGCAGTTGAGGCAGAAAGGATAAGTCAAGTCCCTAACAGGGCTGAGATTTTCCATGACTCCAAATCCCTTAAATTATTGAAAGCAAAGGAATAATTCAAAACCTAATGTTGGTGGCACTTTGAGGGAATAAATACACCAAATGAACACTGGCAGAGTCTTTTTAGAGAGCAGCTAACAAGAAATATGCAATTATTATTACCTATGTCCCAGCCATCCTACTTTGAGGAATATATTCTAAAAACATTATATAGCTTAAATAATGATTGTACAAAAGTATTCAGTGCACTGATATTAATAGTGGCAGGAAATAAATTCAACAGTCAACAACTGAAGACTGATTATGTTATAGACTATCACCAAAAGGAAGTATTATTTGGACTATGCTGTGCTATGCTTAGTTTCTTAGTCATGTCTGACTCTTCGCAACCCCATGGACTGTAGCCCGCCAGGCTCCTCTGTCAGTTTGGGTCTCCAGGCAAGAATTCTGGAATGGGTTGTCATGCCCTCCTCCAGGGGATCTTTCCAACCCAGGGATTGAACCCAGGTCTCCCCCATTGCATGCAGATTCTTTACTGCCTGAGCTTCCCAAATAGAGAAGTCCTGTTTGGACTGTCAGTTCAGTTCAGTTCAATCACTGTCCGACTCTTTGCAACCCCATGAATCGCAGCACGCCAGGCCTCCCTGTCCATCACCAACTCCCAGAGTTCACTCAAACTCACATGCATCAAGTCAGTGATGCCATCCAGCCATCTCATCCTCGGTCGTCCCCTTCTCCTCCTGTCCCCAATCCCTCCCAGCATCAGAGTCTTTTCCAATGAGCCAACGCTTCGCATCAGGTGGCCAAAGTACTGGAGTTTCAGCTTTAGCATCATTCCTTCCAAAGAAATCCCAGGGCTGATCTCCTTTAGGATGGACTGGTTGGATCTCCTTGTAGTCCAAGGGACTCTCAAGAGTCTTCTCCAACACCACAGTTCAAAAACATCAATTCGGGACTTCCCTGGTGGTCCAGTGGCTAAGACTCTGAGCTCCCAGTGCAGGGGGCCCAGGTTCGATCCCTGGTCAGGCAGCTAGATCCCACATGCTACAGCTAAGACCCAGAGCAGCCAAATAAATAAAATTAAAAAAAAAAAAAACATCAATTCTTCGGTGCTCAGCCTTCTTCACAGTCCAGCTCTCTCATAGACATACCCATAAATGTTGTTCAAGAAGAATTTTCAATGAAGTTCCATGTCTGCAGAAAGGACCGAGTCATCTCATCTTAAATCTCTAACCTGGTGGAGGTATTACCTGTAGTCTTGGCACTGGCATTGAACGCCTTACCCTATGCTTTCCCACAAGGCTCTCCTCCATCCTGGAATGCTCCAGCTAGTCACGTCCAATGTGTCTTTCAAGACCCCTTTAACTCTTTCTCTTTCCAAACAGTCTTCACAGGAAGCTATCACTACTCCTTGGGATTCCCTTAGAGTACACTCACTTTTCTGCACTCATTCCACAATAAGATGACAAACTCCATGTAGTCAGAGGCCCCAGTTTTTGTAAACTACTCACATGACATCAGTGCCAACAGAGCGCTTTGAAATACAGCACAAAGTGTTCAATCAATATTTGTGAAGATGTCACCTGCTTCTTCTAAAACAGGTCTCTTTGCACTGGGTTGGGAAAATCCCCTGGAGAAGGAAATGGCAACCCACTCCAGTACTCTTGCCTGGAAAATTCCATGGACAGAGGAGTCTGGTAGGCTACAGTCCGTGGAGTCCCAAAGTCAGACATGATTGAGCAACTTCACTTTCTTTTCCTTTTTATAGATTTGGGATCAAATGTTCATGCTCACATTTTTTCTTGAGATTTTGGGCAAATTTTGTAAATTTTCAAAGTCCATTTCCTCATTCATTACACAGGTATATAAGACATGCCTGATGGCTCAGCAGTAAAGAATCTGCCTGCAGTGCAGGAGACGTGGGAGTTGTGGGTTCGATCCTTGGGTTGGGAAGATCCCTGGAGAAGGAAATGGACACCCACTCCAGTATTCTTGCCTGAACAAGAGGAACCTAGTGGGCTACAGTACATGGGGTTGCAAAGAGTCAGATATGACTTAGTGACTAAACAACAAAGACATCTGATAGGAGTACTGCTGCTGCTGCTGCTGCTGCTGCTAAGTCACTACAGTCGTGTCCGACTCTGTGTGACCCCAGAGACAGCAGCCCACCAGGCTCCCCCGTCCCTGGGATTCTCCAGGCAAGAACACTGGAGTGGGTTGCCATTGCCTTCTCTGTGATAGGAGTACAGTAAGGACTAAAATTACTCATTCTTCAAGTCTCAGCTTAAATATAATATCATTTGTTTGGGACCCCTTCCCTCACCCCTCACCTCACCTCCAAGTCCAGATAGGGTGGTGTTTCTTCTCTGTGCTTTCCCAATTATCTAAATGAGCACTATCCCATAGAACTTAGCGCAATGATTCCATTCTGTAATCTGTGCTATCCAATAGGTAGTCGCTACATTCAGAAAACTAAGATCATGGCATCTGGTCCCATCACTTCATGGGAAATAGATGGGGAAACAGTGGAAACAGTGTCAGACTTTATTTTTGGGGGCTCCAAAATCACTGCAGATGGTGATTGCAGCCATGAAATTAAAAGATGCTTGCTCCTTGGAAGGAAAGTTATGACCTACCTAGATAGCATATTCAAAAGCAGAGACATTACTTTGCCAACAAAGGTCCATCTAGTCAAGGCTATAGTTTTTCCAGTGGTCATGTATGGATGTGAGAGTTGGACTGTGAAGAAAGCTGAGCACTGAAGAATTGATGTTTTTGAACTGTGGTGTTGGAGAAGACTCTTCAGAGTCCCTTGGACTGCAAGGAGATCCAACCAGTCCATTCTGAAGGAGATCAGCCCTGGGATTTCTTTGGAAGGAATGATGCTAAAGCTGCAACTCCAGTACTTTGGCCACCTGATGCGAAGAGTTGCCTCATTGGAAAATACTCTGATGCTGGGAGGGATTGGGGGCAGGAGGAGAAGGGGATGACAGAGGATGAGATGGCTGGATGGCATCACTGACTCAATGCATGTGAGTTTGAGTGAACTCCGGGAGTTGGTGATGGACACGGAGGTCCGGCGTGCTGCGATTCATGGGGTCGCAAAGAGTTGGACACGACTGAGCGACTGAATTGAACTGAACTGAGCCACAAATGGTCATTGAGCATTTTAAAAGCGGCTACAGAGACTGACAGATTGAATTTTAAATGTTATTTAATTGTAATTAATTTAAAATGAAATAGCCCCATGGGGCTAGTGACCATTGGATTGGACTTACACAGCTCTCAACAATCCCCATTATAGCACTTAACACACTGTGGTTCTTCTCTCACAAGACTGATACATAGTGAAACTCGGTTTTGACTGTGATGACCTGTGCTGTATTCATAGCACTGAGCCCGGGGTCTGATACACAGGAAGTGCTCAGTAGGGCAGCTATCATCATCTTCAACATCATCTTGTCACTCTGCATCCCACAGCTTAGCCCAGACACGCTGTAGATGCTCACTAGCTGCTGCTAATTGACTTAATTGATTTCTAGGCTTGCGAGCCAACCAATCATCTGCTCCTGGAGAATGTTCAAGCAAAGTGAGCTGCATGAATGTCTTGCTTATATATTTCCTTGTGTGCAGCACAGAGGTTAGAAGCATCTGCTTAGATGCAAATTCTGGCCACGTGACCTCTAGTACAGAAACTTTCTTTGCCTTAGCTGATTATTCCTCTGTAAAATGGGGACATTTAATAGCCCTGCCTCACTGGGTTGTTGCAAGGTTTATATGTGTTGAGGTTTACAACTATCATTTTATAGGAAATACAGAGAACAGAGGGCCACATTAAATGACATCATAAGAATTCAATCAGCAAAATCTAGACTGTAGGAAACTCTAGTTAGAAAATGGAGGCAGCCATCCTGGAGTCATCAGGGAGTAAATCTGAGAACCAAGACAGTTCTCTGAGATTTGAGGTCTGGCTGCAAGGGATGTGCTGTTGTTGAGTTGCTCAGTCGTGTCCAACTGTTTGCAACCACTTGGATTGTAGCCCACCAGGCTCCTCTGTCAATTTGATTCTCTAGGCAAGAATACTGGATTGGATTGCCATGCCCTCCTCCAGGGGATTTTCCCAACCCAGGGATCAAACCCAGGTCTCTTGCATTACAGGTGGATTCTTTACCATCTGAGCTACCAGGGAAACCCATGAATCCCAGAGTGGGAAGCCTATCTCTTCTCCAGAGGATTCTTTACCATCTGAGCTATCAGAGAAGCCCAAGAATACTGAAGTGGGAAGCCTGTCCCTTCTTCAGGGGATCTTCCTGACTCAGGAATCAAACCGGGGTCTCCTGCATTGCAGGCGGATTCTTTACCAGCTGAGCAACCAGGGAAGCCCGGCTCAAGGGAGGCTAGGGCAAATATCTGGCACTATCACTCTTTATAGTAAAGGGCAGGCTCTCGGGGGAAGAAGTGTTAGAGAGTGACTTTGTGCAGTAATCAATAATATGGGCTCCACAGCCTTTGGTAAAACCCCATTTGCAACTGCCTTCAACTTTGCATTGTGGGCAGAGTTTTAGCAAAGAGGTCCCCCAAGCTTCAAATTCCAACTGTAGGATGTTGGTAAGTCAGGCACAGGCACTGTGTCAGTGAGTAGTGTCAATTTTTCCATGAGTCGCAGTTGTGGCAAAAGTTCAGGCCTTTAATTATACTTAAGGAGGGGCTTCCCTGGTGGCTCAGAGGTTAAAGCGTCTGCCGCCAATGCAGGAGACCCGGGATCGATCCCTGGGTTGGGAAGATTCCCTGGAGAAGGAAACGGCGACCCACTCCAGTATTCTTGCCTGGAGAATCCCATGGACGCATAAGCCTGGTAGGCAACAGTGCACGGGGTCACAAGAGTCGGACATGACTGAGAGATTTCACCTTCACCTTCAAGGAGAGTGTGAAGACAGAGGTGGGATGAGGAGAGGATGAAACAGCTGGAAAAAACATTGCCTGGATCTGCTGTACTTAAGAGCTCCCTGGAGCCTCCAGTCCAGGGTTAGCCTTCCATCTTCTTAGGATCTATCATTCTTAGGCTTCCCTGTTTGTTTTCCAATTTGGGTCTCCTGAAGTGTGGCTGATATATTTTAAAATTCTGTTTTAGAAGAATTTTCTAAATCCTTTTTATTTTATAAAATGAAGGAAAATGAACAGGGCCTACATAAAACTACAAAACCAGTGTCACTTCAATAGAATCCTAACTCTCCCCACTTCTGTTCATCTATTCTGCTGTTAGCCTGGTCCAACGGGCCATTGCCTTTCACTTGGATGACCTCAGGAAACTTTCAACTCATCTTCCAGATTCTGGTTTGCATCCTTAAAATTCATTTGCCAAACACTGTGCAGCATGATCTCTAAAACCAGTGGAAATCAGATCTTGTCACTCAGCTGCTTAAAATCTAAAGGCTTTGCAATGTCTTAGAATAAAAGTTAAACTCTCTACTGTGGCCTTCAAGATCCTACATGGCCTAATCACAAAACATACATCTTTAGTGTCATTGCAAACCACTCTGCCCCTTGCGCCCCAAAGTTTCAGCTATGCTTGTCTTTTTCCTTCTGTTTCATGAACATGTTAAAACTATTTTGTACTCAGGAAACTTAAACTTGCTGTTCCTTCTGCCAGGAAAGCCGTTAACCTGGGTCTTCTCTGGTTGTCTTCTTCCCTTCACACAAACCTTGACTCCTGTGTCATTTCCTGCAAGACTTCCCTGACCACTGTACAGAAAGATTTATGGTAATGATCTTCCATCTAAAACACATACACACGCACACACACACCACATATGCCAGTTTTACTCAATGTGTTAATATTATATGAGGTGAAGGGCTTAGAACAACACATGTTAAGTCTCCAGTATTTTTAGGTATTGTTTTTTCCACTATAGCACATATGATTAAATTTATCTTGCATATTTATGTGTTTACTTTTCCATGATTAGTTTACCTTCCTCTCTGTGAGCTCCATAAGGTAGGAAACTTGATGTTCTCTTTTGTTTATTCATATATCTCTAGCACCTAGAATAAAGCCTGGCACATAGTAGGTACTCAATAACCATTGCTAAAAAGATGAATTAGCTATAGAAAAAAATATCTATGACAAAGAAAAGAATGATAACCACTGATAACTCTACATAGGGGAATTTTTGTTTTCTTCTCTCTAGCTTTTCAGATATTCTAAATTTTTACAAAGAACATGTACTTTTCCAAATCATAAAAAAGTTAATTTTTTGCAAAAAGAGTTATGTTGCTTTGCTGTAGGAAATGTCAATTGATTGATTTCTGCAGGCATGCTGAAGGTTGCCACCTCTGGATCCAGGCTTAACACCTCTTAAGTCAGGAATCATCTGACTTTCTTCAGGAAGCATGCTCAATGCTGTTTCTTGGTGTGTGAACACACATGCGGACCCTGGTGAAAGCCCCCCGGGAGGTCTGACAAGTCTCATTCCATCAGCAGCCACGTGCCATGTGACTGGCCACCTGCCTCTTTATCTCTAGCTCCTTAAGTCAGGAGTTCCGTTTGGCTACAGAGCTTGACATGGTGGAGGTCAGCCAAGGTCAGGGCTCCAGTAAGAGTAACTCACAGCTTGCTCCCTGCTCTCCTCTGCACACAGGCTGCAGCACAGTGAACACTGATTTTCCACGCTTGGCTCCCAGGATGTGAGGCTCAGTCCCTGAAATACAGATGCCTGAAAAAAAGTCTGATGTAGCCTCCAAAGAGGTGTTTGGAATTTAGGGGGGTAAAAAAGAAGCTTCTACTTGCTGGCCCTTTCCAGGGTGGTTCTGATTCAAAGTTGACTGCCCAGTGTGAACATGCTTTTTAGGTTTGTCCAAAGGAGGGCAGTCATTACAATTTTTTAAAAGTTTACTTATTTATCAGCTGTGTTGGGTCTTTGCTGCTGTGTGGGCTTTCTCTAGCTGTGGAGAGCAGAAGCTACTCTCAGGTTGTGATGCTTGAGCTTCTCGCTGCGGAGCATGGTCTCCAGGGTGTTCGGGCTTCAGTAGCTTCGGCACGTGGGCTCACTGGTTGCGACTACCAGGCTCTAGAGCACAGTCTCAAAAGTTGTGGCGCTTGGCCTTATGCTCTGTGGCATGTGGGATCTTCCCAGATCAGAGGTCAAACCTGTGTTCTCCTGCACTGGTAGGTGGATTCTTTACCACTGAGCCACCAGGGAAGCACAATCATTATGATTTTTTAAAAATCTAATGATTGTGTAGAATTGCAAACATACATACAAGTGTTAACAATGATATATTTTAAAAATTGTAATAAAGGGTCAAGCTTAATAAGATTCCTACATGCCTCCCTTGCTTTGGAGTCTCTTGCCATTAAAAAAATTTTTTTTTACAGATACAGTACACCCACCCTCAATTCTATTCCTTTTCTTCTTCCGCAGTGTCAAACAGTATCATACAGTAGCTGTGATCAGTGTTCCACATAGTTTTATATATCCATGTATCAATCGATGGCATTAAATTCCTATGATTATTTTCAGTTTTATATAAAAGTTACCGTACCACCCATATCATTTTGTAACTTGTTGTTGTTCAGTATTATATTTACAAGATCTATCTTTATTAATACATGTGGTAGTCAGTTTTGTCAACTTGACTATAGTGTCCAGTCATTCCATGAAATGCTAATCTAGGTATTATTGTGAATGTATTCTGTAGATGTGATTAAAGCCCTTGACCAGTTGACTTCAAGTAAGGGAAATCATCCTGCATAATTTGGATGAACAAGATTCAATCAGTTGAAAGGTATCAAGAGCAGAGCTGAGGCTTCTCTGAAGAAGAAAAACATTATCCTGTGGACAGCAGCTTCACCTCCTGCTTGACAGTTCCAGATTGCCCTTCCTGATGGCCTACCCTGTGGATTTTGAACTTAAACTAGCCAAGTCTGCAATCATGTAAGCCAATTTCTTGCAATAAACCTCTTACCATATATCTCCCACTGGTTTTTCCCTCTGGTTGAACCCTGACTGATGGTTTGTTTCTCTGGGTTGAACCCTGATACACACCTCTGATTCATTCATTGGTGTTGCTTTCTTGTGGAAAACAGACAGTCAATATTTAGGCTTTCTGGGCTATGTAGTTTCTGTTGCAACTACTCAGTGATGTCATTGTAGCAGGAAAGCATCCATAGACAGTACATCACGGACTGCGGGTGGCTGGGTTTCAATAAGGGTTTATTTACACAAAGAGTGTTGGGCTGGATTTGACTCATGGGCTGCATGCTAACCCCTGCTATATTGTTTGACATTGTAGCAATTAACCACAGTTTGGCTGTTCACCTGTGATGGACATTTGTCTACATTTTCTGCTGTTACCATGAAATGTTGTACCTAACATTCTTGTACATATTATTTTCTCTGTGTACATGTTCAAAATTTTCTCATTCTAGGAGTGGAATTACTAGGTCATGGGGGTATGTGAGTCTTCAACCCAACTAGATAAATGCCAAATTGCCTGCTAAAGAAACTGTTCAGATTTATACTCTTATCAATAGGCTATGAGAAGTTTCATTTTTCTACATCTTCCAGACCACTTGGAACTGTAAAAACATATTTACAATCTGGTGGATGTAAAATTTTACTTCATTGTAGTTTTCATTTATATTTTTCTAATGAATAATAGTAAGAAGCATCTTTTCATGTTATACTTTCTCTCCATATATTCTCTTTGGTAAAGTGTTGGTGCAAATCTTTTGCCCATGTAAAAAACTGGGTTTTGCAAATTTTCTTGTCAGTTGTATCTAAATAAACTCTTACCAGGTCTTTTTTAAAAAGCTGGGTTTTGTTCTCTTATTATTGAGTTTTGTAAACTCTTATATATCATAGATACAAGTCCTTTGTTGGATATATAAGATTTGCAAATATTTTCTCCCAGTCTTTGGCTTGTCTTCTCACACTCTGAAGTGTCTTTTACAGAGTGCAAGTTTTAAATTTTGATGAAATCAAGTTCATCAGTTTGTTTTTTATGGATCATGTTTCAGGTAACATATCTTTTGCTTAACCCAAGGTTAAAACCAAGGTTAAGCAAAGAAATCTTTGTTTAAACCAAGGTTACAAGGATTTTCCAATTTTATCTTCTAGAAGTTTTATATTTTTAGGTTTTACAGTTAGGTCTATGGTGCATCTATAATGCATTTTAGGTAATTGTTATATACAATACAGGATATGAGTTGAAGGTTGTTGTTGGTTTGGATTTTGTGTGTGTGCTTATGGATGTCCAGTTGTTCTAGCACTATTTTGTTGAAAAGACTATTTGGCATCTTTGTCAAAAATCTACGACCCACATATACATATGTGGGTCAATTTCTAGGTTCTCTGTTCTGTTTCATTGATCTATAGGTCTTTCCTTTTGTCAATACCCCATTGTCTTGATTACTGGAGATTTATAGTAATTCTCGAAATCAGATGGCATGACTCTTCAGATTGTTTCCTCTTTTGCAAAGTTGTATTGACTAATCTAATTCCTTTGTTTCTCATATCAGTTTTAGAATCAGTTTATTGATATCTACAAAAAATTCTGCTGAGATTTTGATTAAGATTATGTTATATCTATAGATTAATTTGGGGGAAAATTGACATTTTAACAATGAACATGCCTATCTGTCTTTAAAATGAATTTTTTTTTTCAGAAAGAGACTCAGACTTAGAGAATGAATTTATGGTTGTGGGGATAGGAATGGGGGGAAAGGATAGTTATGGAGTTTGGGATGATCATGTACACACTGTTATATTTAAAATGAATAATAACAAGGACCTACTGTACATATAGCACATGGAACTCTGCTCAATGTTTGTGGCAGCCTGGATGGCAGGGGAGTTTGGGGGAGAATGGATACATGTATGTAAATGGCTGAGTCTCTTTGCTGTTCACCTGAAACTATCACAACATTTTTAATCACCTATACCGCAATATAAACTAAAAAGCAAAAAAAATTTTATTGAAGTATAATTGATTTATAATGTTATGTTAATATCTGCTCTACAGCAAAGTGACTCAATTTTATATATATACAGGTTCTTTTTTATAATTTTTATTTATTTATTTATTTATTTATGGCTGTGCTGGGTCTTCCTTCTCTCTAGTTGCAGTGAGTGGGCCTGGAGATGCCCTCTAGTTGCAGTGCATGAGTTCTCACTGAGGGGCCTTCTCTTGTTGCAGAGCACGGGCTCTAGGGTATGCTAGCTTCAGCAGTTGCAGCCTGAGGGCTCAGTAGTTGTGATTCCCAGGCTCTAGAGCACAGGCTCAATGGTTGTGGCACACGGACTTAGTTGCTCTGCGCATGTGAGATTTTCCCGGACCAGGGATCAAATTCATGTTTCTTACCTTGGCAGGCAGATTCTTTGTCACTGAGCCACCAGGGAAATTGTACACATTCTTTTCTATATTCTTTTCCATTATGGTTTATCCCAAGGCTGCTGCTGCTGCTGCTAAGTCGCTTCAGTCATGTCCGACTCTGTGCGACCCCATAGATGGCAGCCCACTAGGCTCCCCCGTCCCTGGGATTCTCCAGGCAAGAACACTGGAGTGGGTTGCCATTTCCTTCTCCAATGCATGAAAGTGAAGTTGCTCAGTCGTTTCTGACTCTTTAGCGACCCAATGGACTGCAGCCCACCAGCCTCCTCCATCCATGGGATTTTCTAGGCAAGAGTACTGGAGTGGGGTGCCATTGCCTTCTCCTAAGGCTCTGTGTCTTTTAATATATATATACAGTTCACTGTTTGTTTTATCAGTGTTTTCCAGTTTTTACCATACAAATCCTACACATATTTGGTTAAATCTATACTGAAGTATTCTTTTTTGGAGGGCTTCCCAGGTGGCACTAGTGGTAAAGAACCTGCCTGCCAATGCATGAGACCCCATTTGGATCTGTGGGTCAGGAAGGTCATCTGGAGGAGGGCATGGCAACCCACTCCAGTATTCTTGCCTGGAGAATCCCATGGACAGAGGAGCCTGGTGGGCTATAGTCCATGAGGTAGAACATGATTGAAGTGACTGAGCATGCACACACATTCTATTTTGATATATGCAGTTTTTGCCTGCTCAGTCGCTTCAGTCATGTACGACTCTTTGTGACCCCATTGACTGTAGCCTGCCAGGCTCCTCTGTCCATGGAATTCTTCGGGCAGGAATATTGGAGTGGGTAACCATTTCCTTCTCCAGAGGATCTTCCTGACCCGGGGATCAGACCCGCATCTCCTACATTATAGGCAGATTCTCTACTATCTGAGCCATGAGGGAAGCTTATTATATTCAATATCCTGGGATAAACCATAAAGTAAAAGAATACAAAAAAGAATGCATATATGTGTATAACTGAGTGACTTTGCTGGATATCAGAAATTAACACATTGCAAATCAACTATACTTCAATTTAAAAATATTTTAAAATATATGTGTTAAAGTTCAGCTCAGTGTTGTGTGATGACCTAGATGGGTAGAATGGGAGTAGGGGTGGGAGGAAGGAAATATATGTATACATGCAGCTGATTGACTTTCAATGTATAGCAGAAACTATGCAATATGGTAAAGCAATTATACTCTGATTTTAAAAAAAAGAAAAAGGGGAAATAAATATACTAAATTTTTTTTTAAATAAAAAAGATTGCTTTTCAATTGCTAGTATACAGAAATAAAATTGATTTTTATATTTTGACCTCAAATCCTGCAACTCTGCTCAACCCATTACCTCTAGGGGTTTTTCCTTTGCCAGCTTATATATTGGTTTGTGGGATTTTAAATTTTATTTCAAGAATCCTTTACATATTCTGTATATTTATTCATTGGACAAATATTTATTGAGTTCCTGCTATGTGTTAGATACTATATTAGCACACTAATCTTGAGTCACCTTTGTTCATTACTAAATTCTTCAAGATGGAGTTATGCATCTCAGTTATACAAATACTTAACATAGTACCATCCATTAATTTACTTATTCAAAAACTAGATTGAGTGCCTACTGTAGACCAGGTAATAGTTTAGCTACTAGAGATATAGCACAAAAACAAACAAGAGAAACAAACACACACACAAAGGAAGAGCCCTGCTATAATGGAGAAGAGAGACAATAAATAAACAACTAAATACATAAGCAAATTTCAGGTAGTGAAAATGCTTTGGAGAAAAAGTCAAGGTTAATAGGATGGAGGGGACAGGTGAGAAGACAGAGAAAAAGGTGGCATTAAATACAGTGGTTGTGGAAGACCTCTCCCAAAGGGCATCATTTAAGCCAAGACCTGAGTAAGGAGAACAAACTGAGGCAAGAACCTGCCAGGAAGAAACAGCATGTGCAAAGGCCCTGGGATGAGAATGAGCTCAGCATGACTGAGGCACAGGAAGGGGTCCAGAGTGTCTGGAGTTTCATTAAGCAAGGGACAGTGGTACAAAAGAGACAAAAGGGGCCAAAGGGGCTGCAGGCAGAGAGAGGATGTGATAAGAGAGACTTGATTCTCAGTCCTTGAAAAATAGCAGTGCCTGAGTCAAGTACATCTGACACAAAGGTAAGACAGAGCCCAGGCTTCGAGAGGCTATGATCTATGGTAGAGGCAAACACATGAACGGATGCAATAGAATGCGCAAAACACTGTAACTGAGGTAGATGTGTAGGAGGGTTAGAGGTGGGAGACAAGAAAGAAGCAAGAATGATCCTTTATTCATCTTTTTTGAGATGGAATTTCTATAGCCTTCTATTTAAGCCCCAAAGTAGAAAAATTCCCTTAAAAATAATACACACACACATATGTATGTGTATAAAATATATGGTACTATCTTATTTTCATATTGTGATTAGTAGGTAGAGATCCCTTCTGTGTGCTCCATTGCCCCACCTGCAGAGCCTAAATTTACTTGTTTCTTTGTCCCACCAGTCTTCATGTTCCATGAAAGCAGCAGCTGAGCTTTATTGTCCAATGAAGCACAGCTCTGGCGTAAGGGGAGAAGGTCAGATTCTAGCACCCTGCCTTTTCTTAGGTTCGGGTTTTTTTTTTCCCTTTACTATCTCCCTATCCTCACCTGTCTTTGGGGAATATGCCAAAGAATACAGAGGGCAAAATGATGGGCTGGCTTCTGTATGAATTCACTAGTATATCTTCTAACCATAGATATTTCCAGAATATTCTAACTTACTCAGTGGTTTTTATTTATCTCTAGACTTTTTTTTTCCTTTTTTTACCTTATTAAAAATGG
>NW_024070185.1:44022310-44119405 GCF_014754425.2 Oryx dammah | reverse complement strand
TTTATCTCTAGACTTTTTTTTTCCTTTTTTTACCTTATTAAAAATGGGATCAGTGGTTTTTATTGTAAAATATGTCAAACATCTAGAAAGTATAAAATTGTACAGTTTGAGAAATAGTAAAGATCCATGCACGTATATCCCGCTTAAGAAGCAGATCATTGCCCACTCTTGAGAGGCCACTTGTATAGCCCTCCTTAACCACATTCCTCCCTGCCACCTCCAGGTACACATTTACCTTAATTTGGGTTAATCAGTCCCTTGCTGTTCTTTACAGCATTTCTACTTGTGTACACAATAGTCTGCCTTTTCTGAAGATGGTACACCACAAGACCCCTAGTGGATGTCTGAGATCATGAAAAAAAAAAGAAAGAAAGGGAAAGTTCTGGTCACTCCGTCATGTCTGACTCTGCAACTCCATGGACTGTAGCCCATCAGGCTCTTTGGTCCATGGAATTTTCCAGGCAAGAATACTGGAGTGGGTAGCCATGCCCTTCTCCAGGGGATTTTCCCAACCCAGGGATTGAACCCAGGTCTCCTGCATTAGAGGCAGTTTCTTTACTGTGTGAGCCATCAGGGAAGCTCAGTTGAGAGCATGGATAGTACCAGACACTGTATACACTATGTTTTTTCCTACACATACATACATACCCATGATACAGTTTAATTTATAAATTGCCATAAGACATTAACAATAAATAATGATAAAATAGAACAACTGTAACAATCTACTATAGTAACAGTTATGTAAATGTGACCTTTCTCTCTCAAAATACCTATTGTACAACCTATTGCCTTTTCTGTCTCAGCTAAGCACTCTTCATGCACTGTGCTCATAACTTTTGCAGTTTGAGTTGGAACAGCAAAACTAGCATGAATTTCATTTTTCTTCTTTACACTTTCCCTGATAGAAGATTCATTCCATAGATCTTAGCAATGTCAGATACATTTTTTTCCCTTCCTCATTAAATCAAGGACTTTCACTTTTTTCACTCGAAGGAAGAACCTTACTATTTCTCTTTGTTGGATTCGAATTGTGCACTGTGGCTCTCTGTGGCTCATGCGCTCAGTCTAGTCCGACTCTTTGTGACGCCACAGACTGTAGCCCACCAGGCTCCTCTATCCATGGGATTCCCCAGCCAAGAATACTGGAGTGGGTTGCCAAGATCCAGTGGATCTTCCCAACCCAGGGATTGAACTTGTGTCTTTTGCATCTCCTTCATTGGAGGCAGATTCTTCACCATAAGTGTGACTTGCACACAAGCCTTATGATATCACCAATAGTCATCTGAAAAACCAAAAGGCTACTGAATGACCAGTAAGCAGAATACACAGGACAAAGAGATAATTCACAACCTGGGTTGGACCCAGTGCGATGGTGCAAGATTTCCTCATCTACTCAGAATGGGGCATGGTTCAAAACTTATGGGCGGTTTATTTCTGGAATTTTTCATTTAATGTTTTGACCAAGGGTAACTGAAAATATGCAAAGCAAAACCATGGATAAGTGGTGACTACTGTATGCATCTAAACAAAATATATTTTAGTTTTAAAACACTAAGTAGCAAGCACATACCTAGTTATGTAAGGACAGGTGATCTTACCTCTGTTAGATGAAGAGTTCCAGGGAAAGGTAAGCTGAAAATTCTCAGAGCCAGAGTCAGCCTTTAGGTTCCCTGGGAATCAGTGGGCAAGGTCACATCTGAGTCCCGGGGAAAGAAGGAAAGGAAAAGGGTTAACACAGGTCTTGCAGTAAGTCAGGAAGAGAAAAACAAATATTTCATATCAACACATATAGGTGGAATGTAGAAAAATGGTACAGATGAACCCATTTGCAAGGCAGAAATAAAAGCCCACAGGTAGAGAACAAATATAAGGACACCAAGGGGGAAATGGCATGGTGGTGGAGTGAACTGAGAGATTGGGATCGACTTATATACACTAATACACATAAAATAGATAACTAATGAGAACCTGCTGTAGAACACAAGGAAATCTAAATGCTCTGTAGTGGCCTAACTGGGAAGGATATCCAAAAAGGAAGGGATATATGTATACATATAGCTGATTTTCTTCACTGTATAGCAGAAACTAACACAACATTGAAAAGCAACTAACCCCTCCCCCAGATAAAGAGGTCTGTAACTCACCCCTTTCCCACTAGAGAATGTCTTTGTCAGACAATTGCTATAATTTTGCCAGTGGTATTAAGGAGAAAGATTTAGGAGGGTCTATAACCAGTCCATTCTGAAGGAGATCAGCCCTGGGATTTTTTTAGAAGGAATGATGCTAAAGCTGAAACTCCAGTACTTTGGCCACCTCATGCGAAGAGTTGACTCATTGGAAAAGCCTGATGCTGGGAGGGATTGGGGGCAGGAGGAGAAGGGGACGACAGAGGATGAGATGGCTGGATGGCATCACTGACTCAATGGACATGAGTCTGAGTGAACTCCGGGAGTTGGTGATGGACAGGGAGGTCTGGCGTGCTGCGATTCATGGGGTCGCAAAGAGTCGGACATGACTGAGCGACTGAACTGAACTGAACTTATAATGTGTTTTTAACAGGAATTATCCGCTCTGTTTAGGCTGATCATTGCAAATAAATGTTGGATTTGTGGATTAAGAAGCATAACTGGCTGGAGAATGGGAAGGGCAGGGCATTTCCTGTATAATTATTTCCTACCTGCAGAAATACATAAAATATAAATAAAGTATAATACAGCTTTCTTTGAGAGCAGTTGCATACCTAGCTGAAAACTCATATGTATCTCTGACACCAAAATATGTCCTGACATAGCTGAAAGGAACACTTGGAAACTGGTAGTTTTAGAGCCCTCCAGGAAAAGAATGTTCTGTGTTGTATCTGTTGCTTGCCTGTATCCTTTTAACCATTTGTAGTTTGTTGCTATAAAATCTAGGATTCTTATCATCCCACTTGAAAGACTGACATTTTGTGTGAACTTGTTACAGTCACCATAGTAGGGCCACTTGGCGATATTGTAGAATTACCCAGATACTAGATGTCTACCAGAAATGTGATCAGGAGTTGTCCTCTAATTTGTGTCTCTGAGTTCACCACGGACTCCCTTAGCTCTCAAAAGCAAGGTAAACTACCATGAGATACCACTTCACACACATTTGGATGGCTACTATAAAATACAAAAACAGAATATAGCCAAATAGCAAGTGTTGATAGGGATGTGGAAAAGTTGGAACCCTTTCTGCATTGTTGGTGGAAATGTGAATTGGGATAGTCACTATGGAAAACAATATACAGGATGCCCAAAAAACTAAAAATAGGACTGCTCTTTGAGCCATCAACTCCAATTTTCAGTGTGTAGCCAAAGGATATGAAATCCCTATCTTCAAGAAATACCAGTCTTAAGCTTATCTTTTCCTGAGAGTCTTCATCTAATAGAGGTCAGATCACCCAGTCCTTATATAACTAGCTTGTGCTTGCTACCCAGTGTTTTAAAACTAAGACATATCCTTGTTTAGATACATATAGTAGTCACAACTTACCCATGGTTTCATTTTCCATATTGTCAGTTATCCCTGGTCAACCACAGTATGAAACCATTAAATGGAAAATTCTAGAAATAAACAATCCATATATTTTAAACTGCACCTCATTCTGAGTAGGTGAGGAAATCTCACACCATCCTGCTGAGTCCAGCCTGGTCATGAAAAATAGTTAGCTAAAATGGTAAATTTGATGTTATGTCTATCTTGCCACAGTTTTTTTAAAAAAGAAAAAGGGCAAAGCAGACACATCTGTGGGGTTACGATAGATGTCTCTGCTGACCCAGGGAGCAGGGCATGGAGGGGAGTCAGGCCAAGTGCAGAAAAGACTGGGCCAGTTTCACCCAGACGTGTTGCATTTAGTTTCAGAGAGGACAGTGGCCACAAGCATCACAACAGTGACAGCTCTCTCTTCCTGCCACATTGTTCCATCTGAACCAGTAACCCTTTGCATCTGCTGCAGAGCTGCGCCCCTGAACGCTCTCTTTGCCGCTTCCTTGAGGAATACTTTCACTGTTTCCTGTGTTGGATCTCCTGCTTTTTTGGTTGTTGTTGCTGTCCAGTCCCTTAGTCATATCCGACTCTTTGTGACCCCATGGACGCATGCCAGGCTTCCCTGTCCTTCACCATCTCCCAGAGCTTGTTCAAACTCATTTATTTTTGAGTCAGTGATGGTATCTCACCTTTTCTGTATCTTTTTTCTAGGCGTATGCCCTCTTTTGGTGGGGGCATGCCTGGGAGATTTCCTTCTTGAGTCCATACCTTCCAGAAAAAAGCCTTCTTCCTCCCTCATACACAAAGATAGCTTGGGTAAGTATGGAATTCTAGAGCAGCACCATTCATCTTCAGAATTCTGAAGGAAGGGCTCCATACCTTCTTGGTTCCGGTCTTGCTGTTCAGAAGGGACAACCGACAAGGACCTACTGTATAGCGCATGAAACTCTGCTCAATGCTATGTGGCAGCTTGATGGGAGGGGAGGGGAGTTTGAGGGAGAATATATATTTATGGCTGAAAGCCTTCGCTGTTCACCTGAAACTATCACATTGTTAATCAGCTATAGCCCATTACAAAATAAAAAGTTAAAAAAAAAAGCCTACCCCTATTTTGCCTGCTCTTGTCTGGGTGACCTATTTTCTCTCTCTCTGTGTGTGTATGTTTTTAAGGTCTTATATTTGCCTCCAGTGTTTTTGGAAACATTGTGATGTACATCAGTGCGAGTTTACTCTCATTCACTAGACTGTGTATCCTTTGAATCTAGTGATTCCTCTTCTTCGGTTCTGGAAATTTTTAGGGACCTGTTTTATCACTGATTTATCTCTCTTATTTTTTTTAATCTTCTTATTCACAATGTCTTATCATGGACTTATCTTTCTGGACTGCTCCTCTATTTTCTTATCTTTTACTTCTGTCATTTTGCTCCACTATCTGGGAGATTTTCTCAGCTTTATCTCCTAATTTCTCTTTTGCATTATTTTTTATTTCTTCTGTTAAAAGCTCTTTTTCCAAAAGCACTTTCTGTTTTCTAAATTGTCCTGTATTACTGCATCCTGCTCTGACTTCAAGGATGCAGTATTTCTATCTCTCTCCAGATATTTATTACAGTTTATGGCGATGAAGTTGTTTTCTGCCTGAATAGCCTGTTTCTTCCTAGTTCTGTTTTTATTTGCTAATCATGATTACTGAAGGCATTTGTAAGCTGTCTGGGAATCTTGGTTGTCTGCTCATGATGGCGGAGCTAAAATGCTGATGGATTCTCTGAGGGCATGGTTAGTGCTTATTAACTTTGAACACCCCTCTAGGGTTATCTAAGTAAGTTTTGGGGGGACTTTGGTGCTAGTATTCTAGAGTCACTCCTCCTAAGCTGGCCAGATCTCCCCAGCCCCAGCCCCTGCTTCCTAGAAGAGGTTTCAAGTCCCCAGCCTAGAGGTAAGTGTCTAGACACCAGTGTTTTGGAGGTCCCTGTGAAGTTCTCAGTACACTTGGCAGTCACTTATTTCCTCATTATCGACATGGTTCCCAATCTTACTTTAAAGAGAAAAGGAATTTGTTTACTGGATGAGTTACAAATCTTTCTCCATGAAGAGACAGCACATACAGAAATCACCTTTATAGAGCTCAGGGAAGCTGAGACAGAGGAAGAAGGGTTAGGCTTACAGTGTCTAGCGGACACCTCTCCTGAATCATCTCTCTTCGGCTTCACTGGCAACCTTAAAAATCCAGCACTAGAGGTTTCTTATATGACTAAGCTCTCCACTTTTTAGAAACTGTAAGTGCATGTCTTATGCTTTTAAAACTTCATGCCCACTTATTTATTGTGAGCAGATGAGGCGCACCAAATCAATTTACTATTGATGTATCTCAGATTAACAAAGCATGTGACTCACAGAGCCTTATTTCCCTAACACTCGTTAGGGATCCCTCCAATTTCCCGGAAGGAATATTCCCTCCCCTCTAACTCTGGGCTCTGAAACATGGCTTTATGAGGAAGAATCTGAAAAATAACCAAACCTAATATGACTCTATGCAGAGAGTCACTAACCATGAAAATATCTTAGGTAACCAGAGGCTTTCAACAACACCTTTGGCAAACAGGATGAGGAATGAGGCCACCTTGGGTTTGCTTCCTTGATTTCATTCAAGACTCAGTTGTTAGACTTCAATTTATTGCCTTGCAAGTATCTCCCAGTCTCGAAAGATGAGAAGGTGGAGAAAGAAAGAAAGAGGGTTCCAGGCTAGAAAGAACTGTCAGAGAAATCAGAAGGTCTGAAGGATGAGGGTGGGTTTGTGAGCTGTGGTGGAGAGTGAGCAGTGGTTGGCAAGGGATAAGTGAGACAAGTCAACCTAGATGACTAGAGGCAACAAGAGGAGAGGGGACGAAATCCAAATTGGGGTGACTTAGGAGATGAATGAGAGCCAAAGGCACCAAGCAAGGAGCCTGAGATGATGATAATAAAAAGAGCAACTGAATAATCAATGGTAATTAGTATGCCAGATGCTTCAATCCATTATCTCCAATCTTTATCCAACCTCCCAGCAAAGCATTATCACTCCCATACTACACATGCAAAAGCAGAGGGTCCCAGGAATCCAGCGTGGCACAGTCTGCATGCTTCTAGAGTCCAGCTGCCTTTTATCACACCACATTGCCTCCTGATTCATGCCACGTTACCCACGGATTCAGCCAGCCAGCCCCCTACTACCTACAAACTGCTAAGCTGCATACTGAAAATGGCAAAAAATATTTGTCACCAAGTGGCAGAGATCCCTGCTTTCTTTTAAAATCCATTTACTTTCTGAAAATCTTGTTTACGGGACTGCTAGCACCACTCCAGTTCTTTGATGTCTTCCCTATGTGAGTTGACAGAGGCTCAAGAAAGCCTTCGGAGAAGGCGATGGCACCTCACTCCAGTGTTCTTGCCTGGAGAATCCCAGGGACGGGGGAGCCTGGTGGGCTGCCATCTATGGGGTCGCACAGAGTCGGACAAGACTGAAGCGACTTAGCAGCAGCAGCAGCAGCAGGAAAGCCTTCCTGACTTAAACATCAGCTCACAAATGAGGTCAGGGAAGCTGTCCTTCAGACTGATGGAATCTGCCACCCACCAGTCAAGAGTAGAAGTAACATCCCTCCAATGGTAAGAAGTGTTCCAGGGATCCAAAGGAGTGCTTAGTACCCTTAGCTGCTATTTAGATTCATAACCAACTGTCGCCAATGGGCGACATGCCTAAAAAGTATCTTGCCCCTCATAATAGCAGCCATGTGATGACAGCCTATTATGCATTGAAGGATATGGACAGGAACAACAATTCAGCAAGTTCCTGGGTCAAACTTCAAAAACATGAAGAATTTCAACATCTTAGTCATGTCACTGACTCCATGGACATGAATTTGAGCAAACTCAGGGAGACAGTGAAGGAGATAGTGGCGTGCTGCAATCCATGGGGTTGCAAACAGTCAGACATGGCTTAGCGACTGAACAATAACAAGTCCCACCCCTTCCTTTCCCAATGCATTCAGGGAAACATCTAGATCTTTATCATGATATTTTCTGAACCTCTAGATATTTCCTGAAGCTCTCATCTACCAATCCTGTTTACAAAGCTCCAGTTACACTGGACTCTTTCTTGAATTCCCAAATAGGTTTGCAGGTGCTATTACTGCTTCTTGAAAAGCTTTTCCCCAACTCTTTCCTGGGTTGCTCCTTTTTTTTTTTTTTTTTTCTTTTTAAGGGCCACCATGAGCATCTTTTTTAAAATTGAAGTATAGTTGATTTACAATACTGTGTTAGTTTCAGGTGTACAGCAAAATGATTTGGTTACATATATATATATATATACACACACACACACATACACACATATTTTCAATTATTTTCCACTATAGGTTATTACAAAATATTGACTATAGTTTTCTGTACTATACAGTAAATCCTTGGTGTTTATTTTATATATGGTAGTGTGTATATGTTAATCCCATGTTCCTAATTTATCCCTCCCCCCTCCTTCCCTTTGGTAAGTATAAGTTTGTTTTCTATGTCTGTGAGTCATTTCTTTTTTGTAAGTAAGTTTATCTGTATCATTTTTTAGGTCCCACATATAAGTGATATATATTTGTCTTTCTCTGTCTGACTTCATTTAGTGTGGTAATCTCTAGGTTCATCCATGTTGGTGCAAATTGCATTATTTCCTCCTTTTTTATGGCTGGATAATATTCCATTCTGTATATGTACTACATCTTCTTTAACCATTCTTTGGTCAACAGGCACTTAGGTTGCTTCCATGTCTTGGCTATTGTAAATAGTGTTGCAATGAGCATTGCATGTACCTATTTGAATTAGAGTTTTTGCCTTTTTCTGTATATATGCCCAGGGATGGGATCGCTGGGTCATATGGTTATTTTAGTCCTAGTTTTTAAAGGACTCTCCATACTGTTCTCCATAGTGGCTATACCAATTTACATTCCCACCAACAGTATAAGAGTGTTCCCTTTTCTCTAATTCCTCTCCAGCCTTTATTGTTTGTAGATTTTTTTGGATAACCATTCTGACCAGTGTGAAGTGGTTCTTCATTGTAGTTTTGACTTGCATTTCCCCAATAATGAGCAATGTGGAGCATCTTTTCATGAGCCTTTTGGCCATGAAATGGCCATATGTATGTTTTCTGTGGAGATATATCTATTTAGATCTCCTATTTTTTTTTACTGGGTTGGTTTTTTGGATATTAAGTTGTATGAATTATTTGTATATTTTGGAAATTAAGTCCTTATCGGTCACATTGTTGCAAATATTTTCTCCCCAGGTTTGCTCCTTATCTCTAAGCTCAGTCTGAAAGCTACCTCTTAGACTCCAGTTCAACCATCCTAACTAAAGTAGGTTTTTCCTGTAATCCTCCTGCTCAGCTCTTCCTTTCTACCACAGTATTTATTACAAATTAAAGCAACTTTTGTTTTTCTGTTACTTTTTGAGTTGATGTCCTTGCACTTGTGTGAGCTCTGTGAAGGGATGGGGGTATCTGCCTTGGATGCCACTGTGTGTCCTGCACTCTGCATAGTGGCTGACAAAAATAGAAATTCAGTATATATATGAGGAGCAAATGAAGTCAAATTACACACACGGTATCACACTGCACATTCTAACACAGGATTGACATTTCTTGAAGCCTTAAAATTCTAGGTAGATGCATTTCTATATAGAGGAATTTTATTTCTGCCTTCTAGACCAATAGACCTTCTAGGTTAATTTCTAATTATGAGAATCCTATGGGATAATATTTACTGATTTCCTCATGAATAAGTGTTACCTACTCTTATGTCTATATTTTTCACGAATGACAAATAAGGTTTTGATTCAAATGAATCACAATGGGTAATTTGTTCTGAAATTCTAAACTGCTAAACAGGCAGACCAAAGTATCACATGGCTCTTTTCCCGTCACTTGTCAAAAATCCTTGTAGGTGTTTTAACTTTTGGTTTAACAAAAGTGAATGTTCGTTTGAAACTGACTTACTGATAGCCTGGTTCCTGAAATGGAAAATTAAAGAATTTCAGCTTTGATATCATAGTTTTGCTTTCATTCTGGGATACAAACTATCCATGCAAATTAGCACAAGTCTGCAGCTTCAAAGAATTGAGGCTGGACTCAACAAAAGAGAATTTACTAAACTAATTTTATAAAAATTTGGGATTTGGAGTCACTGCCCTGGTATAATGTATTATCAGGCACTCACTGTTTTGTGCCATTGCTAAGCAACAGGTGACCTTGTCATTTCTTTAGCTGGTTCTGCTGTGATTCTCTTCATATTCCTTTGTGTTGTCTTGCTTTGCCTCCCTTTCCAGGACCTATTTCTCCCCCTGCAGGTTTGATGTTGGTGTCTTCTAGAGCTCTGCCCTCTACTTGCTTCTCCATCTCTACTTTCTCCATAAGCCCTCTGGCTGCACAGTTTCATTGCTTCAATCCCCACCTGGCTGCTTATAGGACCCAGCCCAATTCTCCAGCCTGGGAATCTCCCCTTAAGCCAAAGATCTATTTTCCCACCAGCCTAGTGAATAAATTCTCCTGAATTTTCTACAATCAAGTTAGACTTGACATTTATAAGATCAAACTCACTAACAATCCTTAACCTTCAAAGAAATTCCTGCTCCCCTTCCTATGAAAGATACCATTACTCACCAGTTGCTCAACCCTGAAACCTGGGGATCACACTCCACCTATCCATCTTCTTTACCCCCACATCTTATCACACTCCAAATACTTTAAATTTTCCTTGTGAAACATTTCTTAGACTTATCTCCACTAGTTTATGTTTTCTTCTTTTGTTCAGTCTCAGATAATAAAAAGAGCAAATATTTTTTAAACTTTAGATGAGTGCTGTTCTAAACATTTGTGGAAGTTTCTACTTAATCCTGCCCAACTATCTTATCAGTCATTATTATTACAACTCCACTGAATGAGAATGAGGTACAGAGAAGTTGAGTAACTTCCTGAAGCTAGTAATGAACAGAACTGGCCTTTGAATGCAGGAATCCATGTTAACTATTGGATATGCGGCCTCCGTGGGGCTTCATTGGAGAAGGAAATGGCAACCCACTCCAGTACTCTTGCCTGGAAAATCCCACGGACAGAGGAGCCTAGTAGGCTAGCCCATGGTATTGCAAAGAGTCAGACGCGACTGAGCGACCTAACTTTGGGGCTTCCTAGGTGGTGCAGTGGAAAAGAACCTACCTGCAGTGCAGGAGACACATGAGATGTGAGTTTGATCCCTGGGTCAGGAGGCTCTCCTGGAATAGGAAACGGCAGCCCACTCCAGTATTCTTGCCTGAAAAATCCCATGGATAGAGAGGCCTGAGGGGCTATAGCCCATGGGGTTGCAAAGAGTCAGATACAACTGAGCAACTGGGCATGCAGTCTCCACAGTCTAACCTGGAATCCTACAATTATCTCCTAACTATTCCTGCTGCTTCTTCTGTCTCCTCCTAAAGACCTTTCACATAGCCACACAAAGCATCCCTCAATAATGCAAATTGGATTACACTTGGTTCTCCCATTCAGTGGTTCCTCATCTTCTCTAAGGCAAAGTCCAGATTTCTTGGCATGACCTGCTTTGCCCTTCATAATGCTGTCTGGGTGAGCTCTCTGAGCCCCACCCCTGTAGCTCAGTCATAGATATAATCTAGGGGCTGACCTTTCCTTCTGTAATGTACTTTTACAGCCACACCCAATCCCTTTATCATCCTGGTAAACATCAATCTAGCCTTCAAGATTCAAATATCACCCTTTCCTTATCTCCTTTTCTAAAAAATAAAGTGATCATTTCTTTGACTTCCCTTACTACCTATATCATGTTAATAGAAATTATCTCGTTGCAATATCACTATCTGCTTGTAACCTTTGCCTGTAACCTGGACTGTGAGATTCTTGAGGGAGTGACAATGTTACAGACTAGTTTACATGCCAGACATTACTTGGTGTCTATACAGTTTCTAACACATAGTAGGTATTCATCAAGCACTTAGCTATGGTTTAAGGGGTAAGGAACATGGATCTGAGAATATGAGCTTAAACATTAGAGTAGAATCTACCCAAAGAATTTTATATACATAATTCTTAGAAATTTCTAATCACCCATCTAATACTTGATTCTCTTCTATCAAATTCACTCATTCAATACACATTTCTTGAGTGTCTATTAAGAGTCAGTACCATGCTAAGATGAAGGCAACACAGAGAAGAACAAGGCACAGAGTCTATTTATGAGAAGAACAAATCTTTTCAAGGGCTTGCTGCTGCTACGGCTAAGTCACTTCAGCTGTGTCTGACTCTGTGCAACCCTATAGACGGCGGCCCACCAGGCTCCCCCGTCCCTGGGATTCTCCAGGCAAGAACACTGGAGTGGGTGGCCATTTCCTTCTTCAATGCATGAAAGTGAAAAGTGAAAGTGAAGTCGCTCAGTTGTGTCCGATCCTCAGCGACCCTATGGACTACAGCCCACCAGGCTCCTCCATCCATGGGATTTTCCAGGCAGGAGTACTGGAGTGGGGTGCCATTGCCTTCTCCCTTCAAGGGCTTAGTCTAAGTCAAAAAGGAACAGGCAGTATCCATACAGAATGTAAGAAGACATGGTGGGCTGTAAGAGCACAAAGAAGAGGTTTCAAAGCCAGTGTGGTGGGAGGACCAGAGTTGTGGCAAGACCTTCGTGTGAAGAAGGGCAGGACACTAAAATTCTAGTGGACAAAGAAAGCACTGACTTTTCTGAGTTCTGATGTAACTCAATTTTGCCAAATAGGGTAAGCAAGAGACAAAAGAAGGGCTATGTATGTCATGCTAAGGACATTTGGCTTTATCCTGAAAGTTACGGGGAGCTGTGAAAGGTTTTAGACTGGGCAGTAATAGAACTGATATGTGCATTTAGAAAAATTACCCTGGCAATTGGAAGCAGGAGAATAAAAAGCTGTCCAGAAATGCAGGTAAGGGAGAGTGAGATTCTGGTTGGACATCTCTGCAGTGGAGAATGGGCAGTAGGCAAATGTGAAATAAATTAGTGACGTAGAATCAGTACAAACTGACTGAACATGGAGAGTGAGAAAAATGAAAGAAAGGAGTCAAGTCTGGCTCCCACACTGGTGGGATGACAGAGCCATGCATACAGCTATGGGAAATGAGAAGAGGTCCACATTGGTTGGGGAAGAGAGTTCTGGTTTGTGAATTATACAGAGCTAGTGTTACATCTAATTAGAGAAGTTAAATTCAGGGAGGAAAAAGAGTTCTGAGTTGGAGATAAAGCATGAAAAACCATCAACATGTAAATGTTAAAGAAGGGGGAGATTAAAAGAGCAAACTAGTGGTGATTGTTGTTCAGTTGCTAAGTTGCATAGGACTTTGTGACCCCATGGACTGTAGCCCACCAGGTTCCTCTGTCTATGGATTTCCCAGGCAAGAATACTGGAATGGGTTGCCATTTCCTTTTCCAGGGGATCTTCCTGACCCAGTGATCGAACCTGCATCTCTTGCATTGGTAGGCTACTGAGGGGAAAGGAAGAGGGGAGGAGCAAGACCGGGGTTAAGAGATGAAGAGATACAAACTACTATGCATAAAATAAATAAATGACAAGAATATATTGTATAGAACAGAAAAATATATCCATTATTGTATAACAAGTTTAAATGGAGTATGATCTATAAAAATATTGAACCTCTATGTTGTACACTTGAAACAAACATTGTAAATCAACTATACTTCAACAAAAATAAACAAATAATGGAGAGGGGAAGGACTAAGGATGAATTCCTGAAGAATGTTCATGCAAGGCATCAGAGGAAATGCTAGTGAAGTGACCAGGCAAATGCTCAGGTGTCCATCCATATTCACAGAAGTCACAAAGTCACAATGCTGTTAGATACATAGATAACTGGTATTTGGGGGGCAGGGAGAGACATGTTAAGGCAGGTTTGCTGTACACCAGTCTGCTCACCACTAAACCCATGGCTTCTCAATGGCCAGAAGCAATCTTTACCAAGGCTATAGCTCTAATGAATGGAGGACATGATTTTTTTTTTAATCTCTGATATAAAGTCAGGGAGATTAAATGTAGTTGAGGGATGGTATGAACACAGGTATGGAAGCAATCATTATCCCTTACAGCAAACTGTTATTGACTATTTCCCTAACTTGCCAAGTATTTATATATTTGATTTCATCTAACCTCCAATATATATATTTTCATATTTTCACTTTTTGAGGAACACTGCTGTATCCTGTGAAACACTGATAGTACACAAGTCCTAGCATTTCAATTGTGTTGAAGTTTTATTATGTTTTCTAAAAGAGCAAGGGAGAGCATGCAAGCAAGAACACTGAAGCCTTTCTTAAAGACTTATTTTGCAGCCTTCTGCAGTAATTCTTTGGTTCTCATGGCTAGGAATGTTTATCTATGCATTTATATAATATGCAGTCCCACAGTATCCAAGCACCTGAAAAATCTAATTAGCCTGGCCTTGATTGACTGCATGCAGGATAATGCTGTCGTCCTCACTGTTCTTCATCTCCTACAGCGTGCTTACTGATACGAAAATGAAGACACAGTAAGAGTTTCCATGAGCAGCTGCCAAAAGGGCTTCTTATGGTATCCTGTCTGCACAGAATAATTGCCCATAAATAAGGAGGTCTCTCTACCAGTAAGGGACTGGGAAGTAGACTGTACCCAAGGAGAAATCACAGCAGCAAGTTTGAAGACTATAGCCCAGTTACACCATTAGCAGCAGACCATTTTTCAATCTTTCCTGGGGATAGCCCACTAGCAAACAACATTACATAGGCAGGGGCTACAGCAAAAGCATCAGGAAGAGAAAATTTAAGACATGTTTTGTTTTCTTATTATTTAACAAAATGTTGCTACCACTTATGGCACTGGCATGGAAACGCTACAAAACTCATCCTATAGGAATGTACCCTTTGCAGAGTTGTGCAAACTTGACTGGGACGTTGACTAAGAGACCTGAGCAGGGGTAGGTTTATCATGAAGCTGACGAAATTTAAGCTTTCCAGCCCCTCACTAGCTTGGGCCAGTCGTGAGTTCATTATTTTGTGGTTATCAGTTTGCATTCTTTAAAGAGGAGCCCAAAAGTTGCATAAGCTTCAGGCCTCATAAAATCCCGAAGTGTCCCTGGTCAAGAGCAGAAGTTGTTCCCTATGGTTGAGTCCCACTAGTTGTTCTACAGAATTCATTTACCTCCCCATTCCTTTCAATGATTCAACCACCCACTCCTACTCCATGTTTTAGCTGGGTGTGACTTCCCACCTAGAAACATTTCCCAGTCATATGAGAAGACAAGGAGGGCCATGTGACTAGGATTTTGTCAGGGGAGTATGAGCACAAGTAATGTGAGGAATGCCAAGGATATCCCCTTTCCTTTTTCTTTCCCCCTTTTCGGCTGGCTAGAATACAGGCGTTCCTAGAGCAGCCCTCTTGGATCCAGGTAGACCACATACTTCTGGATTGTTACTTGAGACCTCTAAGTTCATATTTGCTGAAGCCTCTGTCCTTTGAGGGTCTTTTGTTACAGCAGCTTAGTCTGTATCCTTGACTGCCAATGGGCTGACTGGGTCAGGATTTATTTTGGAGGCAATTTGCAATGTAGAGAGTGGGCAGAAGAAGGCTGAGTTAAAGTCCTCGAAGGATACTGAAGACTCAGACTCCAGAGAGACAGATACAAACATGAGTGGCCATGTGGGATCAAGATTAGGAGAGAACTCAGAGTCAGGAAACTGGTGGACACAGGACGCGCGTGGGAGCACCATACTTAGGGGATGGTGTATTGTCTTTTGGTGCCGATGACTTGACACTGAGGCTGAGGTGTACTGACTTGGGTCAGGAAAGGAGTCTATGAGCAAAGACCCCAGCTCCCCTGCCCCAGCTCACAGAACAAAGGGTGAGTAAGCAAGGGTGATCCTGAGCTGTCACAGGCTATTTAATGGTCCTGCAGGGCTCTTCCCACTGTCCTCCTCCTAATGGGACTGATTGCCCTTGTCGTACCCTTTCTCGTATGGAGTGTTAATGAGGGACCTAGAAAGTGTGAGTAAGCAGGTGACAGTGAAGGTGTAAGTCAAAAGACACTAAGGATGAAGACAGTCAGAAAACAGTAAGACAGAAAGTGAAAGTGTTACTCAGTCATGTCCGACTCTCTTCAACCCTATGGACTGTAACCCAACGGGCTCCTCTGCCCATGGGATTCTCCAGGCAAGAATACTGGAGTGGATTGCCATGCCGTCCTCCAGGGGATCTGCCCAACCCAAGTATCAAACCCAGGTCTCCCACACTGCAGGCAGATTCTTCGCCGTCTGACTTAAGAATAAAGATAGGCAGTAGTGGATGGAGAAGCAGCCTCTGGAGCAAGGCTCATTTGCTCTTAGGTTCCCAGACCTTTGCACGGGGCATCAGAGCTAGTTCTGTATCCCACACTTCGTTACTTCTTCTTAAGACTGCCTTAGTTTACAGCTCTGAAAAGATATCTCACCCTGTTTACTTCCCTGTGTAACCCTGCAATGCTCGTGCATGCTCAGTTGCTTCAGTTGTGTCTGACTCTTTGTGACCCCATGGAAGAAGCCCACCAGGCTTCTCTGTCCATGGGGATTCTCCAGCAAGGATACTGGAGTGAGTTTCCATGCCCTCTTCCAGGGGATCTTCCCAATCCAGGGATCGAACCCAGGTCTTCCACATTGCAGGTGGATTCTTTACTGTCTGAGCCACTGGGGAAGCTCTAACCCTCCAGTAAACTCTGTTAACTGAGATAAACTGAGCTAATTTAAAGATACAAAGCTGAGATAGCCAGAAAAACATGCAATTTATCTCCTGTAAATTTCATATTTCTATCTCAATCTGGATTCACTATCTTCGTGACAGAGCTACCAAATAAAGGAGAATAAAAGTGGAGCCAAAGGTTTTTTTTATGCTCACAAAGGTTGAAGTTGGAAAAGTCAGGAAAAGTGATAGGGTGTGCATATCCTTCTTTGCATATAATTTGTCCAGACAAACCTCATAGCGGAATGACACTGTGTCATTGTTCATGTTCACAGCAGATACAAATTTGGAATAGTTTATGTATATTTAGTCTCACTGCTGGAAGAGCTGTTAGAACATGATATGCTGTTCTGATTCCCTCCCATGGATGCCAGCTCTGTTGGAGGGAGGGGGAAGGTTTACACTGTGTTCTGAAGATATTCTCCTGAAAGGAGCTATTTTCCTGAAGAGCAGAGATGATTGCCTCACCTCAGTCACACCTGGCAGTCATCTTCAGAGCTCGTGGTCATTTTACCTTAACTGATTTGCTTACAACACCTCGGGAGACAAAAGTGAGTGAGCCAAAGAGGCCTTTTCTTAATTTCAGAGAATGAAATTATCCAGTGTTCGGCCCTGTCTCCTACACTTCCTCAAGGCCTATTCTCATCACCATCTCAATCAGCCTCTTTGACATCCTCGTTGGCACTTTGGGGCTACTGCTTTTGTGCCACAATCTCTGCATCTGAACCTCCACCCTTCTGTCAGCCAAGACTCAGCTTACACCCCAGATCCTATCTGAATTGAGGTAGAGGGAGAATCTTTCTTGAGCTACTAGTCCTGGCATGTACCACATGCTGCCCAGAAAGACATCTGCACAGGTAACGTTCCCAGCCAGGTGCTGAGTACCATTTATATAGGACGGATTTTGCAGGCTTTCCATGCCATTGTCAAAGGTAGTTAGCCGCATTTTGCTACAAATAAGAAAACAAAACATGTTTTAAATTTTCTCTTCCTGATGTTTTCACTATAGCCCCTGCCTATGTACTGTGCTCTACTTTTCAATGGGAAGAGTGTCAGCAAACCATGGCCTTGTGGACCAATCAAACCTGCCACCTATTTTATTGGAATAAGGCCATACCTATATTATGGCTGCTTTTTGCAGCTGAGCTTGCAGAGCTTAAATTATGTACTCTCTGGTAGTTTCAACAAAGTTGCTGTTCCCCTGACCTAGAAGAAAGCCATCATGCCCAATCTAGCATCTGATGCAGGGGAAACATTTAGGAAATTCTTTTTTTTTTTTTTTTTTTTTTTAGGAAATTCTTATTGAAGGAAGGAAGGATGGAAAGAGGATAGGGAGACAGAACAAATGACCCTCCCCCATTCACATTTCATGTGATGAGATATGAGGAAGAATGAGATTGAAATCAGAATATACTCAGGACTGGCAATTTCAAATAAGGAGACTGGGAGATTGAAGGGCATGGGATTAAAGGGGTTGTTTTAGGTAATTATTGATGGATTACAAGCTACTCCAAACTTAATGGCTTAAAACAACTATTTTATTCTATTCCATAATTCTGCAGACAGTGGTTGGCTGGCTGACCCTTCTGTTCCATGTGGCATCAATGGAGATCACTGGTTGTATTTAGCTGGCAGTTAGGCTAAAGGTCCAATTCAGCTGTATTACTTGTCTAGTGCCTTGGTGGAGTGGTTATAAAGCTGAGATCAGCTGTGATTGTCCACCATGTCTACACATGGCCTTTTCAGCCTGGGAGCTTCAGTGGAATTAGACTTCTTACATGGCAGCTCAGGGCTCCAAGAGCAAGTGTACCAGTGAATAAGGCAAAAACTACAGAGTATTTTTTGACTTAGCCACAGAAGTCACATAATGACCATTCACCATACTCTGTTGGTTGAAGCAGTCATGGACTTGCCTAGATTCAAGGAGAGGGAACACAATCTACCTTTTAATAGGAAGAGTATCAGAGAGTTTGTGGTCATGACTTACAACCAGTTGGGGGACAGGAAATCATTGGGGCAGGCGACCAACATTTACTAAAGACTTTACATCGTATTTCAAAACCTTATGAGAAAGATGTTATTGTTTCCATTTTACAGTTTTAAAAAATTCACACGTACAAAAATTAAATAACTTATAACTGACTTACACAAAGTGCCTGAGCTAGTGAGTTAGAGAGTTGGGATTTCAACCCAGACCCATCTTATTTCAAATCCAGAGCTTACGCCATTATACCATGAGTCTATCATAGAGAAAGGAGAAGAGTCACCTATGGCAGACAGTACAATGATGGGGGCTATAAGGGCTTAAAGGGAAAAGAGCATGGTCTTACTGTGTTACTCTTGGGGAATAGAGGCATTGGTGGCAGGAGGGGCCCAGTGTCCTTCTGAGAAGACAGTGTACCAAGGTGTGACACCACCTCCTGCAAGCCCAGTCTAAGAGATCCCAGATGTCCTATCTGTTCTCCAGTTGCTGGTCAGCTGTGCCAGGCAGTCTCTGCCCAAGGTCACACACCTTTGAAAGTCAAAGAGGGTAATGTTGATGAAGCTGCTCAACCATCTCCTGTGTAGTAGGCTACTCTCATACCTGTGCTTTTGGACTCAGCCTCTCACACAGGTAGGTACAGGCCACCTCCACTCTGATGTTCCCCCACCACAGATTCAGCATGTCAGAACACAGAACATCATTTTCCCAATGTAAGCTCCTGCTCCTCCTGCTCTCTATCCCCAGGCTGGTGAGGAAGGCTTCCAGTTCCTGATCCTGCAGGTACCAAGCTTGGAGGCCATAACTCCATCCAACAAGTAAAAAGTTGAACAGACTGAAAATTAAACAACTCTTCTTCCATATGTAGCAGAGGGAGGACACAAGGCAAACCACTGCCTCCGAGACTGGAGAGACAGGCAAATAGAGGGAGCTGGAACTCACAGAACAGAAACTGCCACAGTAACCAGTGCCTCAACACTGGGGGAGGAAAACCTGCACTGTAATTGACAAACTGCTAGGGACTCAGTAGGGACAACTCTGAGAGTCAAAAACTTAAGGGAGGCCCAGCTGGAGCTCTCACAATACTGTGAAATCTCCCTTCAGGAACTCAACTAGGTTCCCATAATAAATATTGGGGGGGGGAAATCTTATGAAATATTTCACAATTTCACCAATATTGTGAAATATTCCAGAGCACTCTATTCTTAACAAGGCCTGTCCTCAGGAGAAACTAGTTAGCAGGAACCTAACCTGCTGGAATATTATCAGAGCCTAACTAACCTAGGGAAAGGGAAATGCCCAATTCAATCCCACTCTCACCATCCTGTCCCCTTTAAGGTGGGAAGAAAAGACTGAGAAACATTTGTAAAGCTCGCTGTCCAGGGGCATAGGCGAAGACTGAGATCTAATCACAGGACTATAAAATGTTTCCCCTCTGCCACACCTCACCACCACATTACCACAGGCCTATTTTCAGCAGTTCCTGTTACCTGGTACACCATATCTAGCTCTCAAGAAAAAAATATAAGTCATACTAAAATGCAAAACACACAGTGTGAAGAGATAGGGAAAGAATCAGAGCCAGACACGGCAGGAATGTTGGGATAATCAGCCCAGCAAGTCTCACTGACTGTTTCTTTGCTTCTCTGATGGCCAGGGAGAATGTACCATGGTTATTTTAGCACATGGGCTTGCTACTGTACTGACTGGGTTTGAGTCTCTGTTGGCTTTTTCTTGGCTATTTGATTTTAGGCAAGTTATTTCATCCCAGTGAACTTCAGCTTACTCAACTGGTATGGCAAAACCAATACAGTATTGTAAAGTAAAAAAATTAAAAAAAAAATAGTACATTCTTAGAGCATTTTTAGGAGAATTGCTACTAAAGTGCTTAGAATAGCACCTGGCACATAGTAGGCACCCAGTAAATGTTAGCTCTCATATCCAATCAATCTCCAGGTTCAAGTAGATTTTCATGTATTCGGGGTCCTTTCTATCACCACCATCACTATCTTAGTCCAGATCCTAATGGTTTTATCCTTATATAACTGTAATAGTTTCAAACAGAGAAAACCAGTGCTTTCCCTTCTACATTCTTCACTCAGCTAGTTAAAACTATTCCCCATTTATTGATCCCCTATGTACTAGGCACTGCATTAAGCATTTTAGAGATATTATCTATAACCTCTGCAATACCTCCCTATGGTGAGTATTACTTCTTCCTTTACAGATGGAAACACTGGAATCAGAGAAGTATTATAACTTGCTTAAGGTCACACAGCTAGTAAATGGAAGAGTCAGGATAAGAAACCTAGTGATCTTTTATTACACCACACCTTACTCTTTTATGACATCATACTTTAAGATTCAACATGTCATCTCCCTGCTTAGAAACTTAATAAGCAAATCAGTGACTCAAAGGACAGAGACTAGAAACTTTAAAAGTTTTCTACTACATACAGAGTTTATTTTAACCTAATGTTTAAACACACAACAATATAGCCCCAAATTAATTTTCTCATCTAATTGTGATTACTTCTTAGTTCCAATCCTCCATTCTCATCAGACTAATATACTCACCATCCCACTACAGACCACAGCCAATACCCATTATGACACTTACCCAGTTGGAATGCCAGCTTCATATCTACTCAGTCTATTTGTACCCATTCTTCAGCTCATATCTCCAACTTTACTTCCTCCACAGGGCCAACCTAATTGTTTAGAACTAAAAAGGGTGTGAGATTTCACCCCACTGGCAAGATGACAATTTAACAAGCTACAATTTCATGGATTTTCAAGAATTTTCAAGGCAGAAGCCATGAAACTCCTGTGTCAAAGACAAAGGATAGTCTTCTGTTTGTCTGTTTTTTTAACAACAGTAATAGTGATAGCCAGAGTATTAGCATTTTGTGCCAGTTTCCCAAGTCCTGATGCCCGTAGGGTAACGTGAAGAGGATCAGGTGACCCGCACACACTGTAGGCTGCATTGCAGGAGAGGAACACAGAGCCTAGAGAACCCAAATCTTTTGTAATGGGCAGTAAGCATGGTCCCCTTTTACTATCTTTATCTTCCAATGCTGTAACCAAATCTGCACTTTGCTTCATAGAGATTTGTCTCTATCTGCCAATGTTGTTCACAGTACAAACATGTTTAGAGATACAGTCCAGAACAAAGGCATTTAGTGTCTCTCCTTACAGTTCAGTTCAGTTCAGTTCGGTTGCTCAGTCACGTCCAACTCTTTACGACTCCATGGACTGCAACACACTAGGCCTCCCTGTCCGTTGCCAACTCCCAAAGTTTACTCAAACTCATGTCCATTGAGTCGGTGATGCCATCCAACCATCTCATCCTCTGTCATCCCTTCTTCTCTTGCCTTCAATTTTTCCCAGCATCAGGGTCTTTTCCAATGAGTCAGTTCTTTGCATCAGATGGCCAAAGTACTGGCGTTTCAGCTTCAGCATCAGCCCCTCCAATGAATATTCAGGACTGATCTCCCTTAGGATGGACTGGTTGGATTTCCTTGCAGTCCAAGGGACTCTCAAGAGTCTTCTCCAGCACCACAGTTCAAAAGCATCAATTCTTCGGTGATCAGCTTTCTTTATAGTCCAACTCTCATATCCATATATGACTACTAGAAAAACCATAGCTTTGACTAGACAGACCTTTGTTGGCAAAGTAATATCTCTGTTTTTTAATATGCTGTCTAGATGTTTAGAAATATGAGAATTCCATGGAGAGTGGTCTCCCAACACTGACAGCTCAGGCTACATTGATATTGCCTTTTTCTGAGTCTCTAAACAGTATCTCTCTAACTTGAGTGATAAAGCCCTTCTGAAAAAACAAAGTTCCACAGACTTCCTGAGGTTAGCTTACACACTTCTATTGTTACATCATTTAAGTACAACTAGACCTAGGCATGGAGAAGGCAATGGCAACCCACTCCAGTGTTCTTGCCTGGAGAATCCCAGGGACAGGGGAGCCTGGTGAGCTGCCATCTATGGGGTCACACAGAGTCAGACACGACTGAAGCGACTTAGCAGCAGCAGCAGCAGCAGCAGAGCTAGGCATACTTTAATTGTGCTATAGCTCTTACACACTAGGCAAATGGAAAAATGTATAAATTAAATGCAAACTAAAACAAAAAGACCAACTGATTTGATATTTATAATATGAAACTAATGTCTACAAATTATTACTTGGCTAAAACTAAATTGTGATGCAAGTTTTAATGTTAACATGGTAAACAATTTTCACCTCCACTCCCTGACCTCTGGGGAGGAGAGACCAGCTGGGATGAATCAATCGCCAGTGGCCAATGATTGAATTAATCATGCCTATGTAATGAGAGCTCCATAAAAATATAAAAGGATGGGTTTCAAAGAGGTTCTGAGTTGGTGAATGCATTTGCATGCCTGGAAGGTGGATGTACCCCAGTTCTACAAGGACAGAAGCTGTTGTGCTCCAGACTCTTGTGTCCCCCTTCAATTGGCTAGTCTTCTGTATCCTTTATAATATACCGGTAAACATAAAAAGTCCAGCTCTACATTTACCCTACTCTGTTTCTTTTTGATTTCTATTAATATCAATGTGGAGATCAGTCCTGAATATTCATTGGAAGGACTGATACTGAAGCTGAAACTCCAATACTTTGGCCATCTGATGCGAAGAGCTGACTCATTTGAAAAGACCCTGATGCTGGGAAAGATTGAAGATGGGAGGAGAAGGGGACAACATAGGATTAGATGGTAGGATGGCATCACTGACTCAATGGAGATGAGTTTGAGTAGACTCCGGGAGTTGGTGATGGACAGGGAAGCCTGGCATAATGTGGTCCATGGGATCACAAAGAGTCAGACACAACTGAGCGACTGAACTGAACTGAATATCAATATGAATAATATCTATTTGTAAAATATTCTGAACAAAAGTATATTAATGACGATGTTTTGTTTTCTAATTCAGAATATTTATACCTTATATTGAAACAAAGTTAAAAGGCAACTTTAATGTTGCATTGCTTTATGAACTCTGAAAAGTTATCATATTCACTTAAAAGTTGTTCAGTTCAGTTCAGTTCAGTCGCTCAGTCGTGTCCGACTCTTTGCAACCCCATGAATCGCAGCACGCCAGGCCTCCCTGTTCACCACCATCTCCCAGAGTTCACTCAGACTCACATCCATCAAGTCCATGATGCCATCCAGCCATCTCATCCTCGGTCGTCCCCTTCTCCTCCTGCCCCCAATCCCTCCCAGCATCAGAGACTTTTCCAATGAGTCAACTCTTCGCATGAGGTGGCCAAAGTACTGGAGCTTCAGCTTTAGCATCATTCCTTCCAAAGAAATCCCAGGGTTGATCTCCTTCAGAATGGACTGGTTGGATCTTCTTGCAGTCCAAGGTAGTCTCAAGAGTCTTCTCCAACACCACAGTTCAAAAGCATCAATTCTTTGGTGCTCAGCATTTTTCACAGTCCAACTCTCACATCCATACATGACCACAGGAAAAATTAGTTCTACTGAATTACCAAAATCTGGACCAAATGTGTTCTTTAATCTAATTATTGGTGGCATCAGTATATGAAAATAACATCCGAAGTTTATTTCCTAGAAGATACGCAACCAGTAATGCTGAAGAAGCTGAAATTGAATGGCTCTATGAAGACCTACACAACTGAGCGACTTAACTTTCACTTTTCACTTTCATGCATTGGAGAAGGAAATAGCAACCCACTCCAGTGTTCTTGCCTGAAGAAGCCCAGGGACGGGGGTAACTCTAGTGGGCTGCCATCTATGGGGTCGCACAGAGTCGGACACGACTGAGGCGACTTAGCATGAAGACCTACAAAACCTTCTAGATCTAACACCCCAAAAAAGATGTCTTTTTCATCATAGGGGACTGGAATGCAAAAGTAAGAAGTCAAGAGTTACCTGGAGTAGCGGGGAAATTTGGCCTTGGAGTACAAAATGAAGCAGGGCAGAGGCTAACAGAGTTTTGCCAAGAGAATGCACTGGTCATAGCAAACACCCTCTTCCAACAACACAAAGAGAAGACTCTACACATGGACATCACCAGATGGCCAATACCACAATCAGATAGATTATATTCTTTGCAGCCAAAGATGGAGAAGCTCTATACAGTCATCAAAAAAAAAAAGACTGGGAGCTGACTGTGGCTCAGATCATGAACTCCTTATTGCAAAATTCAAACCACTAGACCATTCAATTATGAATGACCTAAATCAAATCGCTTATGACTATACAGTAGAAATGAGAAATAGATTCAAGAAATTAGATCTGATAGAGTGCCTGAAGAATTATGGATGGAGGTTTGTGACATCGTACAGGAGGCAGGGATCAAGACCATCCCCAAGAGAAAGAAATGCAAAAAGGCAAAATGGTTGTCTGAGAAGGCCTTACAAATAGCTGAGAAAAGAAGAGAAGCGAAAGGCAAAGGAGAAAAAGAAAGATATACCCATTTGAATGCAGAGTTCCAAAGGATAGCAAGGAGAGATAAGAAAGCCTTCCTCAGCGATCAATGCAAAGAAATAGAGGAAAACAATAGAATAGGAAAGACTAGAGATCTCTTCAGGAAAATTAGAGATGCCAAGGGAACATTTCATGGAAAGATGGGCACAATAAAAGACAGAAATGATATGGACCTAACAGAAGCAGAAGATATTAAGAAGAGGTGGCAAGAATACATAGAAAAATGATACAAAAAAGATCTTCATGACCTAGCCACGATGGTGGTTATATAGAGCCAGACATCATGGAATGTGAAGTCAAGTGGGCTTTAGGAAGCATCACTATGAACAAAGCTAGTGGAGGTGATGGAATTCCAGTTGAGCTATTCCAAATCCTAAAAGATGATGCTGTGAAAGTGTTGCACTCAATATATCAGCAAATTTGGAAAACTCAACAGTGGCCACAGGACTGGAAAAGGTCAGCTTTCATTCCAATCCCAAAGAAGGGCAATAAAAAAGAATGTTCAAACTACCACACAATTGCACTCATCTCACATGCCAGCAAAGTAATGCTCAAAATACTCCAAGCCAGAGTTCAAGAGAACATGGATCATGGATTTCCAGATGTTCAGGCTGGATTTAGAAAAGGCAGACGAACCAGAGATCAAATTGCCAACATCTGTTGGATCATTGAAAAAGCAAGAGAGTTCCAGAAAAACATCTACTTCTGCCTTATTGACTATGCCAAAGCCTTTGACTGTGTAGATGACAACAAACTATGGAAAATTCTTCAAGAGATGGAATACCAGACCATGTGACCTGCCTCCTGAGAAATCTGTATGTAGGTCAAGAAGCAACAGTTGGAACTGGACCTGGAACAACAGACTGGTTTCTAATCAGGAAAGGAGTATGTCAAGGCTGTATATTGTCATCCTGCCTATTTAACTTATATGCAGAGTACATCATGCAAAATGCCAGGCTGAATGAACACAAGCTAGAATCAAGATTTCCAGGAGAAATATCAATAACTTCAGATACACAGATGACACCACCCTTCCGGCAGAAAATGAAGAACTAAAGAGCCTCTTAATAAAAGTAAAGAAGAGAGTGAAAAAGCTGGCCTAAAACTCAACATTCAAAAAACTGAGATCATGGCATCTGGTCCCATCACTCCATGGCAAATAGATGGAGAAACAATAGAAACAGTGACAGACTTTGTTTTCTTGGGCTCCAAAATCACTACAGACGGTAACTGCAGCTATGAAATTAAAAGATGCTTGCTCCTTGGAAAAACGTTATGACCAACGTAGACAGCATGTTAAAAAGCAGAGACGTTACTTTACCAACAAAGGTCCATCTAGTCAAAGCTGTGGTTTTTCCAGTAGTCATGTATGAATGGGAGAGTTGGACTATAAAGAAAGCTGAGTGCCAAAGAATTGATGCTTTTGAACTGTGGTGTTGGAGAAGACTCTTGAGAGTCCCTTGGAGTGCAAGGATATCCAACCAGTCCATCCTAAAGGAAATAAGTCCTGAATATTCATTGGAAGGGCTGATGCTGAAGCTGTAGCTCCAACACTTTGGCCACCTGATGCAAAGAACTGACTCATTGTAAAAGACCCTGATGCTGGGAAAGATTGAAGGCAAGAGGAGAAGGGGACAACAGAGGATGAGATGGTTGGATGGCATCACCGACTCAATGGACATGGATCTGAGCAAGCTCTGGGAGTTTGTGATGGACAGGGAAGCATGGCATGCTGCAGTCCTTGGGGTGGCAAAGAGTCGGACACAACTGAGGGACTGAACTGAACCAAAAACAAATATCTGGCTTTATTAAAGAGTTAACTATTAGAGTATTGACAAAGTCCTGTAAATATTGGGAACAGAATATTTTTTAACGACCTGATCTTAAGCCAAGTTTTGTTTACATCATCGTCTCTTTGACTTCACGCTAGGAATGTTTAAACTCCTGTGAAGCCTCTGTTCATACCAAGCAGTCACATGTCCTTTGGTGGCTGCTGGCTCCGGCATCTCACTCACATTTGACATCCCCTGCGGCAATCACAGTGGTACATTACTGCAAATCTCTGTTATTGTCATGATGGCAAATTTAAGTCTCAATTTATTAAATAACAGAGAGACTAAAATCTTTTTCTGGAAAAAAAGACTTTCCAATGGAAAATTATCACTGTACAGGACCGTGACATGAGGCCAGCGGCAGACACAGCACTCTTACTGACAGTCTGATAGGACACTGTACCCTTCTCAGCGTGGCGAGTACTCAAAGTCAACAGAAGTCAAAGTCACTAACGTGAGGGGACTGTTGAGCAATCGCACATACTCAAGTGCCATGTCAAGCAGAATATACTTAAATTGTTTTTTATCATCATGATGGAGAAAACTACATTAAAATATTCTTACTGAGCATTAAGGATCCAAAGAATCTTTTCTGTCTTTAAAGTCATTACCGTATGCTGTGAGTACTCATTCCTGAAAAGAGATAGTGCCAACATGGGGCGCATATTTGCTTCTACTTTTTTGTTGTTGTTTACTGAGATCAGTGAATTTTATACATTTTCTTTTACAATTGTGATAAAACACACTTAACATAAAATTTACCATCTTGACAGTTTTTAAGTGTACAGTTCAATAGCGTTAAATATATTCACACTGTTATGTAACCAATCTCCAGAATTCTTTTCATCTTGCAGATCTGAGCCTCTGTACCCATTAAACAATAACTCCCCATTCTCCCCTCTCTCTAGCCCCTGGGCAACCACCTTTTAACTTCTATCTCCATGAATAAGACTACTCTAGGTTCTTCAAAATGTGGAATAATATAGTTTTTGTCTTTTTGTGACCTGCCCTTCTATTTGAATATAAAACACCCACACATTTAAAAAAAAATCACAGGCCTTGGAAATAGCACTTGCGCTCTGTCCGTCAAGACTCTTCTTGTCCTGATTTCTCACACACAGTGCTGCTCTCCCAGCCACCCTGGTTCCCATCAGACTGAACTGTCAACAAGTTGAAATGTTGACTCTGTTCCTTTTGGTTTCCCAAACTGAAGGTGATTAGATTAGACCTGAAAGAAACAACCATTCTCATCCATGCAATGATGAGCAGTGGTTCCTACTTTTTGGTGGGGGGGCGGGGGGGCGGTTTGGAAAGCTTTTGAGGACTTGATGAAAGCTATGTCCCTTTCCCAGAAAAATTCACAGGCACACAGCCTTTTGCATACAGTTTTGGGGAGTTTATAAACTCTGATTTAATTTGGGTTCCTTCAGAAATAGACCCTGAGATAAGGACTTGGATGTAAGTAGCTTCTTTGGGAGGCGACACCAAGGAATATGATGGGGAAGGAAAACAGAGAAGGGAAGAAACCCAGTAAAGGACCTAGCCTATGGGTACCACTAGTGATAATGGAGGCTCTGTTTTGCCACAGGTCCTCTGAGACAAAGTGCAGAACATACATTTGAACTATAGCATGAACTCTCCAGCTATTCCAGCCCTCTCTGTCTGGGGCAAGCACGTTCCTGCAGCCAAGAAAGCCCTCAGGTAAAGAAAACAGGTGTTTGAGAAACAGGCTTCTGGGTGTATAGGAATTGTTCACTGAAGCTGAAGGTAAGTTCTGGGTGGGCTAAGCAGGGATGTGGGTGGGGCATTAACATTGCCATGGATCCTGGGACACTCATCCACACACATGGGTTAAGAGTCTTTGGAAGAGGTTTACTTGCATCTCTTCCAGTTGTAAGATCCTATTGTTCTGTTTAAGCTGTGGATAACTTGCTTATCCTCTTAGGCATCATTTTTAGAGCAGATATTCAAGTGAGCCCTCTCCCAGGCAGCCTGCAATAGGCATCCATGATGAGGCTGACCGCCTGCTCAGCTTACCACAGCCCCATCTGTGCATGTGACCCAGCTATCACTATTTACTCCAGACATCCTTTCTGACAGTCGGGAACAGCAAGGCCCGACTTGTGGACTCATGTGCTTAATTCCATGGTTTATGAGAACAATGCACACAGTGGAGATCTGCAAAAAAGCTAAATGGAAATGACCTCACTGCCACCTCAGATTGGATGCTCTGTTATTCATTTCCTCTGCCTTATAATTCAAACCCACAAAGGAGGTGGTCAGTTTCATTAAGCAATAAAGCAGCAAATACAGGGACCTTAATAACAAAATTCAGTTTTTTTTAAATCCCAAGCATAAGCATCAGGACTTTTTGGTGATGGCTTTCCTAACAGTTACACTGGAGGAGATGAGAACAGAGCAGGAACAACTGGAAGGGAGCGGAGATCTTAGGTTCTGCTGAGGGTTGAATCATGAACCTCCCCTAAAGATGTTGAAGTCCAAACCCTCAGCACCTCTGGATGTGACCTTATTTGGAAGTAGAATTGTAAGCAGATAAAGTAGGGGTCCTCAGAGAAAGAAAATCAGGTATGGTTTTCTCGACATAAATGAAGCCATTTTTGACCTAAGCCATTTTGTGATCTAAGCCTGGCTGCAATGCTTGCCCTTGAACAGGTCTCTGTAATTACTGATCTTAAGATAACAGTCAACACAATGGATATGAATTTGAGCAAACTCTGGGAGACAGTGAAGGACAGGAAGGCCTGGCGCGCTGCAGTTCGTAGGGTAACAAAGAGTTGGACATGACTTAGCGACTAAACAAGAGGACAAAGGAATGCAGGAACAGAGGACAAGCAGTCAAGAAACAATAGTTCAGCAATAAAACAGAGTCCTAATTCCTCCTCAAGGGATATATGTAACAATCTGATACATACCCTTAAGCTTTTCTTTAGGAACTAAGGCCCCCAGCCAGGTGGAGGATGGTAACTATATGCTAAGATCCCTGGACTGGTCAAAACGTAAGGAATGATGGTGTTGACCTTTTCTGATCCTCATGACTTCAATCAACGAAAGCCTGGACTCTGTTAACCTTGGCCCCTCTCTGTGTTGAATTCTCTGCTCAAGCCCCTTCATGCATTCACTACCCAGACCCCTTCATGAATATGCATATACCCTTAACTTAAAAGTTCCCCAGTTTTGCTGTTCAAAAGACATTGCCTTGGGAAAGACTCCCAGTGTTCTCCTTACTTGCTGCAAGTAATAAATTCCTCTTTCTCCTTATCTTTAACTTAGTTGTATCTTTTGGCTCAACACTCACCAAGAGGTGAAACCCAGTTTTCAGGTAACAGAGTCTTTGCAGATGAGTTAAGATGAGGTCATTAGCGTGGGCCCTAATGCAATATGACTTTGTTCAGTCTCTCAGTAGTGTCCAACTCTTTGTGACCCCAGGGACTGCAGCATGCCAGGCCTACCTGTCCTTCACCATATCCCAGAATTTTGCTCAAACTCATGTCCATTGAGTCAGTGATGGCACCCAACCAACTCACCCTCTGTTGTCCCTTTCTCCTCCTGTCTTCAATCTTTCCCAGCATCACAGTCTTTCCTAATGAGTCGGCTCTTTGCATCAGGTGGCCAAAGTATTGGAGCTTCAGCATCAGTCCTTCCGGTGAATATTCAGGGTTGATTTCCTTTAGGATTGACTGGTTTGATCTCCTTGCAGTCCAAAGAACTCTCAAGAGTCTTATCCAACACCACAGTTCGAAAGCATCAATTCTTCGGCTCTCAGCATTCTTTATGGTCTAACTCTCATCCTTACATGACTACTGGGAAAACCATAGCTTTGACTATATGGACCTTTGTCAGACAAGTAATGCCTCTGCCCTTTAGTATGCTGTCTACGTCGGCAATAGCTTTTCTTCCAAGGAGTATGCATCTTTGAATTTCACAGCTGTAGTCACCATCTACAATGATTTTGAAGCCCAAGAACATAGTCTGTCATTGTTTCCATCATTTCCTCATCTATTTGCCATGAAGTGATGGGACTGGATGCCATGACCCAATGCCAGTATGACTGTTACTGCTGCTACTGCTAAGTCGCTTCAGTCGTGTCCAACTCTGGGCGACCTCATCGACGGCAGCCCACCAGGCTCCCCCGTCCCTGGGATTCTCCAGGCAAGAACACTGGAGTGGGTTGCCATTTCCTTCTCCAATGCATGAAAGTGAAAAGTGAAAGTGAAGTCGCTCAGTCGTATGGCTAGTGTCCTTATAAAGATGGGAAATGTAGACATAAAGACTCACAGAAGGAAGAAAATGTGAAGACACAGGGAGAACACCAGCTACAAGCTAAAGAAAGCCTAGGAACAGATTCTTCCTCAAAGCCTTCAGAAGCAGTCAACCATGCTGACACCTTGATCATGGATTTCCAGCCTCCAGACTTGGGAGACAATACATTTCTCTGGTTTAAGCCCCCAGTTTGTGGTAATTTGTTACAACAGGAAAACTAATAGAGGCTCAAAGTAGGGAAACAAACTGAAGCCCAAGCTTGGGGAGGAATTTGGGGCAGTGAGAGGGGATAAAGAACTTAATAGAGTTAAAGAACAGAGAAGAAAGTGATGAGTCTAAACTATTACACCATGTGTCTCTGACTCACCAAAGATCAGGGACAAGATTCAAGAAAGTTAACCTGGGTAGTCAATTGCTATGAATTGGCCTTTTCTCTTTTTCTGGAAATACCCTCCACCTTCCTCTACCAGAGGAGCTGCCCTTGAAGAAGTCTATGCTCTCTTTCCCCCTTGCCCTGATGTTGAAAGGCCTCCTCTTTACCCACAGCACACTGACCTCATCCCATCAGAGTATGTGTCCCTCTGCCTTATAACTCTTCCCCCATTGGCCTCCCCACGAGACTGAGACCTCTTTAAGTATAAGGACTTTTCCATTATTGTTTTCATTCTTTTTCATTATTGCATCCCTAGCCTGGTACATTTTAGGGAGGCTCAATAAGTGTTTGTTGAAGAAATGAATGAGTGGACAATAATGGATGGATGGAGGTGTGAAGGTATAAAAAGCATGGGCTTGACATTAAAACAAAAATTAGCTCGCATTTTGGGGCTGTGTAGGTACTTTCTGGGCTCAAGGTGGTTGTAGGATGTGGCTTCTTAGGTGAGAACTTGGTCATCAGGACCAGCAGTTGGGGAGGGCTTGCAGCACTGTGACTAGAGCCACGTGGCCTTCGTTCATTCATGCTCAGGCCTGCTTGGAGTGCTACAGTGTTCCAGGTACTTAGGGATATAGAACAAGCCCAGCAAAAGCCCATTTGGGGCTTTACAGATGGGAGGAGGGAGAGACTTGTACATAAAGAAGGGAAAAGGTGTGTTCCCTAAGATATTTACTGCCTCATTGTTTCTAACATCAGGAAATTGGAGAAAATCTCAGTGCCCATCTACAGGGAGAAATAATTAAATATAATATAGTATATTAATATAATGGAATAACATGTAACAAATAAAAGAGAACAAAGAAGATCTTCAGGTTCTATTTCAGTTAAGATTAGCTTAGGCTATTGGCACTTAGGTAACAAAGGAAAATATGATATATTAATATTTTAATGAAATACTGGCACTATATAAAATGTTAATTTTTAAATCAGTGAGCCAGAATTTCAGTGTGGATATGGAAAAAGAGATTGTCATTTTATAAACTGCAAGAATAAATATATGTGTTTTAAATACTGAAGTATTCAGTTTTAAATTTTTGCTTCATTTTGTAAACATGTAAGAACTAAATTAGACTTTTAATTAGTGGTTAATAGAAGTGGATAAGTAAACCTGTCTAAAAATTAAAGAATGAATGTAGAATAAGATTTCTGACACTTTAAACTTCTGTATGAGGAAGATAGTATGTTATCAAGGAACATAGTATATTTTGTGTTGGTCATTACTGTTTTAAAAATGTATATTTTCTACGATTACATTATTTCTCATGCCTCAGATTGAATCTGAGTTGATATCTTCTTAACATGATTGGGTTAGTAACCAGTGGCATTCAATGTTTGTAATGCAAAACTTAAGGCTTTAGGTGTTCCCAATAAAACTTTTATATAAGCCTCTTGAAATTGTTTTGTTTAGATTTTAGTTTTAACTCATTTTTATCCTGCTTTATTGCACTCCCTTTCACTAGTAGAGTAGGCACACCCCCTCCTTTTTTAAAATGCAGTTTATACCAAAAGTAATTTTTCTTAGTGTCATGTTTTTTTTTTTACATTTAGAAACCAAATACCATATGCCTTTTTCCTACCATTGTATTAAGTAGTAAGAAGACTATTACATGAATAGATTAAATTTGGAGAAGGAAATGGCAACCCATTCCAGTGTTCTTGCCTGGAGAATCCCAGGGACGAGGGAGCCTGGTGGGCTGCCGTCGATGGGGTCGCACAGAGTCGGACACGACTGAAGCGACTTAGCAGACTTAGCGGCAGCATGAGTGAGAGAAAATTTGAAATTAGAGTGGTTGTAACTGAAATAAAATCAGAGTTGTCCAAACAGAAATATACTTTTTGGCTTTTAAACAGAAGCCAAAAGTAAGCAGGTTGTGGTTTAACAATCACCAACTTAGGCTTCTCCCTTTGCTCTTCCTCTGTCCAAGGAATGTAATGACTCCCTTATGGTCCAAGAATGGCTACTAGAGCCCTAGCCATCACCTCAGCATTCCAGCAGCAGAAAGCAGGAATGGATAAAGAATGGAAAAGCCTCTTCCTTTTATAGATACTTTGAGAAGTTGCACATGACATTTCTGATTTCACGTGTAGCCATCAGTGATGAGTGTTATAGTATAAAGGATGTATTATGGAAAAACAGCCCCTACATTTTTGGAGAAGCTGCAGAAAGTTGGAGGCTAGAGAAGGCATCACCAACTTTTGAGGTCATTTTGGAAAGCCAAGCACACTGAGCTGCTGAAGGGCCTGGAAAGGGGGGATTCATAGCAAGACCTATGAGAAGCTGCTGCCATGTCTGGGGGTCCTCAGCCAAACATCTGGGGTGGTCAGCAGGGCCAAGAGTTGGGAAAAAGAGTTGGACATTCACGAGAAGAGAGTAAGTCCCATCTGGAAACTGCTGGACATCTCTGCATCCATCTGTTACCATACTGGACAACAGAAGCGCCAAGAGAGACCACGAGCCACTGTCTCACTTCTGCATCCTAAATTTCACGAGTTCCTCTTTTGACCAATTATATCTTGGAAGCACACACAAATGTGACTCTGGGAAATGTAACTCCAAGTTTAACCAAGGTGACACAGCACAAACCACCACAATCCACCCTTTGTCACCCTGGCAGCCATACACATGCTTTGTAAACATTTAATTTTCAAATAAAGACAACAGCAAAATCATGCTTCCTTTTAACACAATACAGGCATTCCTCATACAGGAAAAATGCAAACCCTTTTCCCAAAAAAGACTACTTGGAAATTCATGTGTAACCTTTGTCCACTGTTGAATGAAGTCTCGTCTTCTTCCAGCTGAGTTACACTCTGATGGCCTTTATCTTAAACATATTATTGACTGCTATTAACACAGCCTATGTTAGATACTGGGGCTTTCTTGGTGGCTCAGATGGTAAAGAATCTGCCTGCAGTGCAGGAGACCCAACTGGGAAAATAAAAATATACTGGCTAATATATATTACAAAAATGTTCATATCAAAGCGAGGAAGAAATAATCATAAGTGCTACAGCCCCCATTTCTACAACTGGTCATGTGGTTAAAACTGGTATTTATTACTTTTCTCTTACACTCCTATATCTTATATATTCTTTTCCCTCAGCAGACAGTGTAGCCGATCATAACCTTGCATGATGGGGTAAAGCAAACCTTCATTCCAGAAGGCTCTTAGCCACTAACAATCCTGTTTGTACTGGATGTGGTAGTTTTCCATTAACTCTTGTCATAGGACACAAGGTGGCTAAGAGACAGCTTAAAAGGATCTCCTATGTTCCAGACATACTCTTCCCTGCCCCCACTTCTCCTTGATGGTCAGGATCAATCATACCAGTCTTATGTTTTTGTTTGTTCATTGGCTTGAGTTGCCTAAAATAATCAGCAGAGTGTGTCAGATATCAGCTAAAATCCCCTTTGTTGTATCTCCCAGTGGAATATTTTTTCCCTTACAATTTGAGATTCTCTAAACTGAGAGCCCCAAATTACGGGGACAAAAAGCAAACATTTTACTAATGGGTCACTAGGGATAATAGAGAAAGAAGCCACTCTCATTCTACCCCTTGATTCCAGGACACACAAAGCCTGGCTATGGGAGGAAACATCGCAGACACCTGAATTTTTGTTAGATTTGTTTCCCACCCTCTGGCATGGATGTGTCATGCCACGCTGTCTGGGATAATTGTTACCTCCTGCTCCCCAGCTCTGAACAGCATGATATCACCCATGCAGAGGACCAACGTCACATCCTAAAGATACAGAGGCAATGGTATCTGAGCAGACTAGATGTTGACAGAGGACCAGAAAGCGGATAGAGCCCTGGGGAAGGACAGAGAAGGTTTACTGATAAGCCTGCCGGCTGAAAGCAAACAGCTTCTGATGGGTTTTACTAATGTGTGTGGAAAAGAATTCACTAGAGCTGTTGTTATCCTTGAACCCAGGTAAGGGATGGGTTGTGAAACCTGCCAAACTTGAAAGACTCCAAATATTTCTCAAGTTGTATGCCTTATGAGTATTTCCAAGGGCAGCCTGGAATGCCAGCTGATCTTGCTTTTTGTTCTCAGCATAGGTTCACAACTCTTTCTTTGCATCAAAATGAAAACTAGGAATACCAGAGTCTTCTGGCTTTTAAAAACAAATTGGACAACAGGTACTAAGTGACAGGAAATGGTGTTACTCTATGAATTTTGTTACATACTAGAATTCAGAAGGGAGAAGGCATGTCAAGGTAATAAGAAAATTCAGACATTCACTCTGGGTGATTTGCTGAGAATATCTGTGTAAAAACAAATAAAAACTTGTGTATAGAATCATTTTCTCATTGACTTCTACTGAATGTGGTACTGGATGAAAAGATACAAAGATAAAGATAAGATTAAATCACCTGGGATAAGTTTCCTGGGCTTGCAGCTAAGAGGTGATTTTTTAAAAATTAATTAGTTAATTTATTCCAGTTTATTTATTTAAGGCTGCACTAGGTCTTTGTTGCTGTGCTTGGACTTTCTCCAATTGTGGTGCATCTGTTTCTCATTGCAGTAGTTTCTCTTGTTGCAGAGCACAGGCTAAAAAGTTGTGGCATATAGGCTTAGTTGCCCCAAGACAGGCGGGATGCTTCTAGACCAGGGACTGAACCCGTGTCCACTGCACTGGTGGGAGAATTCCTAACTACTGGATCATCAGGAAGCCCTGGTTTCTATCTTAAATATAGCAGTGTATACAAGTCAATCCCAAACTCCCAGTCTATCCTAAGAGGTGATTTTTGATGAAGGAATTTTAAATTGCTGGCATCAAATTCCTGCTGGAGAGAATACCACCTCTCTAATATAAGGGAAGTAGAATAATACAACAATTGGCTCAGGAGTGTCAGAGGCCGTGTAGCATGTGTCTCTCATTTGACAGGTGAAAAAACTGAGACTTCCTGGGTTGAAGTGACTGGACCACAATCGCATAACCAGAAATTTAGATTCAGTGAAGCTTTAATATCTGGTTCTTCCTCTTATACACTATATACAACCATGAGCAAATTACTTAACATCTCAGTGCTACAGTTTCCTCATCTGCAACATGATAATAATTACAGTGTCTACCTCATAGGGTCATTATTAAGACTGAATGAGACATTTACCATAAAGCACAGAGCAGGATGATGGCAAATAAGAAATGTGTGCTATTGTTATTAGTTGTCTTAGGACAAGCTTCTGACTCTTAAACCAATGTGATTTCTAATAGTCTATGCCATTTTTGAAATGATGTTTTAGAATCCAAGTGCCTGTTAGAATAGGATGGTACTAACTTGTCTCAAATAAGTTGGGTCTCTAACAATGGGCTTTTCAAGCTGTCTCTCACCACCTCTAACCAACAACTACCTTCAGTGAATAATGGCAGCTACTTTGCTCTGCCATTTTTCACCTCTGGGTCTTGGACAATATCACTTTTGGCCAACTCTCAGAATCAATATAGGGGAGGGGGTCCTGAGAATCAAATTTCTCAGCTGACAATAGGGCAACACAGTTGCTCCTTACTCCAATAAATGTCCATGTCAATCCTTCATTCTCTTGAAAATCAGCGACACAGGATACCATTTTACTGTCTCTTGTACACACTGCTGGTAGCTCATCACAAACTAAAGAATGAAAACTTTTTTAATAGCATGGGTGGCTTGTCTAATTTAGAGATTCAAAACACCTAGAACATGCAGCTTCTTGAGAACTCAACATAGTCACTTGAGATCTCCTTGAGGTGTCAACAGGTATCACAGAATAACTTGTATCATTAATAGGCATTTGGAATATGTGGTGTTGAACTGCCAAGTATGACTGTGCATTCCATCTCTTTTGATCCCATTCTTTAAAAGAATATATGCATGAAGGATTAGAAAATAGTCCTCTCGAGTCTTTTTCTGACATGTTTATTTTAACCAAATAAAGCAATGTATTCACTCTCTTCCAGTGTTTCTCAAGAATGGATACCGTGAAAGAATTAAGTCGGATCCAGACACAGGAATTTATTTTCAAGTAGTTCCTTGGTGTGATACTATCTAGGATAGTTGAGATACTTCCAAGCCTTTCTTAGACATCCTTTTTTTTTTTTTTTTTTTGTACACAAGGTGGTGATCTTCAAAATCACAGCAAGATCTTTGAAATCTAAAGAATTAGATAGAAATCCTTCCTCTGCCACTGACCAGCTTTGGGACTTCAAACTTGTTAGCACAGCAGAGCCCTCACACTGTCCCCATCCCTTATGGGTAAACACTTTCCTTTCAGCCATATCTAACGTATGCTTACTTTGTCAACTTCCTGTGATTAATTCATATTAATGTGTAAACAATGTAGGAAGTAATTTGTGACCTTTAGAAAGTTTTATCCATTCCTTCCACCCTCCCATTTTATTCCACTCTAAGGAGAGAGTGTGCTAATCCATTTTGGTCAGTGTCCCTGCAAGTGACCCAGTGAAATTCTAGGGGACTCTGGATGGCTTCTAGGACAGTGCATGGAATGGTGTGTGTCTCTCTTTACTAATACCCTTCCAGTTGTAATGGTCAGATTATATGGGGCATCTTGGGATAGCATTAGCCTTTTACCTTTCCATCTTTAGCTGGTCTCTCTTCTTTTATAGCGGGCAGATGTGGGAGGACTGGGGAGAATGGAGTGAGGAGTTGGGAGTCAGCTCTAAGCATTCCTGTTTTTTCCTTTTCTCTGGCACTAGAGGTGTGTGGCTTTTCACTGGGATGATAGGTTCTGAGGGTCAAGGTCAGATTTGTTGGGTGGGTATCCAATGAAGTCCTCCTTGATGCCCAGACCAGCACCTCTTCACTGAGGAAGTTAATCAAAAGCATCACTTTCTCTCTGTCTACCGTTTATATTTATCTCCTTTGAGGACCTTGTTGGGGTGGAGGGGAGTAACTGGTCCAAGATAAAATGGAACATCTACCCCCCACTCCTTACCAAATGCCATCTTAATTAAGCTCATCCCAGTCTGTCATCTGTTTCAGTTCTATAACTTAGGGTGTAACTCCTCTCAGGAATGATGACATGTAATGGAGAGGAGGCTTTAAAGAAATGGAACTCTGTAAAGATGAATTCTAGACAGAAAGCAGTGGGGGAAAAAAATCCCATGAAACAGACATGAGGTCTTCAGGGTCGCATACAAAGCTCATCTCTGATGGTTCTCAAAGTACAAGATAACGATGCTGAGTGAGTGCATCTGGTTCTCACTCTTGTGTGGTTCCAAGTTCTACAACTGCAGGATAGTCTAGGAGTGTTAGCAGACCCATTTGTCTCTTTTTCTAAACCATCCTCTCCCGGTAGTTTATCAGTAATAAAGGTGATCTCCTAATCTTCACGTATGTGACTCTGTTGATCTCTCAATGGGTACCACGTGTGACAGAGTACAGCAGAGTCATTTATTTGGTTCTCTCAAGCACAAACAATATTTCTGTTTTCAATTTCATTAATCTGCACTTTTCTCATTGCCTGTGGTCCCTTCTTTCTTTGGATTATTTCATGTACTTTTCAGCTGCATTTACTTCTATTACTGTTCCCTTAAGTTTTTAATTTCATTGACTTTCACATAATTCAAAAATAATTCTAATTACTATCAAAATCTCTTCTTTGACTCATGCATGATTTCAAATCTGTTCTATTAAAGATTTTTAAAGTTTTTTTATTTCTTAAAAATAACACATCATGAGAATGTGTTTTTGATGACTGTAAGAAACCCTTCAATTCCAAAAAGAAAAAACTCTTTACAAGAGACGAGCATTTAAAGAAAAATCAGCAAAACAACTTTAACATCTATTTATTAACATATTAACCCAAAACAATTTAAAGGGACAATCTCAATATTTTTCCAACTCTGAATCTCCCCTGCTGCTGCTAACTCGCTTCAGTCGTGTCCAACTCTGTGCAACCCCATATAAAGCATCCCACCAGTCTCCCCTGTCCCTGGGATTCTCCAGGCAAGTACTGGAGTGGGTTGCCATTTCCTTCTCCAATGCATGAAAGTGAAAGTGAAGTCGCTCATTTGGGTCCGACTCCTAGCGACCCCATGGACTGCAGCCTACCAGGCTCCTCCATCCATGGGATTTTCCAGGCAAGAGTACTGGAGTGGGGTGCCATTGCCTTCTCCGAATCTCCCCTTAGGTCCCATAATTTCTGCAATTTGCATGTGCTTATCTGAATAATTTTTAAATGGTATTTTTCTACTATGAGTGAGTGAAGTGAGTGAAAGTCACTCAGTTGTGTCTGACTGTTTGCAACCCCATGGACTGTAGCCTGCCAGGCTCCTCTGTCCATGAATTCTCTGGGCAATTCTATTGGAGTGGATAGCCATTCCATTCTCCAGGTATCTTCCCAATCCAGGGGTCGTACCCAGGTCTCCTGCATTGCAGGCAGATTCTTTACTGTCTGAGCCACCAGGGAAGCTTTTCCACTATATCTCTAATGTAATAATCAGTGGTAATTTCTTAAAGTTAGCATTTTATACAGTACTGTAAACATAATGGACCTAAAGTGGATACCTCATTCAATGTATCAAAACAAACTCATGTTCTTATTTCCCCTGAAAAAATAATTCACTTAGCTCCAGAGGTTTATTACCATGTCTTCATAGCTTCCCTGATCATGACTAAAAGAATATCAGATTGAATGTCACAGGGTTCACTTCCATACTGTACACTACCATTTTTATTTATTTATTTTTAATTAATTTATTTATTTTAATTGGAGGCTAAATACGTTACAATATTGTAGTGGTTTTTGCCATACATTGACATGAATCAGCCATGGGTGTAATGTGTTCCCCATCCTGAACCCCCCTCCTACATCCCTCCCCATCCCATCCCTCATATACTATCATTTTTAAAAAGCACAATTTTATTAAAACCCACCTGATATGCCTTTTGATAAGCTTAAGAGCTCTGTTATAAATAGAGAATTCCCCCCCACTAATCATGTTCCCAATAGTGTAGAAGCTAGTTCTCCAGTGCTGCTCCTGAACATAAGAATAACTACTTTCACTAGTTATCATATGTTATTCTGTATAATTAATACTCTCACATCAGCTCTCACTGTCTTGTCCTAGATTTCCTAGGTATCTTTGATTTTTAAATTAACATGGCAACAAATTATGCTTAGCCAGAGTACTTTAAGGACTGTATTTGTGTGTTTGTATATTTTACCATAAACAAGATAAATTAACATATCTAAAGTTAATAATAATACCTCAATATTAAATATCCTGCTGTGCTAACATTTTTCTGATTTATATATATTATTTACATATAAATATATATTATATAATTTTAAATATTATATATTTATATAATATATGTATATAATTTGCATATAAATTATATATATATAAATCAGAAAAACATTAATACAGCAGGATATTTAATATCAAGGTATTATTGAAGAGGAACTAAAAAGCCTCTTGATGAAAGTGAAAGAGGAGAGTGAAAAAATTGGCTTAAAGCTCAACATTCAGAAAACTAAGATCATGGCATCTGGTCCCATCACTTCATGGGATAATAGATGGGAAAACTGCAAACAGTGTCAGACTTTATTTTGGGGGGCTCCAAAATCACTGCAGATGGTGATTACAGCCATGAAAATAAAAGACGCTTACTCCTTGGAAGGAAAGTTATGACCAACCTAGACAGCATATTAAAAAGCAGAGACATTACTTTGCCAGCAAAGGTCTGTCTAGTCAAGGCTATGGTTTTTCCAGCGGTCATGTATGGATGTGAGAGTTGGACTGTGAAGAAAGCTGAGCACTGAAGAATTGATGCTTTTGAACTATGGTGTTGGAGAAGACTCCTGAGAGTCCCTTGGACTGCAAGGAGATCCAACCAGTCTATCCTAAAGGAGATCATTCCTGGGTGTTCATTGGAAGGACTGATCCTGAAGCTGAAACTCCAATACTTTGGCCACCTCATGCAAATAGTTGACTCATTGGAAAAGACTCTGATGCTGGGAGGGATTGGGGGCAGGAGGAGAAGGGGACAACAGAGGATGAGATGGCTGGATGGTATCACCGACTCGATGGACATGAGTTTGGGTAAACTCCAGGAGTTGGTGATGGACAGGGAGGCCTGGCATGCTGTGATTCATGTGGTCGCAAAGAGTCAGACACAAATGAGTGACTGAACTGATTGATATATATATCTTTTTTTTTCTTTTTTCCTTGAAATATTTTGTTGAAGAACCTAGTTAGTTGCTCTGTAGAATTTCCCACAATCTGGATTTTGCTGATTGCATCCTGAAAGTATGAACACTTCCACAGCTCCTTCCATTTCTTGTAAGTTGATAGTTAATCTAAGTGGCTTGACCAGATTTCTGTTTTTATTTCATTTTGTGTTTTGCAAGATTCCTCCACAGTTGGTGTTGCATGTTTACATGAGGAGGTACATAACATCTACCTGTCTTTTTGTTATGTTAGTCATTTTGGGTGAGCCTGTCTAGACTCATTATTTCCTTGAGGTATGTAAAATGATAGTCTAATTCTATAATTACTTTTTCAGTTACTATACTAGCTAAATTCCTTTATAAATTCCTCTGTAAATACTTTCAGTTATCCTGAATTTTGAGATCATATAGGAAAATTAGGATAAATAATAGATTTTTTTTCTTTTCTTACCAGTTTTCAAAATAATGTGGTTGATCTATGTGTCTTTTATTATATTAAAACTTTGGCATCCACCCAGGTGATCATTGAGGGTTTTTTCCCCCCAGTATTAGTATAAAGTGATAGATTTTTAACACATTTGACTAATTATAACTCTATCTTTCTTTTTCTTGTTCAAATTGTTCCATCTTGGCCAAAGGGAGCTTATTCAGGCTGGTTCCCAAGTCATTTTAAAGTGGCTTTCATAGTCTTTGATAATTCCTTGCTGTTGGTAACAAAAAATGTTCTAGGTTAATTTTGGAGACTTTCTGGACAGATCTGGAATTAGCCATGTCTCCAAGGCAGACTGGTTTATTTTAGTACAAACTGATATTTTGCATTTTAAAAAATGGATGCTAGGATGCTTATTTTGATGGAATTTTATCATTATTTCTTGACAGTTTCCATCAACAGTCTCTCTGATTTCTTTATTTTTACCTTTGGTATTCTTCAGTTATACTACGATAAGTTTAAGTGTCCTGCCTTGAATACTGATTCTCCCTACCGTCTATTCTGTTCTTATGAAACTCCTATTAGATGGTCTTGAAATGGAAGAATCAATATGTCAAAATGACCCTACTACCCAAGGCAACATAAGGATTCAATGTTATCCCTATCAAATTACCAATGGCATTTTTCACAGAACTAGAACTTTTTATTTTTTAATTTGTATGGTGACACAAAAGATCCCAAGTAGCTAAAGCAGTCTTGAGAAAGAAAACAGAGCTGGAGGTATCAGGCTCCTTGACTTCAGACTACACTATAAAGCTACAGTCATCAAAACTGCACTGGAACAAAAACAGAACTATAGATCAGTGATACAGGATAGAAAGCCCAGAAATAAACCCACACAAGTATAGTCAATTAATCTACAACAATAAACCCGTGCACATATGGTTGATTAACCTATAACAACAGAGACAAGAATATACAATGGAGAAAGGACAGTATCTTCAATAAATGGGAAAGCTTGACCACTACATGTAAAATAATAAAATTAGAACATTCTTTAACATTATACACCACAACCCAAAATAAAATAAAAATGGATTAAAGACCTAAATGGAACACCTGGTACTATACAACTCTTTGAGGAAAACAGGAATAATACTCTGACATGAAATATCTTTTTTGGTCTGAATTCCAGAGTAATAAAAACAAAAGTAAACAAATGGGACCTAATTAAATCCAAAAGCTTTTACACAGCAAAAGAATCATAACAAATAAAAAGACAACCCACAGAATGGAAGAAAATATTTGCAAACAATGAGACTAACAAGGGGTTGATCTCCAAAATCTATAAACAGTTCAGGCAGCTCAATATATATATATATATTTTTTTAGAAAAAAACAAACCAAACAGCCCAATCAAAAAATGGGCAGAAGACCTAAATAGACATTTCTCCAAATAAGACATACAGGGCCAGGGGGCACATGAAAAGATATTCAACATAGCTAAGTATTCAGTTCAGTTCAGTTCAGTTCAGTTCAGTTCAGTAGTTTAGTCGTGTCCGACTCTTTGCGACACCATGACTCGCAGCACACTATGCCTCCCTGTCCATCACCAACTTCTGGAGTTCACTCAAACTCATGTCCATCAAGTCGGTGATGCCATCCATCCATCTCATCCTCTGTCATCCCCTTCTCCTCCTGCCCGCAATCCCTCCCAGCATCAGAGTCTTTTCCAATGAGTTAACTCTTTGCATGAGGTGACCAAAGTATTGGAGTTTCAGCTTTAGCATCAGTCCTTCCAAAGAACACCCAGGACTGATCTCCTTTACAATTTATTGGTTGGATCTCCTTGCAGTCCAAGGGACTCTCAAGAGTCTTCTCCAACACCACAGTTCAAAAGCATCAATTCTTTGGCACTCAACCAAGTATTAGAGAAATGCAAATCAAAATTACAATAAGGTATCACCTCACACCAGTCAGAATGGCCATCATCAAAACTCTACAAACATTTAATTCTGGAGAGAATATGTAGAAAAAGGGAACTCTCATACTGTTGGTGGGAATGTAAATTGGTATAGCCACTATGGAGAACATTATCAAATTTCCTAAAAAACTAAAAATGGAGCTAACATATGATCTAGCAATCCTACTCCTGGGCATATATCTGGAGAAAACTATAGTTCAAAAGGATGCATGCCTCCCATCGTTCATTGCAGTGTTGTTTACAATAGCCAAGACAAAGAAACAACCTAAATGTCTGTCAACAGATGAATGGATAAAGAAAATGTTGGCATACATATTCAATAGTATATTACTCAGCCGTTAAAAAGAATGAAATGATGCCATTTGCAGCATCATGGATGGACCTAGAAATTATCATACTAGGAAGTGAAGTCAGACAGAGAAAGACAAATATCACAGATATCACTTATAAGCAGAATCTAAAGAAAATGATATAAACAAACATATTTACCAAACAGAAACAAACTTACAGACTTAGAAAACAAACTTATAGTTCCGAAAGGAGAAAGGTGGGGAGGAGGGAGGAATTGGGAGTTTGGAATTGACATGCGCACACTACTATATTTAAAACAGATAGTCAACAAGGACCTGCTCGTACAGGGAACTCTGCTCAATAGTCTGTAATAACCTAAATGGAAAAAGAATTTGAAAAAGAATAGATACTAGTATATGTATAACTGAATCTTACTTTGCTGTTCACCTGAAACTAACCCCAATATTGTTAATCAACTACATGCAGATATAAAATTTAAAAATTATAAAATTCACTTAGGATTAAAACTATATTATGTTTGTAAATAACCGTTGTACAGAAGGGTTAGGTAAAAGAAAAAAAATTTCGCCACAGTGTCTTTCTAATGCTCATGTACCGAGAATTACTTGTTGGCAGCTACTCAAAAATGGATGAACTAGTAGGAAAGTTATAACAACAGAAACACTTATAAACTTGATTTGTTTAGGATATTGTACATATGCTTACCCATGAAGATGCAGAGAACTGCACAGAGTTTACATAATCAAGTCTTCATTTCTGGAAGTAAACTTTTCTATGATTCTGAGTGTTTCCATCTCTTTAAAATACTTTTTTTCAGCTCCTAAATTCCACTAATCTAGCTTCAGCTCAACTGATAATTTTTTAAAAATTATTCTGTGAGAAAACTAGATACAACAGTATTTCATGGCATTCTGCAAAGGGCACTGTAACTTACTGGTGTTCTGATCCATGAAAAATATAAGAAACACTATCCCAGAACAATGTTTTTCAAAATTTGTTGTCATCAGTCATATTATATGCAAACACACACATAAAATCAGGAAAATTTTGATCAAGTTATAAAGCTTTAAATATAAGTTCGTGATGTTTAAAAGTTGTTCATCCAGTACTTAGACATTGTCACACTGAGTGAGGTAAGCCAGACAGAGAATGAGAAATATCGTATGATATCCCTTACATGTGAATCTAAAAAGAAACCAAATAAATGAATTTTGGCCACCTGATGTGAAGAACTGACTCATTTGAAAAGACCCTGATGCTGGGAAAGACTGAAGGCAGGAGGAGAAGGGGACGACAGAGGATGAGATGGTTGGATGGCATCACCAACTCAATGGACATGAGTTTAAGTAAACTCTGGGAGTTGGTGGTGGACAGGGAGGCCTGGTGTGCTGCAGTCCATGGGGTCGCAAAGAGTCAGACATGACTGAGTGACTGAACTGAATTGAACTGATTTACAAAACAGAAACAGACACAGACTTAGAGAATGAACTTACGATTGCTGGAGGGGGAGATTGTGGGGTAGGGATAGCTAGGAATTTGGGGATCGACTTACACACATGGCTATATTTAAAAAGGATAACTAATAACTTCCTACTGTATAGCACTGGAAAGCTGCTCAATGTAATGTAGCAGCCTGGATGGGAGGGGAGTTTGGGAGAAATGGATACATGTGTATGTATGTACCGCTGAGTCCCTTCACTGTTCACCTGAAACAATCACAACATTGTTAATTAGCCATACCCCAATACAAAATAAAAAGTTACCAAAAAAGGGCGGGGAAAAAAGTTGTTCATCCACATCATCCAGTTTTCAAAGTCTCCCAAAGAAACCCCACCTGGTATCCAAAAACAAATCAGTCTGAAAAAGCCTCAAGATATTTACTTATCTTTTGAGAAAACATTAGAATTGAATACCTCTCAAAATTCTTCTCTCTCTCATCCACGTTTGACACACACTGAAGCAAGCCCACACTTATTTTCCCCACACTTCAACTCCCCCAGCAACCCTAACTCAGATTCCTCCTATTCTCTCTCTGTAACTGCTTTACCCATTTTACAGCACAAATGTCTAACAGAATTCTGACAAGCTGGAATCTTTCTCAGATGTTAGAGGAAATGCAACAGGTAGAACCAGAATCATTTTTATTGTAAGATCTGGACACTTACATGCTTGATCATTTTCCTCCTGACATACAAACATGTGCATATCTGGAAAGGACTATACATGTTTATAGTAAGAGTCATGGGAAGTATTCCTATGTTCCTTAAACTCTCTGGTTATCAGTTTCCTCATCTGTAAAAGGGTGATAAAAACAGTGTCTGTGTTCTAATGCGGTCTTGAGGGTTAAAAGAGATCATACTTGCAAAGCATTTAGGTAAGTGCTCAAAAAGTGTTAGGAGTTATTATTACTTGATAGTAGCAGTCATTGTACATGTGGTAGAGGGTAAGGTTATAAAGACAACTTAAACTGTTTTATAGGAGGCATGCAATTCTCCTTAAACAAAGACCATGGGTAACAATCTAAGTGAATATTAGGATGATAATGTTGGTGACAAGAGACATAATATAATTTTACACTTTTTGCTTTAGGTACTTACTTACTCAAATAGTAATAAATTCATAATATATTTTTGCCTGTGAGTTGAAATACTAGTTTTGTTATTTTGCTATCTAATTTAATAATAATCAGTGATGCACGGGGCACACTACTGAAGACTTAATATGTATTATCGCACTTAACTCCTAAAACAACCCAGTAAGGTAGGGGTTAATGTGTTGTCGTCATTTTTCAGGTGAGGAAACTGAGACTTCAGAGAGGATCCCTAAGAGCAAAGAAGCATTTTTTTCTTTCTTTGTGTATCTATGTTTATCCTGGTGTCTCCCATAGCCTGAAACTTCAAAGATTTGTTAAGTAAATGAAAGGAATGGTTAAATCTTAGTAGTCTTTAGTTTGGTCCAAAAACATGTTTTCAAAATTAATTGTGAAAGTGGATACAATCTTACTTTAGGAACAAACCAATCTCCCAGACCATTTTAGTTGGGAAGTGAAGAATGAAAATGTGAAATTACATGAGTATCTTAGTGGGGGAAAAACGGTAAAATGCTCAGATATTAAGATGGTAAAGGTTATCAGACTCAGGTGAATGGCTAGAATTACAGAGGAAATAATTCCACTTTATATGCCATCAGTGGAGTTAAAGTGGAGTCAGAGATGCCAGCCTGCTTTCTCCACACTATTTATATTTTGAAGACCTGAACCTGTTGGCCTGAGCTAATGGGGCTGCTGAATTGGAGACTGAAATGCGGGCTACCTGTCAGCACAAACGACTGCTGCTGTGGTCTCCCTAAGATCTACAGTCATAGGAAGAAGGTAGTTTCAGGACTCTAGGCAAGACACTCATCCACTCAGAGTTTTCCCATTGAGGTTCTATGGCTTCTCTTCCTCAACACCCACAGGGTGATATTCAACAGCTCAGTGGGTCTCAGAATCATCACAACTCTACTGTTTTGTTCCGGATGAGAAAGAAATTATACCCAAGTTGTCATGTTCTGCAGGCTACTATTAAAAATGCATAGCAGCAAATGTATCCACTGATGGGTTCCTTTAAAGAGACACATCCTCTTTCCTTGAGGAATCACTAAGACAGTGATTCCCAAAGCATGCCTGGACCAGGAGCATCAGCATGAATTGGAATCTTATGGTCAAGAGAATCAAAGTTGATACAGAAAGCAGTATTTGAAACGTGGGAGGGGAGCACTCTGTGGTGCTAAGAGTTTCTCCCCTTCGCTTGTTTAGTTTGAATATATATTGTGGATAGGTGCAAACCTGTTGAAAAATTCTCAAAATCATAATTCACTACTGAGCTCAAGATTTCAGTCAAAGGAAATGAGGTCACAAGCTTGGGTGACCATTTAAATGGATTAGAAAAATTGATTTTATGTTGAAAGTCTTGTTTGAAAAAGGATTTGCCTATCTTTAAGTACCTTATAGAGTTGTTGGAGTGACTGACAATGCGATCATTTGTATGAAAGTGTTTTTAAGTCATAAAATACAGGTTTTCCCCCTGCTATCCAAAAATAAAGCATTCCTATGAAACCCTTCATGAGTCAAATGATGTAAAGTGAAGAAGTAATTACCTAGGAGAATTGCTAGCAAGAAGACTACCTAGGACGTCTTGCTAGTGGACGCACAAAATAAACCAGTATAGAGCACAGAGGCCCACTGATGAAGATCAGTGCTGTGGAGGCTTGATGCTGAGATGCTTGGTGCAGGGCAGTTCCCAGGGAAGGAGCGTGGCAGTGCCCCTCTCACTGCTCAGGGTGTAATGACAAACGTGACAAGGTTTTGCTTCTTGCCTTTTTTGTAAAAGCAAAATTCTGCAGCTTTCTTTTGGTTAGCAAAAACATGTAGTAACATAGGCCTTCGGTAAAAGCAAAGTGGCATAGAGCAAACTTTCAATAAGTGGAGGAAACCTGTACTATGAAAATGTTAGTGCAAGGTGGCTGAGCAGTTTGACAAAAGAGTGGCAGAGGCAAAAGAGAAAGAGGAAAACTGAGACAGATTATGAAAAAGAGACTGGAGGGCTTCCTTCCTTCCTTCACTTGACTCTTAGTTACTGGGCATGAAATAGAAGCAGATACTAGAGACAGTGTGGGTTTGGTTCCAAACCATTGCAATAAAGTGAGCCACATGAATTTTTTGGTTTCCCAGTGCATGTAGAAGTCATGTTTACACTACATTGTTGTCTATGAAGTGTGCAATCAGTCAGTTCAGTTCAGTCACTCAGTCGTGTCTGACTCTTGGCGACCCCATGAATTGCAGCACACCAGGCCTCCTCTCTGTCCATCACCATCTCCCGGAGTTCACTCAGACTCACATGCATCCAGTCCGTGATGCCATCCAGCCATCTCATCCTCTGTCATCCCCTTCTCCTCCTGCTCCCAGCATCAGAGTCTTTTCCAATGAGTCAACTCTGTGCATGAGGTGGCCAAAGTACTGGAGCTTCAGCTTTAGCATCATTCCTTCCAAAGAAATCCCAGGGCTGATCTCCTTCAGAATGGACTGGTTGGATCTCCTTGCAGTCCAAGGGACTCTCAGGAGTCTTCTCCAACACCACAGTTCAAAAGCATCAATTCTTTGGTGCTCAGCCTTCTTCACAGTCCAACTCTCACATCCATACATGACCACAGGAAAAACCATAGCCTTGACTAGACAGACCTTAGTCGGCAAAGTAATGTCTCTGCTTTTGAATATGCTATCTAGGTTGGCCATAACTTTTCTTCCAAGGAGTAAGCGTCTTTTAATTTCATGGCTGCACTCACCATCTGCACTGATTTTGGAGCCCCCCAAAATAAAACCTGACAGTGTTTCCACTGTTTCCCCATCTATTTCCCATGAAGTGATGGGACCGGATGCCATGATCTTCGTTTTCTGAATGTTGAGCTTTAAGCCAACTTTTTCACTCTGCTCTTTCACTTTCATCAAGAGGCTTTTTAGCTCCTCTTCACTTTCTGCCATAAGTGTGGTGTCATCTACATATCTGAGGTTATTGATATTTCTCCCGGCAATCTTGATTCCAGCTTGTGTTTCTTCCAGTCCAGCTTTTCTCATGATGTACTCTGCATAGAAGTTAATAAGCAGGGTGACAACATACAGCCTTGACCTACTCCTTTTCCTATTTGGAACCAGTCTGTTGTTCCATGTCCAGTTCTAACTGCTGATTTCTGACCTGCATACAGATTTCTCAAGAGGCAGGTTAGGTGGTCTGGCATTCCCATCTCTTTCAGAATTTTCCACAGTTTATTGTGATCCACACAGTCAAAGGCTTTGGCATAGTCAATAAAGCAGAAATAGATGTTTTTCTGGAACTCTCTTGCTTTTTCCATGATCTAGCAGATGTTGGAAATTTGATCTCTGGTTCCTCTGCCTTTTCTAAAACCAGCTTGAAAACCAGGGAGTTCACGGTTCACGTATTGCTGAAGTCTGGCTTGGAGAATTTTGAGCATTACTTTACTAGCATGTGAGATGAGTGCAATTGTGTGGTAGTTTAAGCATTCTTTGGCATTGTCTTTCTTTGGAATTGGAATGAAAACTGACCTTTTCCAGTCCTGTGGTCACTGCTGAGTTTTCCAAATTTGCTGGCATATTGAGTGCAGCACTTTCACAGGATCATCTTTCAGGATTTGAAATAGCTCAACTGGAATTCCATCACCTCCACTAGCTTTGTTCGTAGTGATGCTTTCTCAGGCCCACTTGACTTCACATTCCAAGATGTCTGGCTCTAGATTAGTGATCACATCATCAGGATTATCTGGGTCATGAAGATCTTTTTTGTACAGTTCTTCCATGTATTCTTGCCACCTCTTCTTAATATCTTCTGCTTCTGTTAGGTCCATACCATTTCTGTCCTTTATCGAGACCATCTTTGCATGAAATATTCCCTTGGTATCTCTAATATTCTTGAAGAGACCTCTAGTCTTTCCCATTCTGTTGTTTTCCTCTATTTCTTTGCATTGATTGTTGAAGAAGGCTTTCTTATCTCTTCTTGCTATTCTTTGGAAGTCTGCATTCAGATGCTTATATCTTTTTCTCCTTTGCTTTTTGCCTCTCTTCTTTTCATAGCTATTTGTAAGGCCTCCCCAGACAGCCATTTTGCTTTTTTGCATTTCTTTTCCATGGGGATGGTCTTGATCCCTGTCTCCTGTACAACATCATGAACCTCATTCCATAGTTCATCAGGCACTCTATCTATCAGATCTAGGGCCTTAAATCTATTTCTCACTTCCACTGTATAATCATAAGGGATTTGATTTAGGTCATACCTGAATGGTCTAGTGGTTTTCCCTATTTTCTTCAATTTGAATCTGAATTTGGTAATAAGGAGTTCATGATCTGAGCCACAGTCAGCTCCTGGTCTCATTTTAGAGCTTGTCCATCTTTGGCTGCAAAGAACATAATCAATCTGATTTCGGTGTTGACCATCTGGTGATGTCCATGTGTAGAGTCTTCTCTTGTGTTGTTGGAAGAGGGTGTTTGCTATGACCAGAGCATTTTCTTGGCAAAACTCTATTAGTCTTTGCCCTGCTTCATTCTGCATTCCAAGGCCAAATTTGCCTGTTACTCCAGGTGTTTCTTGACTTCCTACTTTTGCATTCCAGTCCCCTATAATGAAAAGGACATCTTTTTTGGGTGTTAGTTCTAAAAGGTCTTGTAGGTCTTCATAAAACCGTTCAACTTCAGTTTCTTCAGCATTACTGGTTGGGGCATAGACTTGGATAACTGTGATATTGAATGGTTTGCCTTGGAGACGAACAGAGATCATTCTGTCGTTTTTGAGATTGCATCCAAGTACTGCATTTCAGACTCTTTTATTGACCATGATGGCTACTCCGTTTCTTCTGAGGGATTCCTGCCCGCAGTAGTAGATATAATGGTCATCTGAGTTAAATTCACCCATTCCAGTCCATTTTAGTTCCAGTCCAATGCGGAATGAACTGATTCCTAGAATGTCGACGTTCACCCTTACCATCTCTTGTTTGACCACTTCCAATTTGCCTTGATTCATGGAGCTAACATTCCAGGTTCCTATGCAATATTGCTCTTTACAGCTTGGATCTTGCTTCTATCAGCAGTCCCATCCACAACTGGGCATTGTTTTTGCTTTGGCTCCATCCCTTCATTCTTTCTGGAGTTATTTCTCCACTGATCTCCAGTAGCATATTGGGCTCCTAATGACCTGGGGAGTTCCTCTTTCGGTATCCTATAATTTTGCCTTTTCATACTGTTCATGGGGTTCTCAAGGCAAGAATATTGAAGTGGCTTGCCATTCCCTTCTCCAGTGGACCACATTCTGTCAGACCTTTCCACCATGACCCACCCGTCTTGGGTTGCCCCACAGGCATGGCTTGGTTTCATTGAGTTAGATAAGGCTGTGGTCCTAGTGTGATTAGATTGACTAGTTTTCTGTGAGTATGTTTTCAGTGTGTCTGCCCTCTGATGCCCTCTTGCAACACTTACCATCTTACTTGGGTTTCTCTTACCTTGGGCGTGGGGTATCTCTTCATGGCTGCTCAGCAAAGCACAGCCGCTGCTCCTTACCTTGGATGAGGGGTATCTCCCAATAGCAATAGCATCGTGTGCAATAGCATTGTCTAAAACAACAATGTACATACCTTAACTAAAAAATACCCTGTTGCTGAAAAATGCTAACCAGTATTTGAGCCTTTAGTGAGTCACAGTAGAAGCATCAAAAATCACTGATCATAGATCAGCACAATAAATACAAATGAAAAAGTTTGAAAGATTGCTATAATCACCAAAGTGGGACACAGGACATGAAGTGAGAAAATGCTGTTGGAAAAGGACACTGAAAGCCTTGCTTGGTACAATGCTGCCATAAACCTTCAATGTATAAAAATGCAATATATACAAAGTACAATAAAGCAAAGTTCAATAAAAGGAGGTATGTCTATATATATATTGTGCCTGAAAATATCTATATATGTATACATATACATACATATATATATATATGTGTGTGTGTGTGTGTGTGTATATATATATATGTAGTTGTATGTGCACACACACACAGACATCCCAAGGGCTGTGCCAGGTACTGGGAATAAAATTTTGAACAAAAACAGACATGGCCCTTTCTTGCTTTCATAAAGGGGAGATAGATATTTATCTAATATTTATCTAAAATTCAGTTCAGTTCAGTCGCTCAGTCATGTCCGATTCTTTGCGACCCCATGAATCGCAGCATGCCAGGCCTCCCTGTCCATCACCAACTCCCAGACTTCACTCAGACTCACATCCATCGAGTCCGTGATGCCATCCAGCCATCTCATCCTCTGTTGTCCCCTTCTCCTCATGCCCCCAATCCCTCCCAGCATCAGGGTCTTTTCCAATGAGTCAACTCTTCGCATGAGGTGGCCAAAGTACTGGAGCTTCAGCTTTAACATCATTCCTTCCAAAGAAATCCCAGGGTTGATCTCCTTCAGAATGGACTGGTTGGATCTCCTTGCAGTCCAAGGGACTCTCAAGAGTCTTCTCCAACACCACAGTTCAAAAGCATCAATTCTTCTGCACTTATTTATCAAATAATTACATAAATGAATGTGTAATCACTGAACTTAAGAAAAGAATCTGAAGCAAAAGGATACAGTTCAAGGATAGCACATCACAGAGGAACCTGGTCTAGATTGGTGGAGGGAGGGAGTGTGAAGAGAAAAATGGATGTTCAGGGAGGGCTTTCCTAAAAAAGTTGTGCTGAGATCTGAAGGATGAACAGAGGTAGATTAGGTCAGGCTGGAGGATGAAGAGTCATAAAGGAAAGTCCTACAGAGAGAAGAGCATACAAAGGCCCCATGAAGGAAGGCCCATATGATGTATTTGAGCAACTGAACTCAGGCCAGTATGAACTGAAGAATATAAGGGTGAGAGGTGGGGCAGAAAGAAGCTGTTGAGGTAGACAGACACAAGACCACAGGGCCTCATAAATCCTCTAAGTATCAGTTTAGAAGTTTAGTTCAACTCTTAAAGACAGAAATTCAATGATGTGAGTTTAATCCAAACAAATATGGATTTTGTTCCCTCACAGGGAAGAAGCCCAGAAGCAGACAGTCAAGTCTTGCATGGTGGTTTCACAAAAGCATCAGGGCCCAAGTTTCTTTAATTTTTCTGCCTTACTATCTCTAGTACTAACTTGTACCTTCAAAGTCTCAAGATGGCTGCTGGATTTCCAGTTATCACAGCCACATCCCAGATATGAAGAACTAAAAAGACAAGGTTAAAGAGGCTTCCCAAGCTACCCCACTTAACAACTTTTGCCTGTATCTTATAGGTTCTCTCTCTCTGTAAGGGAGGCTAGGAAATGTCTTGTGTGAGTGTGTGTGTGTAAGAGAGAGACATTGCCATTTTACTACATTTTGTGACAAAGAAGGAAAATGAGATATTATGGAAATGCAGTCTTTGTTACACCAAATGAAGGATTTTAGTTATTTTCCCTGTGATCAATAGGAAGTCACTGGCAAGTTTCATGGGAAGATGTCACATGTTTGATTGACTGTAGTGTGTGGAAGGAATGGATCTGGGAAAGCAGAGGGAAGAAGAAGAATAAAACAGAGAGAATACAATGGCAGCACAGATTCGGGTGGTGTCTATGGAAATATTAGAATCGGGATTGATTGAAAAGACATTTTGCAGGAGAAAGAGACAGACCTTGGTGGTAACTTTCATATGCTTTCCCACATGAGGAAAGGGAAAGGAAAGCAGCATGGAAGTTACACACTGGCTGGATACTGGTGCCATTCACTGAGATGGAGAACAAAAAAGGGGAGCAGATTTGCTGAGAGAGATCATCAACTTGCACTGGGACATGTTGGGGAAAACTGTACTCCAAATGGAGATTTAATACGTAGTTGGACATCTGGGTCTGGAACACAGAGAAGTCGTCTATGCTGGAGGTATAAGTTGGTGCCCACTGACGTGTAGATGATAACTGAAACCATACTTGATAATTATTTCCTGGAGATAGTACATAAAGTGAGAAGAGAGTCTAGGACTGAGACTTGAGGAAATTTAACATTTAATGAAAGGAGGGGAGTGAGAATGAGCCAGAAATGGAAGCAAAGAGGAAGTAGCCAGAGAGAAGGAAGGAAAACCAAGATGTAATGTCTCAAAGCCTAGGAAGTCAAGGAGGGACCACGTCCAGTGCTGATGAAGGGTCAGTGAGATGACAACTGAAAAAGTCTTTTGGATTTAACAAGATAGAGAGCATGGAGGATATTAGTGAGGACTCCTGGAGGAATGTTTGGGCTAGAAACCAGATTATAATGGGCTAGGAAGTGAATCAGTTATGAAAAGATGACTGCAATAAACACATCATTTGATAAAAGTCTGGCTCTGAAGGAAAAGAGAGAAAAGGAATAGTAGCAAGAGGGGATATGGGCCAGCGTGGTTATTTTCTAATCCTTATGGTCTTAAATATTGATGACAAGACCTAGTTGAGAGGCAGGAAGGTTGCCTCTTGCCTCTAAGGTTTCTGGGAGGGTAGGAGCATAGTGGATGAAAAGCACAGGTCCTGGGCTGACTCTAAAGAGGCTGAAGAGAAGGTATAATTAAAATTGGAGGATAGATATGGATTTGGGACCAGAAGGTAGGAAACTGTAGTTCAAGGTAAACAATATTTTGTCCTTATCCTCTCCAAGGTAGGTCATTTTGAGAAAACCGAAGTCACACAGGCATTATAATCTTTCAGTTCAGTTCAGTTCAGTTCAGTCACTCGGTCGTGTCCGACTCTCTGCGACCCCATGAATCGCAGCACACCAGGCCTCCCTGTCCATCACCAACTCCCGGAGTTCACTCAGACTCACGTCCATAGAGTTGGTCATGCCATCCAGCCATTCCATCCTCTGTCGTCCCCTTTTCCTCCTGCCCCTAATCCCTCCCAGCATCAGAGTTTTTTCCAATGAGTCAGCTCTTCGCATGAGGTGGCCAAAGTACTGGAGTTTCAGCTTTAGCATCATTCCTTCCAGAGAACACCCAGGACTGATCTCCTTTAGAATGGATTGGTATAATCTTTAGGGAAAGTGAATTTCATGGTAAAGTTGTCATAAAATGTTAAGTGTCTCCAATCTTCTTTCTCTCGAGCGTCTAGTTCAATGAGACCTCAATAAAATACTCTAGTTGGAGTTGGGGTTTACTGAACCTTTATAAAATCAAGTTATCCTCATAATATCTTTGTGTTGCTGCTGCTAAGTCACTTCAGTCATGTCCAACTCTGTGTGACCCCATAGATGGCAGCCTACCAGGCTCTTCAGTCCATGGGATTTTCCAAGCAAGAGTACTGAGTGGGTTGCCATTGCCTTCTCCAAACATCCTTGTGAGGAGGATGCTACTGTAGTCTCAGGTTAAGAGATTGGAGAGCTGAAGGCAGAGGGGTTAAGTAAGTGACCTGAGATCATGCACTATCCAGTGGTAACTATAGGATTCAAAGCATTATCTGCCTGCTGCAGTGGTTCTTTCTGCCATGCTGGGCTATATGCCTCATCAGAAAAGATGCTGATTGACAAATAAACTCAGACATAACCAGTCTGAGCAGGGAGGCAGAGTTCTTCCCACTTCAGATTAACACCTGTGTTTGTGGCTTGAAGGCAACTGAGGCATCATCCCTTAGTTAAAGGCTTTCTCTTCTTGACATTGCACAGAGGGAATGGAAATGATAATGAAATGGAAATTGGAGAAAATCAGGAGAAATGAAACCCCCCAAAAAAAGCCACCTAAAAAAGGGAACAAATGTATTTAAGGCTAAACTACACAGAAGGACAAGTGTGGATATGACCATAACAATGTGCAGGCAAATCTGTAGCAGGTGGGACTTCCAAGTTGCTGCTCTGGGATTTCCAGGCTTTTACTGAGCAGTCTGAGAGAAAATATTTGTGGGGACTTAAAGGCAACATGTTTCCACATCATCACAGAGAACTTCAGTTTCTTCTGTCATGTGGTCTTTTCCAGAGCAATTTGCTTATTTCAATGCCATACACAACCAAGATGTATCCAGAACGACTTTATACTGAACCTGAGCAGTCTCCTTGAGACAAAATGGTTGCCTAGAAGTTTTCCTTAGGGGTGGGGCTTCAGCTGTGGGCTTCCCTGGTGGCTCAGATGGTAAAGAATCTGCTGCAGTGTGGGAGACCTGGGTTTGATCCCTGGGTTGGGAAGATCCCCTGCAGGAGGGCATGGCAACCCACTCCAGTATTCTTGCCTGGAGAATCCCATGGACAGAGGAGCCTGACAGGTTATAGTCCATGCGGTCACAAAGAGTCAGACATGACTGAGCAACTAACAACAGCTAGTGAAATTTGACCTGGGGCTGCAGGTTACCAGGATGTGCACATGGATTTACTTCCTCATCTTTAAGCTCCAGTGACTCCACCAGCAATAATTGACATCTGTCTGTTTGGGGCAAGACTCTAGACTCCTGGAGAAAACCTGGAGTATTGTTTGTCTAGAGAGAAAGGAAGCCTCTAGGGTAGGGATTTTCCACTGTTGCTTCTGAAAATCTAAGAAATGATTTTGAGCCTCTTTCTTCCCTCCTTCCACTTCACCCAAAAAGAAAATCTTTCACCAAACCTATAAACTGTGAAGATGTTTAATGAGATAATACAAATAGACATTTTTGTTGAAGTTTCTTCTTTCCCTTCACCTTCTTTGTTGGAAGGAATGCCCGGCCTTGGGAGGTTGAATCAGGAAACTTTAGCAGACTTGTGATTTAGTCATCGTGTTTTTGTTGGGGCTTCTAGGGGAATGGCTTTGGAATTAAGAGGAACCTGGAAATTTAAGGCAATTCATAGCAAATGATGGCTTAGCAGGTAAAGAATCTACCTGCAACACAGAAGATGCAGGTGACACAGGTTCAATCCCTGGGTTGGGAAGATCCATTGGAGGAGGAAATGGCAACCCACTCCAGTATTCTCGCCTGGGAAATCCCATGGTCAGAGGATCTTGCAGGCTAGAGTCCAAAGGGTTGCAAAGAATCAGACATGACTGAGTGACTAGACACACATAGCAAAAGATGGTGATTACTGTACACAAAGATTTGTTCTCCCCAAAACTCTCAACTGAGGAGCCATGAAATACAAAATTCTTTGGATGTCATTTGTTACATAATCCTACAAGGTAGGTTATCTCTACCCTAATTCATGTTTTTCAGTTTAGATTACTGGATGAAAACCTGGACTATGATGCTTCCAGCTTCTTACCTTATAATTTTTTAGTGACTTTTGGTTCACTGATTTCACTACCTTTCTCAGCTCCTTAAAATCTCTATCTACGATACTGAACTTTAGCTGAAAATAAGTGTTATATATCAGGGGATGAGTCTGGTAGAAGGTCAGAACACATAGTACTTAGAATTATAAATACAGTAATAATATTAATAACTGCCTATATTTCCCAGCTACTGGGCAATATTTAAATATTTACAATAGTTTTATGAGGTTGGTTCTATTATCATCTTTTTTTTCTCTCCTTTTTTTTTCTTCTTTCCTGTTGAGGAAACAGTTTAGAGTGGTGAGGAAATCTGTCCTAATAAGAACAACTACAGTCCAGAGCCAGGATCTTGACAGTTAGCCGCCAGGAAATGTCACTTCTTGGGTGTGGAGAGCCAGGTGGAGGAGGAAGCCAGCAAGCTCACAGGGAAGAAAGATGGCAAGACTACTTGCACTGAACAAAGAGACCATTGATCTTAAAGCTGGACAGAATTTTGGATCCTATCTTCCACCTTCTGGCTTCTAAACCTGATTATGGTCCACTATAAAGGGAGAAGTGACCAGTTTAAGGCTTCTAGAATACAGAAGACTCTAGAGCTCCCTTTATTCTCTTCATCGGTGAGATCACCATCACCCCCTGACCCCCAGCACTCAGGCCTCAGTGATTGCCTCTCCCTAATACTCCGAGAAACAAAGAAATTTCTTAATGTTTTCTAGCATGTTTATGTAATTACTTCATTTGTTCTCCACTGGAACTTGTGACACCACCCAGGGAATACATTAAATTTCACTTTATTATTCCTATTCTGTAAACTAGGAAACTGAGTCCCCAAAAGAGGTGAGGTAACTTGTCCAGGGCATTGAGCTAGTTTGGGGTAGCGTTGGGACAGTAACTCAGGACCTTCAGCCCCAAGACATTATTTGTCTTTCAGCATCAGGAAATGCTTACCTGATGCCTACTAGACATAGGCTATTGAGCAAAGCACTCTGGGTAGGAAGCAGACATCCTCCTCCCCCTTGGAAGGAGGACTCTTTTCTTTGGGAGATGGCTCTTACTCTCGTCTCATTAGTAACATTCAAATTATTGTTACTCCATGGCTAAGGTTGTGTCTGACTCTTTCATGACCCCGTGGACTGTAGCCCGCCAGGCTCCTCTGTCCATGGGATTCTCCAGCAAGAATACTGGAGTGGGCTGCCATTTCCTTCTCCAGGGGATCTTCCCAACCCAGGGACTGAACCCTTGTCTCCTGAGTCTCCTTCATCGGCAGGCGGATTCTTTACCACTGGGTCACCTCGGAAACCCCAACACACAAAAAGTTCGTTGGTTTTTCAGAACTGTTTCGCAGGCACAGTTGGTTTTATACTTTTTTCTGTCTCCCCGTACACCCAGCAGGTGCTCAATATGTGTTGCTGTCGGTTCCGCCTGTTATTAGTGACTAAGAGTGGCAGCCTGATGGAAAGAACAGAGCCTTTGGAGTCAGGCCAATCTGCAATCAAGTGCTGCCTCTGCCCCTTCTGGTTGTGTGGCTCCAGGCAGGTGCTCGACCTCTCAGTGCCTTGGGCACCTTGACTGAAGAGGAAGCTCACAAGTGACGATGACGATGAGTCTGAGATCACTGGGGCAGGTGTGCTCTGGGGCGCGGCAAGCCGGCAGGAAGTGCAGTCTCTGTAGCTGATGTTGATCTCAGGACGTCTACCTTACCACCTTCCTAAGAGAGTTTCAGCTCGTTATTGCTGAGCCTGCAACATTTCCTCTGTGCATTTCAACACGCGCTTCCGTTGAATCTGTAATCGCAGGCAGTTCTCTTTTATCTCCATTCAGGCGAGGCGGATGATCACATTCAAAACCAAAGCTCAACCAAGTGCAACTTAGCAGTGTGACTTTCCCAGCCGCAGGGATGCATATTAATAGGATCAACCTGAGATCCTCTGGGCAGATGTCCATCCCTCGCCCCACGACCAAGTTCACCAAAAACACAATTAAATTGGAACAGGAGCCTTTGAACCAGAACAATGCTCCCCACCCTCAGCTATTCCTGGCACCCTTCTGCTAAGTGCAGTGGCTGGGGGAGCTGCATCTTAAGTGCTTCTGGCAGGACCATCAACCAAATCACTACTGCGTCCAAGATCTCCTACCCACTCCCCTAGGGAGAGCACAAAAATGTCCACCAAAGTCATTTCCCCAAAAGCTGACCCCCTCCTCTGTGCCAGCATCAGACACAATTGCTCCCAGGACTAGGCTGCTGTTACAAGAGACGCCTCTGAGGCTGGATGATTCCAGTTCAGCAATATCAAATCTGCCTGCTTGTTCTCCTCAAAGCAGTCTCAGAGAAAGAAAATGTTGCCTGTGTGGAAATGGGACCTCTGCTGAAAAAGAAGAGATCCCACAGTTCCACTGCACCCCAGCACCCCACTCCCCGCATGGTGGAGTACAGAGCAACACAAGTCCAAGTTCACCACCTGGAACTCTGTCACCTCATGGGTCTCCAGTTTATACTCCCCTGTGATCCGGGTCAGAGAGGCCAGGCCAGGTCAGTCAAGAAATGGCCTTGACTTCCACTTGGGTCTTCCCAAGCCTAGAAGCCGGCTCCTTTCTATTCCTCAGCTCTTTCCTCTTCTTTCCTGCCCCCATGCATAGAAACTGGCGCGGGCACAGGTGTCTGTTCCTACTGTGAGCTGTGTATTTAGCATTAAATGCCTTCAAAATAATTTCACAGCAGCTTGGGCTGTAACTGGAATATATCCAGGTAAGCCTCTTGAGTATAAGATGTTTGTTGTTCTACTCTGGCATTTGAACAATTGCTTTTCTCATTTCTGAATCTACCTATAGCTAACTTTGAACTCATAGGAGATGCCACACTCTGCACTGAGGCTGACTTGCATTATTTTATTTAAACTCAACAAAGACTCTCATGAAGTAGATACTACTATAATTTTCATTTTACTGTTTAGAAAAGCAAGGGAAATTAAGTAACTCTAGAACCCATGTTCTAACCTCTCTGCTACAGTGTCTCCCAGTTACCACATACCATGAGCTTTGTTCTCCTTAGGGAGGAAAATATCTTGCAGATGGAGACCCATGTCTTCAAATTCTGCACTAAAGTCTCAGTTTGTTCTCATTATCTCATTAGCATTTCACAAATGGCATTATCAGTCCAGTTCTCAACAAGAGTGTATAAAAAGTACATCTCTAGAGACTCCTAGGCTTTCAACTTAGTATCAAACCCTATGGCAGAGACAAAGGAATTACATAAACCTATTTAAGGGAGACTAGTCTTTATGAAACAGAGAAATAATTTAAATGTTAAACTGAAGATAAATCTTTTAGCATCTAGGGAAAGAGGAGACCAGATCATGGGAAGGTAGTGGGATATTAGCTGGCCTTGAAGAAGGAGGCCAACGTAAAGAGGTGGAGAAGGAGAGAGATAGGAAAGGGTGTGAGAAAAGTCTTGGTGGGGAGACAACAGGTAGTTGGCGAGTAACCGTATATATAATATGTACATTGTAATTACTCTTCACCATCAAGGCTGGGAATTCTAGAGGCTTACTGTCTCTGCTCTTGATAAAAAACAAATACTTCTTAGTTCATCAAACAGATTTTCTCTAGGGCCTGGAATGGGAGTCAAAGGACCTACATGCAGGGAATGTCCCAAAGGCAGAAGGACGAGTCTGTCTCTTTCCAGTACTCTTGGTGTTCTCCCTGTCTAACTCTTCGACTTCCTATTATGTTCTCTGAATTTAGTTTTTGAAAACAGAACACATGGAAGGTTTACAAGTGGAGTAAAACAACCCAAGTTGGTATCCTAGTTCTGCCACCCTTCTACCCTGTCCCCAGCTGTGTGTGGTCTCAGAGGAGGATGACGGTAAATCTGCTTCGACATGATTCCTGTGATGAGTGATATGCCAGGCATTCTGCATGGGCTAATTCAGTGAATCTTCACAAGAAAGATAGTCCGCTAACTATTAGCACCCCCACTTTATAGATGGCAAAACAGGTTTAGTGAGATGAATAACTTGCTCCAAATCACGCTGCCAGTCATTAGCAAAGCTGGGACTACATCCCACATCCATGGGACCACCAACCCTATGTCCTTAGTCCACTAGTTATACTTCCCAAGTCACTGAGCTTCTTGGAGCCTCAGTTCCTCATTTGCCAAGTATTCATAACAGCACCTACAGTGGGGTAGACCAAGAAGTAACGAGGAATGGATAGGAAGCAGCCACCCTGTGTTCAGAGGTCACCTCATTAATTTGCTTCATTCAAAAGCAGTGAATGTTGCCATTAGCTTGTCTTATGTCTTACACTTCTTCAAGGATTTTGCAAATACTCAGGAAGTACAGAGAAAGTACTCAGGAAGTACTCACATATCTTTCTCAATCTCTGACACCGCACACAAAATACTAACACTCAATTACTTTATTTTTAGTTCTCTTTCCCTTTCTCTTTTTCTCTTTTATGTATCTTTATGGATATCATTGAGGGTAAAACCAGGAAAGTACAGTCCAGTCATTTGCACTCCTCAATATTCATGGGGAATTTGTTCCAGCAATCATCCCCACCATCAGACACCAAAATCCAAGATGCTCGAGGCCCTCAGATAAAGTGACGCAGTATGGTCAGCCCTCTGTATCCCTGGATTCTGCATCTGCCAACAGGAAGGCTGACTGTGCTTCACTCAGAGGTGAATCTATAGATAACGGAAAGTGACACAGGCTCCGTGGTCCTTGGGTGGGGGTGGGGAACCCTGTTGCCTTAGGTTGGCATTAAGTACTGTTCTGCTGAATGCTTCCATACAGAGCAGGTGTTTGAGCAGGTGGGGTGGCCCTGGGGCAGATGCTGAACAGGTCACACAGAGCTTAGTTGGTATAATTACACTTTCATAAAAATGAATGCTGGACTTTCTCCCCTGCCGCGTCTTAGCTACAGGGGCTAAAATAAACATTTTAATTAGTTTCAGCTTCCAAAAGAGTCTTAGCAGGCCAGACTTCCGAATCTGCCTCCTGCAGGGAAAACACTTTCAAATCCCACCAGTTGGCAACAACTCCCTCCAAAATAAAAACTGCAAACCAAAAATCATGTCTCTAACTAAAGTTTAACTGTGCCTCTTAGATAGACAGCTTTGTTATGCATTTGGCAACTTGGAGTGACACAGTCTTGGGCAGAAGCAGAACCTTCAGGTCCCTGTCATTTAGCATGAACTGGAAGATGTCAGCGGTAAAACACAATAGAAGTCCTGTCTCCATCACCCCTTCATTTGCTTTAGAAAATATAGGGGTGTCCCAGAGAGTTTAAGGTACCTAAATATATAGCTAGTTCAAAATGGACTCAAGGTAGTGTCCCTCTCTCTCTTCCTTTCTTTTTAAAGTGTCCACATGTTATAGTACGCATCCCTGCCATGATCACCTTATGAGGGAGATACCAGCATTCCTTCCACACGTGACGTATCAGGGCTGAGACCCAGCTAAGTGACTCGTCCAGCATTATAGCTGGCAAGTGCCGGTCCTGGAATTAGATGGTCTGACTAGCTCACTCCTCATCTCTGATCAGCTCACTCCTGATCTTAGACCCCCAGAACCATTTTAGAACAACTGAAGACAAAATGTAGCTCAGACATGAAGGATACAGTCTTTAAGAAACTCCGCAGTCCTTTCATGTAACGCTCTGAACTTGTTTCCATGCAGGCCACTCTATCTCTTTAGTTTTGACCCTGAAGGCAGGAAAGGGAATTGAGCACGCCACACTTTGCCCCACATACATTTACGGCTCTGTACTCATTCACTCACTCATTCGTTCTTTCATTCATTCATGAGATGTCTATTGAGCACCCCTCTGTTTCAGATCCTGAGCACATCACAAGCCAGACTCTGACATCATTTATATGTTAGCCACGAGGACACTGTTTACCTCTTAAACCTTGGGTTGGTTTTGAAACTTTCCTGTGGATATTTCACTGGCATACAAGGTAATTAATGGCAATACTACAGGTTCAAATATCCTAAGAGGTAAGACTTCAAGAATAATTTACTTCAGACTGTGAGCTTTTCCATGGCAGAAACTGTCTTATTTTCCTTTGAGTATCTCAAGCTGCACTGTCCAATAGAACTTCCAAGGGATAAAAATGCCTTACATCTGCACTGATACTGTAGCCACTTGCCACATGTGGTTACTAAGCACTTAAAATGCAACTAAGGAACTGATTTGAACTTTAATTAATTTAAATTTAAATGGTCACATCTTTCTAATGGCTACTGTGTTGGGCAGTGCAGCTGCAGAGCCAGGGATTCTCAGCTCTCACTGTGCACACTACAAAGTTTATGAAACCTTTGGACTCCCAAGGTCTACCATTAGAAAATACAGTTTATTTAGCTGGGGTGGGGCCCAGTATTCATCAGTTTGATTCTTTTCTTGTTTGGTTTTCTCTATACAAAATATAACGATTAGCAGAAGTCATTTTCTCTGACTGTAGCCATAATTACTCTTTAAATATTTAAAACTTTTATTTTTAAATTTATTTTCTTACATCAATGGTTTATTGGACCAAATTTCCTTTTGACAAAATAAAATTATATATACTTAAGGTGTATAATGTGACATTTTGATACATGTATACATTGTGAAATTATTTATTTCAGTGTAATTCTAATGTGCAGCTAGGAATGAGAGCTAGTACTTAGAGTAACCTAGAGCTTGGCATCTGATGGATACTCAGGAAATGTCTGCTGAAATATTGGAATATATGAATGACCACTGATTGGACTGAACTGTATAAAGATATTGTGTTGATCAGGTTTTTAACAGAAAAACCTGAACAAACATTTTGGCCAACCCAATATAATAGTAATAGTGACACAATAATTAACAATGTTGATATATAACATGTGTGAATATACACTTTCTATTATAATATACTAGCTAAACATTTAGACATTCATTCATTCATTCAACAAACACTTAACTAAGCATCTACTATTTGTTAGGCATTGCCCTGAGTGCTGGGGATATGGTAGCAAATAGAAACAGACATGATTCCTATGCTCATTACCTAGTGGGGAGACAAACAATAACAAAGCAGATGCTTGCACATGGGGATAGGTTCTGTGGGGAAAATAAAAAGTGATGAGATAGTACCTGGTGGTAAAAAAGGGGTCTGCATTAGAGAGGTGGTCAGGAAGGGCCTCTTTACAGAGATGATGTTCCAGACAGCTGAGAATGTGCCAGCTAAGGCAAAAAGACAGGAAAGGGCATCCCAAGCAGAGGGCAGGCACCAAAGTCACAAAGGGGGAAGATCTTGCTAGTTTGAGAAACAAAAATAAAATGATCTTACAATAGATTGACAGACAGGGAGAGGAATACCAGAGGAGATAGAGAAGCAGCCCAGAAGCAGGTCCTGCAGAACCTGATAGGAATTTGTATTTTATTCTAAGACCAGTTCTTAAAAGGATAGGTTACAAACAGGAAGGCCCACTCTGACTGCTGGTGGAAAGGGACTTGGTGGGGGCCGGGGGGAAGTTGGGGTGGAAGGGGCTCTATCTGGGAGTCCCACTCAGAATGATGACTGATGGACTGGAAATGTGCAAGGTGAAGTAAAGAATTGAGGAACTCCTACCTCCCCCTCACACCCTGCCCTAGTCCTGACCCTAGGCATCTTGGCAGATTATTTAGGCCAGTTATGCTCTTAGGAAATAATCCTTTACATTGTAATGCCTCTTTCACTTTCTCAAAGAGCTTTCCTGTTTCCACTTCTGTTGCCATAAATGATCCCTTGCAGTTTTATCTAGACTAGTTTTAGAAAAGAATAAATTCAAGGATATCTGGGATAAAGAATTCTTATTTTATTTCATTGCTTCAGGTAGCATTCAATGCACAAACACTCCTCTTTCTAAAATCCCAATAAAGTGGAAAAAGCAAGAGAGTTCCAGAAAAACATCTATTTCTGCTTTATTGACTATGCCAAAGCCTTTGACTGTGTGGATCACAATAAACTGTGGAAAATTCTGAAAGAGATGGGAATACCAGACCACCTAACCTGCCTCTTGAGAAATCTGTATGCAGGTCAGGAAGCAACAGTTAGAACTGGACATGAAACAACAGACTGGTTCCAAATAGGAAAAGGAGTACGTCAAGGCTGTATATTATCACCCTGCTTATTTAACTTATATGCAGAGTACATCATGAGAAACGCTGGACTGGAAGAAACACAAGCTGGAATCAAGATTGCCAGGAGAAATATCAATCACCTCAGATATGCAGATGACACCACCCTTATGGCAGAAAGTGAAGAGGAGCTAAAAAGCCTCTTGATGAAAGTGAAAGAGGAGAGTGAAAAAGTTGGCTTAAAGCTCAACATTCAGAAAACGCAGATCATGGCATCCGGTCCCATCACTTCATGGGAAATAGATGGGGAAACAGTGTCAGACTTTATTTTTTTGGGCTCCAAAATCACTGCAGATGGTGACTGCAACCATGAAATTAAAAGACATTTACTCCTTGGAAGAAAAGTTATGACCAACCTAGATAGTATATTCAAAAGCAGAGACATTACTTTGCCGACTAAGGTCCGCCTAGTCAAGGCTATGGTTTTTCCAGTGGTCATGTATGGATGTGAGAGTTGGACTGTGAAGAAAGCTGAGCGCCGAAGAATTGATGCTTTTGAACTGTGGTGTTGGAGAAGACTCTTGAGGGTCCCTTGGACTGCAAGGAGATCCATCCAGTCCATTCTGAAGGAGATCAACCCTGGGATTTCTGTGGAAGGAATGATGCTAAAGCTGAAGCTCCAGTACTTTGGCCACCTCATGCGAAGAGTTGACTCATTGGAAAAGACTCTGATGCTGGGAGAGATTGGAGGCAGGAGGAGAAGGGGATGACAGAGGATGAGATGGCTGGATGGCATCACTGACTCAATGGACGTGAGTCTGAGTGAACTCCGGGAGTTGGTGATGGACAGGGAGGCCTGGTGTGCTGCGATTCATGGGGTCACAAAGAGTCAGACACGACTTAGCAACTGAACTGAACTGAAACTTTCAAAACAAATTGGGAAATGCTATTTTAATTGTAAGTGGTATCCCCACAAAATTCTTTAAAGCAGTAGACTTTTCTCAGTATTCATTTATTTATTGAACAAATCTGTTTTGAGCACCAGCAATGTGCCAGACACTGTGTGCTGAGCGTACGATGCTGAAGTAAACAGTCTCTAGAGGAGGCAATATAAAATATACAAATATTGTCCTGGATTGTGATAGGCAGAATGAGAGAATAACAGTGGGCAGAAGAAAGTGACTTGACTTAGAGTGTTGAGTGAAAGCTACCCTGAGGAAAGAATATTTATACTGACCCTGAATAAGTAGGGGCAGTTAGGTCAAGAGTGAGGAAAGAAGAGGAGGTAAGAGAGGAAACATATTCCTAGAAGAGGGAACAACATTTGCAAAGACCCCAAGGCAGCAACTTCAAGAAATAAACAATATGGCTGAAGTCCAGAGAGCCAGAGGGAGAGTAGTCAAAGATGAGGTGGGCATGGGCCACCTTTAAATCTTTTATTTACGGATAGATAATCACAGAGATCACAGAAAGTAGAGAAAGGGACTCCGTTGGAAGGTCCTGTCCATGTAAGAACTGTCAGAAACGAAATTGTAGAATTGTAATTAACGAAGAACCAATTCAATTTCCATAGTTATTTTATTGCACAATTGGGTAAAATGTGTCATACTTGTTTCTGTGTAAGTTAAGAACTCCCTGGTTGACTTACTGGCCCATTTTCTCAATCTTAGGGAATGATATGTGGGGAGGAAATTTCAAACAGGTGGCTAACAAGCTGAATTTGGTCCACAGACATAGTTTCTTCGGTCTGGACAGTCTTATACAAAAAGTTAAGTAAGGTGCGGTGGCTGAAACAGCAACGCTGCATCTCCCAGCTACCTCAGCGTGGAGGCAGGACCACGTGACTGCGTTCTGCCAATGAAAAGTGGGCAAAGGGGCTTCACTAGGCCTGGCCAATAAAAATCCTTCTCCCAGTGCTGCAGGGTCCCTTTTTCTCCATTTGCAGCCGCATGCAGAGAAGAAAACTATCTTAGAGGACACAGGGCCAAAGCTGACGAAAGGAACCCACGTCCTTCGAGGACCAGATAGAATCTCCACAGGGACCGACACTGGTTGTGATGGAGTGAAAGTAAAACTTCATTGAGTTTACCACTGAGATACTGAGCTTTTTGGTTTTCTTTTCCTTACAACTGTGTTTTTGTTCAGGTTCTTCTAGAATCATGTTCTGAGATATGGATTGGTGTGTAAGCAGTTTATTTGAAGGTGACCCCAGAAAACATGAGTAAGCGAGGGAGTAAGACAGGGAAGGTGTGGAAACCAATGGATGTCCAACCTCTGCCAGTCTCTGCTGTGGGCAGCCAAAGCCTGTCTTACAGGGGAGCTCTGGGAGACAATTTGGAGGGTACTGCACAACCATCCCAACTGAGAGATGGGAGACTGGGGTATTTAGGGGCTTCCTCTCTGTTTGGCATGGGCAGAGAGCTACTTCTAAGAACCCTTAATTTTTCAGGATTCTCAGCATGAAGGTCAAGGGTATACATAACATGTTTGGGGGGATAGATAGCCTGGCACAGGCAAATGCTGAGTGGAAAGGAGTGGGGCATCAACAGTGTCTGCTGAAGACACAGCCTGCCCTGATTTGGGTACCAACATTTAAAGTTAGATGACTTCATACAAAATCTGAATTTCTGACTTTTTGAAAAAATAAGTCAGTCAAAATTGTATCTGTATTTCTGTACGACAGTGGCTGGAGCTGACTAATGACTGATGCGCTGGAGGTGGGTAGGGTCCCTAATTCCCCACAGTCCTTACCCTGCCCCTAAACTGTTTCTTTTGTTTATGTTAATTTCATGGTCCTTGTGGTAGGCATTTGAATCTGTAACCCTGGTGTCCTCTTAGGCCAAAGCTTTTGTTTTCCCCCTTTCCTCTCTCCTTTTTTCAATGCAGCTGCATTTTCTCTCCTCCCTAACCCACTTCAGAAACTACTCAAGGTACATCTTGATGAGACCTTCCCCTATCAGCCTCACCTATTTCATTTACCACACTTCTGTAGTCATCTGGAGTTGTATTGTCCAATATATATAAAAGCCAGATGTGGCTACATATGGCTATTTACATTTAAATTTCATTTTGTTACAATTAAGATTAATTAAAAATTAAAATGCACTCCTTTCATTGACTACTTCAGGTGTTCAATAGCCATATGACATCAGGGGCTATGATTCTGGGTGGAACAGACATAACACATTTCCATGATTATAGAAAGTTCTTGGACAGAACAGATCTATAGAATATACTATAGTTCTTAGTTCTGGTTTTTCTTATAGGGATTCTTATGTTTTTTGTATTTGCTCTTTAAAGTGAAACCCACCTCAGAAGTAAGAGAGCATGTTCTACACACTGTATATTCTTTCTCACTGTCTAGTACCTAACCAGTTTCCTGCAGTGATATTGAGAATGTTTCTCACATTCTTGAATGGTATTCTGTACCAGGGTCTCCAGTGGTCTCATTCAGGGAAACACTGTGTGTTCTCCTGGCCCCTTCAGGCTTGTGGAAGACTGAGGAAGTAGCTTAGGATGGAAAAAGACAGAAAAGGTCAGGTATGATTTCAACATCATACCCTCTTAGGATTGAAAGGAAACTCATTAAGACCACTTATTGCTTCCTACTTGAAAAAAAGCATCAGAGGTATTTAGCCCATATTTTGGTTAAAAAAAAAATGTAATGCTTTTGTTTAAAATTCCATAGTGATTGGGGCAATATAACATAAAGGTACTGGAGAGCACTCTGACTTGGGAGCCTGACACACGGGTGGATATTCCAGCTCTGATCCTTGTCACCTGTGAGCCCTTGCACCATACTTTACTTACCTTCCTTGAGCTTCACTTACTCAAAGGAGACTCATAATAATACCTATCTGATGGAGTTTTTGTGAGGATTAAATGAGATAAATGTCCAAGGATATGTTATAAATGCTAGCTATTGTTATTATCAGCAAAAAAAAAAAGAAAGAAAGAAATTGAAAAGCAATCAAGTTAAGAATTGACTTCCAGTGGGGCACCTTGTTAGAAAGGATCCATGTAGATAATGCATCTAGAAAATTCCCTCCCATAGAAACATTTGCAGAGTTGCAGGGGATCCATTTTTTGACATTAATTTTTCTTGAAAAATATTAATGTACTTCCACCAGCATAAAAATGAAGATTATTAGGCAAGCATTGCACTCACCCCTTGTCCTACTCTGCCAAGCAAACAATATCTCAAATTAAAGCTATCATTCAGTGAGAAAGAAATGATGATGGAAATAAAATGACCAGAAAGAAAAGGACTGAAGAACCTCCATCACTCAGTTTTGGATCAGAAAATGAAATCATTATAGGGAATATCTATCTCTTTTTCTGTCTTCTCCATCCAAATGTCTTATACATTTGAAAAGAATTGAACATTTTGAATGCTTTCCTTTTCCAAAGAGGTAAACAATGACTGGAAATGTTAATGTTCTCAAGTACCTCTGAGGCATGGCTCTGTCCTCTTGATCACTGAGCTGTGAAAAGTCATCATGCTGTTAAATAATCTCACCAAGGTACAGGTTAAAGGCACTTCCTGCTGAATGAAAGGGATCAGGCGAGGCTTATCCAAGAATGGCACTTTGGCCAACGGCCATGATGTCACGATGAAAACTGCTTTCAGCAGAGGCTCCAAAGTAGCATTTGGTAGTCTTTCCTTCTTTACTCAGCCCAGTTTATTGCTGGAGAAAGATGCTCAAAATCAGTTGCTAAGTGAAATAAGGTAGATTACAAAAGAGGATGTGTGGTATGATAATATTTTGGTAAAAGAATCTTGGTTTTCAGCCACAGAAATTCACTCTGGCTCTCAAGAGCTGGTATTTATTGGAAGGATGTGGAAGTTCACAGAAGTATCAGTTAGCTATTGCTGCATAACAAACCACCCTAAACTTAGTGGTTAAAAAAAAATTAATTTATTTAGCCCAGGAATGTAGGCTAGTCTTCCCCATCTATCTGAGGCTGTGGGTCCATTAGGTACTTATGCTTCTGTGAGTTGGCTGGGGCCCATGGGCTTTCCTCCAAATGGTTTCTCATCCTCCAGCAGACGGGCCAAGGTGAGGCCAGTCTGGTTCTTATGGTGGAGTCAATGTTCCAGAAAAAGAGAGTAGAAGCACATGGGGCTTCTTGAAGCTGACGCTCTGAGCTGGCACACTCTTACTTCTGCTGTATTCTTTTGGCCAAAGCAAATGACAAGGCATTCCAGATCCAAGGAGTGAGAAACTAGACTCCACCTCTTTATAGGGCTCTGCTGCTGCTGCTGCTGCTGCTAAGTCACTTCAGTCGTGTCTGACTCTGTGCGACCCCACAGACGGCAGCCCACCAGGCTCCCCCATCCCTGGGATTCTCTAGGCAAGAATACTGGAGTGGGTTGCCATTCCCTTCTCCAGTGCATGAAAGTGAAAAGTGAAAGTGAAGTCGCTCAGTTGTATCTGACTCTTAGCGACCCCAGGGACTACAGCCCACCAGGCTCCTCCATCCATGGGATTTTCCAGGCAAGAGTACTGGAGTGGGGTGCCATTGCCTTCTCCTTATAGGGCTCTAACCTCTGTCAAAGGGTGTGGATATGGAGCCCATGAGTTGAGACCATCAATGCAATCAGTTTATCATAACAGAACTGAAGGAAAAGCTGAAGACTTAGATCTCAGAAGGCACAGGACCCAGGGATGCTTGGGAATTGCCTGTGATGGCAACTAGTGAGTGATCTGCTCAAGGTTTTCCTCTCAGGATGAAGGGATTCCAGCATTTTCAAGTCCTGGGGATCACCTGGAATCCCACCGTGGCCACCTACTTTGGCCATGGAGGACACAACATCTGGACTGGCACTTGTACTAGAAATGATGCTCCATGATTGGGTAGCTATCTTCAGAGTGGAGCATGGGTGCGGCTTTCTGAGGAAGGGAACTGAGGCTGGTATCCACGCCAACCTGCTCTCTCAGCATCAAACCAGTGACAGGAGTAATACAATACCCACACACTGGATTTACAGAAGAGATTTTTCTGTTTGCATATATTTCTTAAGTTTCTCTAAGGAACATGTACTAGGTAATCAGTTCAGCTGAGTCGCTCAGTCGTGTCCAACTCTTTGTGACCCCATGGACTTTTATGTTATAAAAAAGGTTGCAGAAACACAAATTTGTAGCAAGACAGGCACAGTAGGAAGGTACTTAGACTTCAGGTATTTTTGCCTTGGCTCTCCTCCTCCTCTCCTTCCTTCTACCCCCACTTCCCCTACATTCGTGAACACACAGACACACACCCCTTCCGTCTCATTCCAAAAGGAAACTGTTTTGTTGAGAGAAGGAGAGATTGTCTCCAAAGTCATTTCCACTCAAGAATAATAGATGAATGCATACTTCTAACTTACCAGCTAAATTATTTTATATGTTATTTGACACTTTCTCTTTGTTCCGATATACTATATTTTAACTTTAAACCATGTTCTAAAAGCATGTGAGAGAGAAAGGTTTTCTTCAGTGTCCCCCTCTTTGATCCCCATTACCAGATGCAGATATGACAGTCACCTGGAAGATCACAGAGGTTGAACAGGAGCTATCCTATCCCTGGCGAAGGCTCCAGACTCAGGCTTTACAGAAAGCAGTCTCTGCAGAAAGTATCCCTCCTCCCCCAGGTGGCACAGAGTTAAAGAATTTGCCTGCAATGCAGGAGATGCCAGAGAGGTGGGTTTGATCCTTGGGTTGGGAAGATCCTCTGGAGAAGAACATGGCGACCAGCTCCAGGATTCTTGCTTGGAGAATCCCAAGGACAGGAGAGCCTGGTGGGCTGCAGTCCATGCAGTCGCAAAGAGTCAGACACGACTGAGTGCCCAAGCACAGCACAACACTCTCTACAGTGGGGGTTTAGTAACTAAGTCGTGTCCGACTCTTGCAACCCATGGACTGTAGCCGGCCAGGCTTCTCTGTCCATGAGATTCTCCAAGCAAGAATCCTGGAGTGGGTTGCCATTTCCTTCTTCGGGGAATCTGCCCAACCCAGTGATTGAACCCGGGTCTTCCGCATTACAGGCAGATTCTTTACCAACTGAGCTATGAGGGAAGTCCCACACACTAATGGGAGAGGGGAGAGAGAGAGGGAGGGAGAGGATGACCTTTGTCTTAGTACATGCATATAGAAGTCACTGACAAGTGGCTTTGACCTTGTTGGTTGGAATTAGGGTAGTCAAAAAACAAAAGAAACAAAACCCCCAGGACAGGGGTGTCCAGCCTCTGGGATCTAATGCCTGATGATCTGAAGTGGAGCTGATATAATAATAATAGAAATAAAGTGTACAATAAATGTAATAACATACTTGAATTATCCTGAAACCATCCCCCAACCAGTCCATGGAAACACTGTCTTCCAGGAAACCGGTCCCTGGTGCCAGAAAGATTGCGGATCACTGCCCATGACATTCAGTTAAAGTTCAGTTTCAGATAAACAAGAAATAACTTGTTAGTATAAGTATGTCCCATATATTGAAGATACTGTCAGTTTGAATGGGGCAGATTTTAAACATGTATTCATTTTTAGCAGAAATTCAATTACCATTTGCTAAATATGGCAATCCCAGTTAGAAGACATTTCCAGTGTTATTTGTTCTTCCAAAACCATGCCACCCTCAGGCACAGAGAAAATATGCAACCCAAACCAGACTTTGGCTAAAACCCTAAAACTTCTGTTTTGAAGCATCTGAAAGAAATCATGAAGGAAAACATTTTATGGGAGGATATTCCTCATTTCCTGTGGTCATGACAGTCTGGAATAGGAATTAGAGTCTGGTTCTAAATTCAGGGGAAAACTAATTATTTTCTTGTTTTTTATTTTTTGTTCACTAAAGTTCTACATATATATAGTACACCCCCCACACACACACATGTCTTTTTTAAAACAGCAAAATTTACAGTTAACCATAAGCAGTACAAGGAAAGGCCAAGTGAGATGTCTCCTCAGAAACTAAAAAAGGGAAACAAGACTAGCACTTCAACTCTGAGGGCTGAATTAATGAAATCCACGCATCATCTACTCAAAACCTTCCAGAACTGCCAAATGACTGCAAGAAAACTTGCGACATTAGCAAATACATGAACAGAAGTTTTGATAAGAAAGAGGGTAATTAACTATGGAGCACAAGTGAGGCAGATTTGAAGAGGAAGGTCTTGGCAAATACCTGGCTGGGAGATGCCAGATGGAGCAAGGGAAAGCTAACGAGAGAAAGGGAAGAACTCAGAATTAGGAAAGACCTGGTTCAAGGATCATTTGTATTTTGTTATTATGTTCAGCATAGTGAGAACTCTAGTTCCTTGAACATCCAATCTGCCTTGGGTACAAATAATGATGGTGCAGTAAGGTAGAAAATTATAGAGAAATGTACCCCAATGGTGGAGGTACATTTACATGAATCCTCATTGAGGATTCATGTAAAGAAGGAATGGCAGATGTTTCCCCCTCAGTCACTGTACCTTTGAACAGGATTCAGTGTTAGTTCAGTTCAGTTCAGTTGCTCAGTCATGTCCAATTCTTTGCGACCCCATGAATCGCAGCACGCCAGGCCTCCCTGTCCATCACCAACTCCCGGAGTTCACTCAAACTCATGTCCATCGAGCCAGTGATGCCATCCGGCCATCTCATCCTCTGTTGTCCCCTTCTCCTGCCCCCAATTCCTCCCAGCATCAGAGTCTTTTCCAATGAGTCAACTCTTCGCATGAGGTGGCCAAAGTACTGGAGTTTCAGCTTTAGCATCATTCCTTCCAAAGAAATCCCAGGGCTGATCTCCTTCAGAATGGACTGGTTGGATCTCCTTGCAGGCCAAGGGACTCTCAAGAGTCTTCTCCAACACCACAGTTCAAAAGCATCAATTCTTCCGCGCTCAGCTTTCTTCACAATCCAATTCTCACATCTATACATGACCAAGGGAAAAACCATAGCCTTGACTAGATGGACCTTTGTTGGCAAAGTAATGTCTCTGCTTTTCAACATGCTATCTAAGTTGGTCATAACTTTTCTTCCAAGGAGTAAGCGTCTTTTAATTTCATGGCTGCAGTCACCATCTGCAGTGATTTTGGATCCCTCAAAAATAAAGTCTGACACTGTTTCCACTGTTTCCCCATCTATTTCCCATGAAGTGATGGGACCGGATGCATGGTTGAAATCGGTTGTCTCAAGGAACCTAGTGTTTGGCTTCCCAACATGAAGTTTAGCAGCTCCCATTTCAAAATTGGTTATGTAACTCCAGAGAGGAAAAAACCATGTTAGCAGCTATTAGATGCCGAATTTCAGCATCTATGGATCTGAAATGTTCAGAAGTGTTTTTGATTTGGCTGAAGCCAGAATTAAGTTCCTTCTCTAATGCTAAGAAAATTTCTCTCTGTGAAGGAGATATTATTATTGGTATGTGATAAGTAGGGTGCCCATATAACTAATCAGACACATTGCAATACTTTTAGGAGTAAAGAGGGCAGTGATAATAATTAAGCAAGGACAAGTTGGCATTAAAACCAAGACTCAACTTGGCATATAGACGATATCATGACAAGAATGATAAATAAAACTAAAACTAGCTTCTTTTCTCTGTGCATGTGTGTATCTGTTAATCCCATACTCCTAAACTATCCTTCCCCCTAGAACTAGCATCTTCAAGGTATGACAAAGGTTTTATGCTGGATAAGCCCAACTGGGATATTATGTGACATCTTTATTATTTTTGTCCTGGGTTGGCATTTTGCAGGCAGATTCTTTACTGTCTGAGCCACCAGGGAAGCCCATTGATAAGTCACCCAAGTCTTGTAAGTGCTGTGAGAGCTCATGGTAGGATTCTGATAAGACCTGCATGGGAGCCCTGCAGACATGGTTGTCCATCACTGATGCAACTGCTTAATAGAACACCCCACAAACTTAGGCCAAGTTAGTGGACAAAAACATGGACTAGGTAATTTTCAACAGATGACCAACTGCCACCTGAACATCCAAATGGATTTTTTTCTGAGCTCGCTTGATATGCTGTAGTTCAGTGGAGGGTGACAGGATGTCAAGGAGACTTGAAACCTTGCCAGCTGAATGACAGCTGAAGAAAATGGAAACATATAGCTTGGAGTAGGGAAACATGTGGGACCCCAGGGGTAGAATCAGATGACTGACTCACTGCCGTGTGCAAGAAGGAATAGGCTTATTCTGAGTTGCCCAGAGTGTAGTACAAACTCCAGGCAATCAGATTTTGGCTCAATTTAAGTGACTTGTCTTTTTGTTGTTGTTTTAATTTTGAGGGAAATGTTTTAATGATAACAATAGCATGTGCTCTTTGGAAAAAATTTAAATGAGAATGAAACCTACAAGGTGAAAAGTAAAAAAGCCTTCCTCTTCACACCTGTTCCCACTTCCCCTACCCAAACCCATTCCTCAGGAATATTCTAGATCTTTATCCTCCGGCATCCCTATCTGTGAACGTACAAATACACCATCCACACATACACACACGCATACTATGTTGACATATGATTTTGTTCTATTTTTGTTTTATTCTTAAAAGTATAGCCATAAAATTGGCATATCTCAGGAGGTTATTAAGAAGGGCCCTCCTATGTAAACTTCAAAGATTTCTGAATGATGTGACCTAGGGATGCCTTGCTAAAGGATTGATAACCGTCAAACATGACTTTAACTCTTGACTGTAAGGATTTGAAGTGTTCCACAATTTTAGTTAGCCTGTTCTGACTCTTTTTTTTTTTTTCATTAAAAGCTTTACTTTGCCCTGGCACATGTTCACTGGTGGTAAAGAACCCACCAATTCAGGAGATATGAGATGCAGGTTCCGATCCCTGGGTCGGGCAGATCCCCTGGAGAAGGGCATGGCAACCCACTCCAGTATTTGTGCTGGAGGATCCCATGGATAGAGGTGCCTGGCAGGCTGCAGTCATAGGGTCTCACAAAGTTGAACACAACTAAAGCGACTTAGCATACATATTCCCAAGAGGAAAAAATGTTCAACTGATTTAAGAGGTTTGAAAATGGAGGGGGCCTCTAAGAGTTTGGGACACTGGCTACATTTAAGCAGAGGGTGAATGACCACTTCATTGAGATGCTGTGAATTAAAGCCACAGATGGGAAGAAAGGGATGCAGAGATTTGGACTGTGTGCCTTCCCAGATCTATTTCAACATTCTGAGTCCCTGACTTCCTGTGCATGCTCCCCTGGGGGGTAAGAAAGATTCAGGAGGAGCTCTGTGAACAGGAGCATCCAAATGGCCCCGACCTCCCCTCCCCCACCAGGAACAGCCAGTGGGTACACAGCCGGGCTGGTTCCGGAGGCCGCCCACTGACACGTGGCTGGTGGACAGGAACGCCCGCAGGCAGCAATGCTTGTTCCAGCTGCTCTTGTACCTTGGGCACTTTCATCTTGGCACCTTGATTTAAAGGAAAGCAAATTCCTCTCTAAACACTGCAGGTTCTGAATTGATAGCAAATACTGTACATTCTTAAGAGCCTGGCAAGACAGGAAATTACTCCTTCACCTGTTTCCTATTTTGATATTTCATCAAGATGGAATTTAGTGGCTATGAAATATATTATTATTATAGTTGATCTTTAAAAAGAGACATTGGTTAGAATTTTCAGTATTTAGAATCCCCTTTATTCGTTCATGGGGTGGACAAATATAAATATTTCTTTTCTTTTTACCTAAAAAAAATAACCCCGAGACACACTGCAAAAAAGTACATTGAACATCTGTATATGTACATTCACCAATTATTAACATTTTACCAGATTTTCTCTGTCTATATAAATATACATATTAATATCATTGTCAGGAACTGCTCTAGGTTGAATGTTTGTGCCCCCCTTGATCCATATGTTGAAATTCTAACCCCCATTGTGATGGTTTTGGGGTGGGACCTTTGGGAGGTGATCAGGTCATGAAGGCAGAGTACCCAAGATTAGGAGTAGTGCCCTTATAAGAAGACCTAAAGAGACATTTTTCCAAAGAAGACGTACAGATGGCCAAGAGGCACATGAAAAGATGCTCGGCATCATTAAGTGTTATGCAAATCAAAACTACAATGAGATACCACTTCATACCAATCAGAAACAATAAATGCTAGAGAGGATGTGGAGAAAAGGGAATCTCTTGCACTGTTGGTGAGAATATAAATTAATACAGCCACTAGGGAGAAGATCAAGGAGGTTTCTTTAAAAACAAAAGATAGAGTCGCCATATGATTCTGGGTGAGCCATCCCATTCCTGGGTTTATATAAGGAAAGGATGAAAGCTCTAATTGGAAAAGACACATGCACCCCAATGTTCATAGCAGCACTATTTACAATAGCCAAGACGTGGAAGCAGCTTAAGTGCCCCTCAACAGATGAATGGATAAAGAAGATGTATCTCTATCCGTATATGTACACATACACATATATAGTGGAATACTACTCAAGTCATAAAAAAGAATGAAATAATGACACCTGCAGCAATGTGGGTGGACCCATAGATCATCACACTAAGTGAAGGAAGTCAGACGAAGATAGATATCATACGATATCACTTATATATAGAATCTAAAAGAATGAGACAAATGAACTTATTTACAAAACAGAAGCAGACTCACAGACTTAGATAATGAACTTAATGGTTACTAGAGGGGAGGGTTGAGGGGAGGGATAGATTAGGAATTTGGAATTGATATGTACACACTATACTATACTTAAAATATATAACCAACAAGGACCTACTTTCTAGCCCAGGGAACTCTGCTCAATGTTCTGTAATAACCTAAATGGGAAAAGAACTTGTAAAAGAATAGATATACATATGGTATAACTGATTCATTTTGCTGTACAACTGAAACTAACACAGCATTGTTAATCAACTATATTCTGATATAAAACAAAAATTCAAAAAAAGAGTATTTACCAAAATTTTTTAAAAAAGAGACACCCCCCCCCCACAAAGCTCCCTTGACCCTTTCCCCCTTTGAGGATACAAAGAGAATAGACAACCTAGAAGAGGGCCCTCACTTGGACATGCACAATGATCTTGGACTTCTAGTCTCTAGAACTCTGAGAAATACTTTTCTGTAGTTTATAAGTCATCCAGTCTGCTGTATTCTGTTACAGCAACCCATATGGACTAAGGCAGGCAGTATTTGAGCTGAGTTACAGACATTGTGCTTCTTCTCACCTAAACATATGTGCAAGTGTTTGCTGAGACAAGGGCACAGTATAATGATCCAATTGAGGACACTCTCCAATATAATACTATTATTGAACACAATCATATTCAAATTTGCCCATATTTCTAATATTGTTCATCCTGGGAGTTCATTGGAAGGACTGATGCTAAAGCTGAAACTCCAATACTTTGGCCACTTCATGCAAAGAGTTGACTCATTGGAAAAGACTCTGATGCTGGGAGGGATTGGGGGCAGGAGGAGAAGGGGACGACAGAGGATGAGATGGCTGGATGGCATCACCAACTCGATGGTCATGAGTTTGAGTGAACTCTGTGAGTTGGTGATGGACAAGGAGGCCTGGTGTGCTGCAGTTCATGGGGTCGCAAAGAGTCGGACACGACTGAGAGACTGAACTGAACTGAACATGCTCTTCCAATCTAAGCATATGTACAATCCAAGCATATGTACACTTAGTTGTCATGTTTCTTTAGTCTCTTTCAACTCAATGGTTCCTCAGCCTTTGTCTTTTATAATACTGATATTCTTGAAGAGTACAGGCCAGTGGTTTTCTAGCATGTCTTTTGATTTACATTTATTTGGTGTTTCCTTTGGACAAGATTCAAACTATGTACCTGCTATGTCCTTCTCAGTACATCACCTTAGGAGGCACTTGCTGTCTGTTTGCCCCATTATTGGTGACAGTGACTTTTGATCATGTGGTACCCAGATGATTTCTCCACTTTACAGAATCCTTTCCCTTTTCATAATCAATAAATAATTGATGAGTATACACTGGCATTGTCACCCAGCACTTTTCACTCGAGATAATTTTTTCTCTTTGTTGTACTAAATAATCTATAGAGAGTTACTTTTAGGCTATGTAAATGGCTTGTTTACAAGCAAACTGGTTTTAGCATCCATTGATAATCCTTGCCTGAATCGATGACAGTGGTGCATAGATGCTTCTGGAAAAAGGAATATTATATTAATAATACTGAGGTTTCTTCCTTGCACCTTTCCCCATATTCCTCCTCCAATACCAGAAGGAATGCCCCAGGCAAACCATTTTGGCCATTATGACTAAAAGTCCCTGACAGCACCTTCTCCCCACCATCCCAAAGTCTGAGCTCTGCCTGGAGGATGAGGCAGCCATGGTACAGCAACAAGAGCCTGAGGTTGAGAGGCAGATGAGCCATGGCCTAGCATCTCTACCTGGAGAGTCCACAGCTTCCTCGAAATGAACACAGCCTAAACTGAACTCCTCTGTGAAGTCACGCCCTCAAACCTGTACTTCCCTCAGAGTTCCGATTTCAGTGAACATCACCACTATCTACCCAAGTTGCCCAAGCCCAAAATCTGGGCAGCACACTCTAGTTCCAACTCCTTGTGACTCTCCACATCTAATTAACAACCATCCTATGTGATGATCCTTTCCAAACATCTCCAAGAATCCATCCTCTTCTCTCCAGCCCTACGGTACCACCTGGTTCAGGCTACCACTATCTCTCACCTTCTCTTTTTCAACAGCCTCCTGACTGTCTCCTTAACTCCAAGATTATGTGAACCCAAATCCATTCATTTCACTTCATTCAGAGTCACCTTTCTGTGGTATAAATCTGATCGTGTCCCTCCCCACCCTCTCCCCAGAACACCCTTTGGTAGCTCCTCATTCCTGTGAGGATCATTTAGCTAAAGTGAGAAGTCTCAACTCCCTACCATGGGGTAAAATGACCACAGCCTAGAGTTGGCCCATTTCACCAGTGATATTTTTCATCATGGAACCACTTCTTAACTTACCGACCTCGCTTCTGGCCAGACAGACCAAGACAGGCACAAAGTAACCTAACTGTATATGAAACATGTTCTTGAAAAAAAAAAAAAAAAAAAACGCATGCAGCTCCTCAATGTGCACATGTAAAGCAACTTTCCCTCAAGAAATCATGGAAGCAGCTCTGACCTGGCCATTTCCAGGACTCTGACTTTAGAAAGTCGTCCCCCAGCGGTGGATCCTCCTCCTTACTTGAAGAGAGAAATTAAGTACTCACCAGGAGAGAGTTCCTTAAGTTTGCTCAACAGGGCGGGTGAGGCCACTGAAAGACCGGCCACCAGAGGGCGCACCATGACCCCGCAACAGGCTTGAGGAGGACTTGGTTCCACATTTATCTTGAAAGAAAAGATATTAGAAACATATTACATATATTTATTTATGCTTTCTGACTAACATATGCATCCCAAATCCCAGGGCAGCCACATGCTTTTATTTTTGTGCCGTATCCATGGTTTCAGGACAAACATGCTAAGAAAAACTTTTCCCATCACTGAACAGAAAAGGAAATATGAAAGCTTGGGCTGTTTTCTTCTTCCAAAAGTCAGACCACCTTTTAAATACTCTCTCCTTAGGTACTGAAGACATGTCTAAAACTAATTCACTGAAGAAATATCTAAAACTCTTTATAGCACATTACTCATAAATATTGGAAATTTCTCAACAATAATGAGGATCAGGAAAAATGACAATATTAATAAAATATGATTAACAGCTACTCCTTATTGAGTATTTACTGTTTCAGATATCATGCTAAGAGTTTGATATTCATTCTAACTAAATATAAATGTATGCTATTCACAGAATAAGCTTTAAATATAAGTATTATTCCTATTTTGCAAACAAGAAAACTGAGCCCCAGAGAACTTCAGTAATGTCTAAGATCACAGAATCGGAATTTAAATGGAAGTCTGTTAGATACCAAAGTCTGTGTTCCTACTCAATGAGCTCTGCGTCTAGGTGACCTCTCCTCTTTCTCTTAAAATCCCACGGTCTTAGAGAGAACAAGATGGTGGAGGAGTAGGTGGACGTGGAGCACATCTCTCCATGGATACATCAGGAGTACATCTTCAGATTCAGAAGTACATGCAGAACACCAGCTGAGAGCCAACAGGAGTACCTGACCAGCGGATAAGAATATATAGAACCACGCAAAACTCGGTAGGACGAAGGAATTATGGGGAAGACAAGAGTGTTAGCAGGACTGGACTTGCCCTTGGGTGGGGTCCCTGAAGCAGGGGTCAGATCCCCACCTCAGGGCAATTGTCTAAGTCAGAGGAGAAACATTTAAGGCTCAGAGTGAAACAGTTGATCTGTGGCAGTCTAAATGGAATGAGAAACAGATAGTCCTTGCCCCAGCCATGCATACTCTGGACAGGGAATGCAGGTTCCCTGGAAGGCGCAGTGGCTGGGAGCTGGACTTTAAGGATTGTGGAGCAATCCCAGGGCGAGGGCTGCTGATGACTGCAGAGAGACCGATCGAGGGGAGTTAAGGGAAGAGATTAAGGTGGTAAATGCCTGTGGAGGAAAGCTGGGCAGCAACGGAAGCAAAGCAGTACTGCTGAGTCACGTGTGGGGGGTGGAGCCATCACTATAGCCTCTCTTTCCCCACATGCCAGCATCTGCAGCTGAACAATAGAGAGGCTGGCCCATCAAACGCCTGACACATTGAACTACAAAGCAGGACCCCACCCAGGGTGCCCCTTTAAGTGCCTGATGCGCCAGTATATAGAGTAGGACCCCAGCCAGGAGAGCCTCTCTATGTGCCTGAAGTGCCGGGGAACAACAGAGAAGGACCCCAGGCAAGGGAGCCATCTAAGTGCCTGAATGGGCGGAGCTACGGAGAAAGACTGGCCAAAGAGGCATTCTGATTGACAGCTACAAGAGGCTTGAAAAAAGACTAAGGCCATAACTCCTGCAGCGGAGGCAGTCCCTGTCGCAGCACACTTGTCACTGCCAGGGTCCCCGCACGCCAAGCAGCTGCGCCACCTTCACGCTCAACTCTCACTGGGGCAGAGCTGACACGGCAAAAAAAAATGTCTTGCATCTATGCACGCAGGATCACTTCGGTCGTGTCTGACTCTTTGTGACCCTATAGACTGTGGCCTGCCAGAATTCTCTGTCAGGGAGGGGGGTTCTCTAGGCAAGAATACTGGAGCATACTGGCCAATACTAGTTGTCACATCCTTCTAGAGCTCTATATTTCCTGCTGCCCTAGCCGCCCACTCCCCTGAGTACCTGGTGCTGCCAGAAGCCCTGCGACCCAAGCGGCTGCACCACCTCCACACCTGGCCCTCACAGGGGCAAACCCAAGTCCTTCAGGGCAGCCTCAGGAGGAAACCCCAGCGGACGACCCACATGCCAGAGGTGGAAACAAAACCATAATTAAAACCCAGAGGCAGTGTGGCTAAGGGAGAAGACCCAAAACTTTCCCACCAGCTGTACAAGCTGCAGATTAAATCCACACAACCAACTAGGCAGACTCTGTGTCTATGGAATATATAAAAGGTCATTGAGAACTCCCACAAAGAAAACACACTCATTCTGATAACTGTGGACATTGGAGGCAAGAACACAGAGGAGTAGGACCAGATTAGAATCTGAGCTGCCCCACAGCAGGTCCAGAGATCAGCACAGTGTTGGAGGGCATCCTAGGGAGGTGAGGTGGACTGTGACTCCCAGCGAGGGAAAGGACTCTGACAGCAGTGAAACAAGAAAAACATTTATTCTTCTTACATTTTGACTTGTTCTGTAGATTTTTTTGGACTTTTTTTTTCTTTTTCCTTTTTTATCCTCCTCTGTTGTAGTTGTCGATTCTACTGGCACTGTGAAATCTAATTAAGCTTTTGAGCTTTTACTTTTTTCTCAGTCACATTTTTTATTGTTATAAACCTCTGACTTTACATTGGGCTTTTGCAGTTCTGTGGAGTTTTCCCTTTTTTTCTCTCTTTTTTAATTTTAATTTTTAATTTTTTAAACCTATTATTTTTTCTACATTTATTCCTTTGTTTGCCTTTCCTACTGTTCTTTTCCCCTTGCAGTTAATCTTTAATGTACACAAATCTTCTTTATCTACCTCTATTTAACTCTTCAAATCTATTCTTTATTTCTTTTCTTTCTTTCCTTTCCTCTCCACATATTTGTTAGTTTTATTTTCATTGCTTTATTCCCCAGTTGGCACTTTGCTTTAGTTTTGTTTTCCAGTTTGTGCTTTAGTTAGTTTTGTTCTGATAGACATAATATTTGGTTTCCTTTGTTTGCTGGGTCAATCTATTGTACTTTACTTTTGTTGGACGGTTTTGATTTTGCTTATAGGTGTATATGTATATGTGTATATTCAGTCACACTTTTTACTGTTGTTATAAACCTCTGCCTCTATGTTGGGCTTTTGCAGTTCTGTGGAGTTTACCTTTTTTTTCTCTCTTCTTCCATTTTTTCTCTTTTCTCTTTCTTATAATTTTATTTATTTAACCTATCATATTTTTTCAACATTTATTTCTTTGTTTTTCTTTCCTACTGTTCTTTTCCCCTTGCAGTTAATCTTTAATGTATATAAATCTTCTTCATCTACCTTTATTTAACTTTGCATATCTGTTCTTTTTTTCCTTTCCTCTCAATGTATTTGACGGAGGAGCCTGGTAGGCTGTAGTCCATGGGGTCGCAAAGAGTCGGACACGACTGAGCGACTTCACTTTCACTTTCAAGGTATTTGTTAGTTTTGTTTTCATTGTTTTATTCCCCATTTGGCACCTTGCTTTAGTTTTTTGTTTTCCGGGTTGTGCTTTAGTTAGTTTTGTCCTTAACTGGTAAATATAATTTTTTATTTTCTTTGTTCACTGGGTCAATCTACTGTACTTTATTTTTGTTGGACTGTTTTGACCTTGCTCATGGGTGTATATGCATATGTATACATTACATTATTTTAATTATTATTTACCATTTGTCTAGGGTTTATCTTTGGTTTCTAATTTTTGGATATTTGTTTTAATCTCACTTACTGCCATAACAAACTACTGATGGAATCTTTGCTCCTGACCAGAGATCAAGCCCTGAGCCTTTGGAGTGAGAGCACTGACTCCAAGGCCCTAGACTACCGGAGAACTAACCTTAGGGAGTATCAGATAGAATTCACACAAAGGAATCCACTTGAATACAAGACCCAGCATCACCCAGTCATCAGCAGACAGGACTGTCACCTCACTCAGCCTTCCCCATCAGAGGAATAACAAACAAACAAACAAAACCTCAAAACTCAGCACAAATCTCACCCTTTACAAAGCTTACACAAACCACTGGACCAAACTTAGGAGGGCAGAAACCAAATGAAAGAAAGAATTCAACCTTAAAGCCTGGGAAAAGGAGACCTCAAACACAATAAGTTAAAAATAATAATAATAGAAAAGGCAGAGAAATACTACACAAATGAAGGAACAAACTAGAAACACTGAAGTCCAAATACATGAAGAGGAAATAGGCAAATTACCTGAAAAAGAACTCAGAATAATGATAGTAAAGATGATCAAAAACCTTGACAACAAAATGGAGAAAATGCAAGAATCAATTAACAAAAGACCTAGAAGAATTAAAGAATAAACATACAGAGACAAACAACACAATTACTAACATTAAGAATACTCTAGAAGGAATCAATAGCAGAATATCTGAAGCAGAATGAATCAGTGAGCTGGAAGATAAAATGGTGGAAATAACTTCTGAAGAACAGAATAAAGTAAAAAGAATGAAAAGAACTGAAGATAGTCTCAGAGACCTCTGGGACAATATCAAACACACCAATATTAGAATTATAGAGGTCCCAGAAGAAGAAGAGAAAAAAAAAATGTGTGAGAAAATTTTAAAGAGATTATAGTTGAAAATTTCCCCAACATGGAAAAGGAAATCAAATCCAAGAGGCACAAAGAGTCCCACACAGGATAAACCCGAGGAGAAACATGCCAAGACACATAATAATCAAACCAACAAGACTAAACACAAAGAAAGAATATTAAAAGCAGCAAGGGAGAAGCAACAAGTAACATACAAGGGAAACCCAATATGCTTAATAGCCAATCTTTCAGCAGAAACTCTGCAGGCCAGAAGGGAATGGCAGGATATATTTAAAGTACTGAAAGGGAAAAATCTACAACCAAGATTACTGTACTCAGTAAGAATCTCATTCAAAATTGATGTAGAAATAAAAAGCTTTTCTTTTTATTTAACTTAAAGTAAAAGTTAAGAGAATTCAGGACCACCAAACCTGCTTTATGACAAATGTTAAAGGGATTTACATAGTCGAGAAATACAAGAGAAGAAAAAAGATCTACAAAATCAACCCCAAACAATTAAAAAAAATGTCAATAAGAACATATATATCAATAATTACTTTAAATGTAAATGGATTAAATGCTCCAACTAAAAGATAAAGACTGGCTGAATGGATACAGAAACAAGACCCATATATATACGTCTACAAGAAACCCACTTCAGACCTAACGACACATATAGACCGAAAGTGAGAGGATGGAAAAATATATTCCATGCAAATGGGAAGCAAAAGAGAGCTGGAGTAGCAATCTTCATATCAGACAAAATAGACCTCAAAATAAAGAATATTACAAGAGATAAGAGAGGACGCTACATAATGATCAAGGAATCGATTCAAGAGGAAGACATAATAATTGTCAATATCTATGCACCCAACATAGGAGCACCTCAATACATAAGACAAACACTAACAGACATAAAAGGAGAAATTAACAGTAACACAATAATAGTAGGAGACCTTACCACCCACTCACACCAATGGACAGATCATCAAAACAGAAAATTAAAGAGCAAACACAGTCTTAAATGATAAATTTGATGAGATGGATCTCATTGATATATTTAGGACATTCCACCCAAATGCAAAAGAATAAACCTTTTCTCAAGTGCACATAGAACATTCTCTAGGATAGACCACATCTTGGGTCACAAATCAAACCTCAGTAAATTTAAGAAAATTGAAATTATATCAAGCATGTTCTTCAACCACAACACTATAAGACTAGATATCAATTACAAGAAAAAAACTAAGAAACATGAACACATGGAGATTAAACAACACGTTTCTAAATAACCAACAGGTTACTGAAGAAATCAAAAGGGAAATCAAAAAAATTTCTAGAAACAAATGACAGTGAAAACACAACTCAAAGCCTATAGGATGCAGCAAAAGCAGTTCTAAGAGGGAAGTTTATAGCAATATAATCCTATGTCAAGAAACAAGAAAAATGTCAAATAGACAACCTAACTTTACACCTAAAACAACTGGAAAAAGAAGAACAAACAAAAAAAAAATTAGTAGAAGGAAAGAAATTATAATGACCCAGGCAGAGATAAATGAAAAAGAAATGAAAGAAACAATAGTAAATATTAATAAAACTAAAAGCTGGTTCTTTAAGAAGATAAACAAAATTGACAAGCCTTTAGCCAGACTCATCAAGAAAAAAAGAGAGAAGAATCAAATCAATAAAATTAGAAATGAAAACATTTGCAACAGACAGTGCAGAAATACAAAGTATTATGAGACTATCATGAACAACAATATGGCAATAAAATGGAAAACCTTGAAGAAATGGACCCATTCTTAGAAAAGTTCAATCTTCCAGGACTGAACCAGGAAGAAATAGAAATTATGAACAATCCAATTACAAGCACTCAAATTGAAGCTGTGATTAAAAAAAAAAATCTCCCAAAAAACAAAAGCTCGGGACCTAATGCCTTCACAGGAGAATTCTATCAAACATTTAGAAAAGAGCTAATGCCTATCCTTCTAAAACTCTTTCAAAAATTGCAGAGGAAGGAACATTTCCAAACTCATTCTACAAGGCCACCATCACCCTGATACGAAAACCAGACAAAGACAACACACAAAAAAGAAAACCACAGGCCAGTATCATTGATGAACATAGATGCAAAAATCCTCAACAAAATTTTAGCAAACAGAATTCAGCAACACATCAAAAAGCTCATACACCATAATCAAGTTGGTTTGATTCCAGGAATGCAAGGATTCTTCAATATATACAAATCAATCAATGTGATACACCATATCAACAAATTGAAAGATAAAAACCATATGATAATCTCAATAGATGCAGAAAAAGACTTTGACAAAATTCAGCAACCATTTATGATTAAAATTCTTCAAAAAATGGGCATAGAAGGAACCTGCCTCAACATAGTAAAGGCCATATGTGATAAGCCTACAGCAAACATTATTCTTTCAGTGAAAAACTGAAAGGATTCCCCCTAAGATCAAGAACAAGACAAGGGTGTCCACTTTCACCACTACTATTCAACATAGTTCTGGAAGTCCTAGCTACAGCAATCAGAGAAGAAAAAGAAATAAAAGGAATCTAGATTGGAAAAGAAGAGTAAAGCTTTCACTGTTTGCAGATTACTTGATACTGTACATAGAAAACCCTAAAGATAATATCAGAAAATTGCTAGAGCTAATCAGTGAATTTAGCAAAGTTGCAGGATACAAAATCAATACATAGAAATCACTTGCATTTATATATACTAACAATAAAAAATGAGAAATAGAAATTAAGGAATCAATCCCATTCACCACTGCAACAAAAAGAATTAAATATCTAGGAATAAACAGAATATACAGAATATACAGCAAATTATAAGACACTAATGAAAGAAATCAAAGATGACATAAACAGATGGAGAGATATTCCATGTTCCTGGGTAGGAAGAATCAATATTGTGAAAATGACTATACTACCAAACACAATCTACAGATTCAATGTGATCCCTATCCAATGGCATTTTTCACAGAACTAGAATAAAAAATATCACATTTCATATGGAAACAGAAAAGACCCAAAAAAACCAAAGCAGTCTTGAGAAAGAAGAATGGAGCTGGAGGAATCAACCTTCCTGACTTCAGATTATACTACAAGGCTACAGTCATCAAGACAGTATGGTACTGGCACAAAAACATAAATATAGACCAATGGAATAAGATAGAAAGCCCAGAAATAAACCCATGCACCTATAGGTACTTATTTTTGACAAAGGAGGCAAGAATATACAATGGGGCAAAGACAGCCTCTTCAATAAACGGTTCTGGGAAAACTGGACAGTTACATGTAAAAAAATGGATTTAGAACACTTCCTAACACCAAACACAAAGATAAACTCAAACTGGATTCAAGATCTAAATGTAAGACCAGAAACTATAAAACTCTTAGAGGAAAACATAGGCAGAACACTCGATGACATAAATCAAACCAAGATCCTCCATGACCCACCTCCTAGAGTAGTGGAAATAAAAACAAAAGTAAACAAGTGGGACCTGATTAAACTTAAAAGCTTTTGCACAGCAAAAGAAACTATAAGCAAGGTGAAAAGACACCTCTCAGAATGGGAGAAAATAATAGCAAATGAAATAACTGACAAAGGATTAATTTCCAAAATATACAAGCAGCTCATACAACTCAACACCAGAAAAACAAACAACCCAATCAAAAAGTGGGAAAAAGACCTAAATAGACATTTCTCCAAATAAGATATATAGATGGCTAACAAAGCCATGAAAAGTTGCTCAACATCACTCATTATTAGAGAAATGCAAATCAAAAATACAGTGAGATATCACCTCACACCAGTCAGAATGGCCATCGTCAAAAAGTCTACAAAAAATAAATGCTGGAGAGGGTGTGAAGAAAAGGGAATGCTTTTGCACTGTTAGTGGGAATGTAAATTGATATGGCCACTATGGAAGACATTATGGAGATTCCTTTAAAAGCTAGGAATAAAACCACCAGCAATCCCACGCCTAGGCATATACCCTGAACAAACCGAAATTGAAAAAGACACATTTATCCCATTGTTCATTGCAGCACTATTTACAATAGCTAGAACATTGAAGCAACCTAGATGTCCATCAACAGATGAATGGATAAAGAAGTTGTGGTGCATATAAACAATGGAATATTACTCAGCCATAAAAAGGAACACATTTGAGTAAGTTCTGATGAGGTGGATGAACCTAGAACCTATTATACAGAGTGAAGTGAGTCAGAAAGAGAAAGATAAATATTGTATCCTAACGCATATATACGGAACTAGAAAAACAGTACTGAAGAATTTATTTATAGGGCAGCAGTGGAGAAACAGACATAGAGAATAGACTTATGGACATGGGGAGAGGGGAGGAGAGGGTGAGATGTATGGAAAGAGTAACATGGAAACTTATTACTATATGTAAAATAGATACCCAACAGGAATTTGCTGTATGGCTCAGAAATTCAAACAGGGGCTCTGTATCAATCTAGAGGGGTGGGATGGGGAGCCAGGTGGGAGGGAGTTTCAAAAGGGAGGGGATATATGTATACCTATGGCTGATTCATGTTGAGATTTGACAGAAAACAACAAAATTCTATAAAGCAATTATCCTTCAATAAAAAAATAAATAAATTATTTTTTAAAATAAGAGTTCCCTGTTTTAAGCTCCTTTCATTTTATGCTTGAATGGCCAATTAAAATTGGCAGACTTGATGTCTCAATGAATTTCAGGCAGAAAAAAAAAACGTGCTGTCAAACTGTTCTTGACATATTTTTTTAGGTTAGTTTCATTTTTATTCTTACAGTACCTATGGTTGATTCATGTTGAGGCCTGACAGAAAACAACAAAATTCTGTAAAGCAATTATTCTTCAATAAAAACATAAATTAAAAAAAAAATCCCACGGTCTCCATTTCAGGACCTTCCCTCTTTCCTTTCTTCATGAGTTCACTTACAAGACCAGGTATGGCTGCAGCAGACATCTACTGTACTCTAGATCCAAACTGGCCCACTGTTCCCTGGACCTTCCCTTCTACTCCCAGTCGAAAGTTCTGCCTTGTGTCTCATCCCCACAGGGCCGATGTTTCATGCCTAAGTACATTTTGTGCCTGGAAGTGAGGCAGTCAGCAAATATTATTGAGCTTCTTGTGCCAGACCAGTATGGTTCCCACACATGGGGCTCAGTAAATGCCTGTTGGGTGGATGGATGGATGGATGGATGAATCCTAACACACAGTTAGTGACAAAAGAGGAAGTTTTGGGTAGAGGACGGAAGATGAGTTCTGGAATAAACAAGATTGCAATTCTGGCTTTTTCATTTGAGTGGTTCTTGAGTACTAAGTATTAGCCAAATATTTCTGTGTATGTTCATTTCAGGCACTTGGTAGTTCTATCCCACACTGCTTAGGTGTTTCCAAATTCCCAGAAGGCATTAGTCTTTGAGATTTGGGAGTAAGAGACCAGGACTTTCAGGCATTCTCAGGAATTCTGAAATCATGAATTATTCCATATTTTTATGACATTCAATTTATATGTATCTAAATAATAGGTAGCCATAATAATTAACATCAAATCATTTTCCCAAGATAGGATTATACTGCCAGAGGTTTTCTGTAAAAAAGTAATAATAATAAAAGCATGGTTTATTATTATTATGGATCAATCTCTTGTGACAAGATGATGTATTTCAATAACAGGCACCAATAATCTCTTCTTTATATAGACATTTGATAATAAAAATACTAAAAGAAGGAGAGAGTAGTGCAAGATAAGTATCCAAGAAAATTATTATAAAAATGGAATATAAGCCAGTACATATTTCTATAAGGTATTATTATTAAAATGAAAATTTAGAACACACCAAACATTGTCTAACCAATTTTCCTTTATGCCTTGACAGTTGCCCAGTTGTTAGGAGAGCATCCCAAAGCAATTCAAGTCAAATGCTAGAGTACATATTACATAAGTTCATTTTCTTTTCTACTGATGAAAATTTAAAATTATTTGTCTCTTCTGCTTGCCCTAGTTTTGCTTTTGCTGTTGAAATTGATATTGCTTTTGCTAATTCAGATTTCTGTTCATTTTCTGATTTCCTCTCGGAGTGTTCCACAACCATTGTTGCATCATCTGCTCTTTGCATTTCTTTCGGCTAAAGTATTTACAAAGCCTAGAGGGAATATTCAACCACTGGAAAACACCAGTGAATGTTAACTGTTGTTGTTTAGTCGCTAATTCATGTCCGACTCTTTTGAGACCCCATGGACTGGGGCCAGCCAGGCTCCTCTGTCCATGGGATTTCCCAGGTAAGAATACTGGAGGGGGATGACATTTTCTCCTTAAGGGGATCTTCCCCACCCAGGGATTTAACCTGTGTCTCCTGCTCTGGAAGGCAGGTTCCTTACTGCTGAGCCACCAGGGGCTATGTCCAAACAACATCACACTCAGATCTAGCAAAGTTAATAGCACTAAAGAGGAACACGTGCTGAATGTTTACAAAGAGTACTTCTTAGAACACCACTCAAAGGATTCTTATGAAGTACAGGAAGCACAAAATTTATTGATATTTGTTTGAAAGAATGGCTCACCCAGCAGCAAGGGCCATGAACACACACTTAAAACATACCAACAGGTGCCAGCAAGGCTGCCTGATCAGATGACCTTGGCTTCTGGGGTGTTCCTCTTCCTGTTCCTGGAAAAATCAACCCTAACCTTCGATTCTGCACAAGAGCATTCCGTGGTCTTGCTTTCAACTTGACATGAGTGAATCCCTTGAACCAGTTGATTCTTCATGGTTTAACGCTTTTAGAAGAATCATAATTTTTCACATTCTCCCCATTTCTTCACTGAGTTTTACTGGGACTTGGGATTTGGAAAAACATATACATTTCTAGAAAAATACCCAGAAGGCATTTCACCCTGAAAATAGTACCACTGCCTTTAAAAGTGAGGGGTAGCATGTGGCAGGCTTTCATCGATGGAACATGTTACTTCCAGGCAGAAACCCAGAATCATGATGAGATTCCTTCTGCTGCACTAATCATGGAAACACATGTTGAATTAGAACCTCCAGAACCAGGGTCTCTGAGTGACTAAGATAAGCAGAGCCCACTGACACTCATGTGATATCCATGGGAAACTTTGGTGAGATTTGTGCTTGTCACTACAGTATAAGCAAAACCTACAGTGACATCTCTCATATCCCTGGTGGCTCAGACGGTAAAGCATCTGCCTGCAATGCAGGAGACCCAGGTTCAATCCCTGGGTCAGGAAGAGCTCCTGGAGAAGGAAATGGCAACCCATTCCAGTACTCTTGCCCGGAGAATCCCATGGACGGAGGAGCCTGGTAGGCTACAGTCCACGGGGTCACAAAGAGTCGGACACAACTGAGCGAGTGCTTTGCCTTTTGCCTTTTCTGAATCTTAGTTCCCTTATTTAAAAAGAGAAGTTTCTACTTCAGCGTTTTATTTTTGGTTTTGGTAAGGACTAAATAAGATAAGCACATGGAAAGCACCTAATACAAAGTCTCATGTATGGTAGATTCTCAACATATGGTTTCCGTGCAAAGGCACAAAAAGAATATCCTAGGAATTACTCACATAAAAAAAAATTGAAGTGCAAGTGGCATCAGACTTCCAAGGAGCAATGCCTTCAAAATTAGGAATGTCTTTACCCAGACAAACTATCAAGTATGGATAAGGGTAGAATATAGGTCATGTGCATGATATATTTTGCAGCCTATGGGCCCTTCCACAGAAGGTACTCCATCCAAATGAGTGAGTTATTCATCCAAGAAGAATACACAGGGTTAGGAAACAGAGCAATCCAACCTGAGATCAAGGGAATCTGTTGAAAGGGCCTTGGAGCAGGAGGGCAGGGCTGTGGGGAGCTCTGCCCAGGAACAACATTAAACTGGTAGGAGACTTGATGTGTTTGGAAAACAGTGCCAGAGGGCAGCAAGTTTGAGAATTAATGACAGTACCTGGATAACTGAGGACATACAAAAATATAAGGCAAAGGAATTCCCTGGTGGTCCAGTGGTTAAGACTCTGTGCTTCCCACTGCAGGGGGCTGAGGGTTTGTTTGATCCCTGGCTGGGCAATTAAGATCCAGCATGCCTTGTGGTATGGTCAAAAAATGTCTTTAATTCAAAAAAATAAAAATATAAGGCAATTGTTAACTCTAAGATTGAGAAAATGTTGAAAAAAGGAAATCATAATTATTACTTGACTTGGCAGGCAAGAATATTGACATGGTTGCAATAATTTTTTCTGTTGATGACTGATCTAATCAGAAAGTTTAAAGTAACTGCCAGACATGGTGGAACAGGGGAGGAAAAATCAAGGAAGTGTTAAATCTGCATCTTGCAAATTGGGCAATCAGTAGATGATGCCTGAATTTGGTAACCAAGAAATCAATATTAGCAGATTATTTTAAAAAACATGGAGGCATGTGCTGGATGAAGCACATGAGCGATTTGGAAGTGGTTACTTCTGAGGAGCTGTATTCAAGGATGGAGATCACTGCAGGCAACAGCTGCACGCAAGGCTGCCTGACCAGATGGTCTTGGTCTCTGGGGTGTGTCTCTGTCCTGGTTCCTGGAAATATCAACCTTGACCTTTGACATCAGCACTTTAACAGCAACCTTAACATCAGCACTTCTTGGTTTTTTCTTTCAACTGGACATGAGTAAATCCTTTGAACCAATAACATCTCTATATTGATTTTATGGTTTATGTTTCCAGTTACAATTGGGTAGTGCTGTTTGACTCTATTTCAGAGCAGTATGTGTCCATATTTTAAAGATTACATTACTATTTAAAAACTAATGAATATTAATATCAACATGAAGCCCTGAGTTCCAGTCCTGGATCAACCACACTAGCAAGTTTTGTGACTTGGATTAAGCCCCCTGGGGGTCCCCTCTCGGTTTCCCCATTTGTAGGTGAGAGGTTTGAACTTGTTATCTACAATCCCTAAAATCTCAAATATGCTGTCATCAAAACATGAATTTGTAGAACACCTTGCAAAACCTGTAAAAAAAAAAAAAATCACTCCGTATTTTCACAAGCACAGTTCTTTTTCATAGATAAAATACTAAAACACAACAAAACATTTTAGGTTAAAAAAAAAAGAAAGAAGTACAAAGACTCTGACATACTGGCCCTGTTTTGTCATGGATCATGTTTAATAGCCTAACAAGCTTTGTAAAAGATCCATTTTCAGTCTGTGCAATATGGATAAATAAATATGACCTTGAGAGTTCTCATTTTCACATGCCACATTTTTCCCCTCAGGACAGTTTCAACAGTTATTGAACCAGAATTTAGTGTCCAGATAAGCCACTAAGAATAATCTTCCCCTTGGAGAGATCCCTGAGTGCTTCTTGCAGGCATAAGATGTCTTGGGTGGAACTAATGAAGCAGATGGTTCAGAAATTTTCACTGGAGAGAATTTCTTCTCCACCTCCCCTCAGGCTCCCATGGACTGGTTCCCTTGCTGTGCTAAGCTCCTGAACAAGGAGCAGCAGAAAGCTCAACATTTCCAGAGGAAAGATAAATTGAAGTCAGCTACTCCCAGACAGAGGATTCACCCCAGTGTCTGCCTCCCACTCCTTTTTCTTTACTCCCTCTCTGCTCCTTTCCTTCCAGGAGCCCACAACATCCTTCACAGAGATGTAAGGTTCTGGTGATATGAACTTACCTTCTCCCTTTGTCCTTCGGGCACAATTTGTTCTTTTCCAGAGTCAGAGCTCACTTCCCCAGCACCAGGCGGTCTGGCTGTGAGCAGGTGAAGTGAGCTGGGTATAATTAAAAAAAAAAAAAAAATTTTTTTTGAGGGGGAGGGGCAACAGTAAGCCCCTGTTATAAGCCTCCATTAAAACTTGGATTCAGAAAAGTGAATCTGACAGCTCCAGACTCCCGGCCGTGGGGTCCTTGATTAATTTCCATGCTCCAAGTCCAAGGTGAGGGAGAGAGGGATCTCTTGGGCAAACATCAGAGGTACATTCACACTCAGCTGCTTCTCCCCCAGCTTCTCCACTTGGTTTTATGGACATGAGGTCTGTTACACCCTGCATATGCCAGTTCACCGAATGCCTTATCTGTATCCCCATTTACAGGTGATGAAACTGAGGCACAGGAAGGGGAAGCAGTTTGCCCAAATTTTCATAGCCAAGGGTTGGTGGAGTCAGATAGGAACTGCTGTGCTTAGTCACTTCAGTCGTGTCCGACTCTTTGCGACCCCATCAACTATAGCCTGCCAGGCTCCTCTGTCCATGGGGATTCTCCAGGCAAGAATACTGGAGAAGGTTGCCATTTCCTCCTCCAGGGGATCTTCCCAACCCAGGGATTGAACCCAGGTCTTCCACATTGCAGGTGGATTCTTTACCATCTGAGCCACCAGGGAATTCCATGAATACTGGAGTGGGTAGCTTATCCCTCCTCCAGAGGATCTTCCTGACCCAGGAATCAAGCTGGAGTCTCCTGCATTGCAGGCAGATTCTTTACGAACTGAGCTACCAGGGAAGTTGTGTTACTCTGAAGTCAGTGTCTTTTCCCCTTGGGCTGCCTCTTCATCTCCCTGATGGCACCGCCTGCCCTGATCTCCCAAGACCAGGCTGGAGAGAGAGACTGAGTCGGATGCAGGGACCACATTTGGCTGGGTTTGACATGTGCTCAGAGGTTTGGTGACTAAATATAGACAGCCTTGAAACGTCTTGGCTATTGACTGTCTTCCCTCAGTTTTGGTCAGCTCAGGCCATTCTTGGTTTCCTTCATCCCTTTGAATCCCAAGTACAGACTGAGAAATGGTCACGGGTGACTCTGAGGACGCACTACAATTCCACTCTGACTTGGCCACAGCATCAGTGAGCTTATGGGTCAAGCTCTTGGACACGCAGTCTGGGGGCACAGAGTGGCCTCACTGCCCTTCTTTTTCATGCCTTTCATTTCCATCCTCCACCCCTGTCTTCTGGCTTGTGGTGGGTGGGGAGGGGCAAGGGTTTCTTCGTAACCCTGTTTCCTAGTCTGGTCTTCACACCTTCTTTGCCCTCAGGCTCTAAGGACTGGCTTAGAATCTGCTGTCCATCCCTCTGTTTGGGAAAACAACTACCAGACACAGTCTCGCAGGCAGTGGGGGAGCCCCTCAGGTGGCAGGGGGGCCCCTCAGGCAG